>NC_064848.1:99899195-100254195 GCF_024139225.1 Suncus etruscus | reverse complement strand
ACCAGGCGGTGCACAAGGATTAGTCTTGGATCTACACTCAAGAATCACACTTAGAAGGCTAGGGAACCATATGGGATGACAGTGATTTAACATGAGTCAGCTGCATTCAAGGCAAGCACCCTACCTACTGTGCTATTGCTACTATGCATTTTCTATTTTTAACTTCCAAATTATTTTTATTAATTTCTTTCTATACAAGAAGAAATTATTTATTGCTTTAATAAGAAGAACTACTGTAAATAGACAGTATCTGTCTTCTTGGTCCACTCCAAGTTAAAAGAGTATAATCTTTTAACCATATGAATATGACCATATTCAGAAAATCTCTAGCAATAAATACATTTAAACATTTCACAACAATCTGTTGCCTTGCACCAGTTCCACACACTATGAATATACTGGAATTTATCACCTTGTGGAGGCAAACTGTGAATAATGGGAAGCAGAGATCCAATAGATGTTTTTGTTTTCTTTTCCTGGCAAGATTTTTCAAAGATCCAATTGCTACATAATGACTCCCTGAAGGTACTGGCAAGAGAGCATAGTCAGTTTGTTAGAGAGATATGTTCAACTTATTAAATCTCTCCCTCTGTATTTTTATTGTCATTCACCTTCTACCTCAGAGTCCTTTCCCCTCACTTTTCCTTTACTATTTTCCTGTATAAAAGGATAGAAACTTTATTGCTATGTCTTTTCTAGCGAATATATGGAAAGTTAAAATATGGATTAACTACATGCAAGTAAATCACATGTTTATAGCAACTCAGCAAACTATATAATGCTTTTTATTTATTTATTATAATAACTCATCTATTACTAATTCATATAATTAAAAAGACCAGTTGCCTACTAGACACTTAAATTTTAGAATCCCCTTTGTATTTATATATTTTTATATTTTTTTAATTTTTTAATTACCAGAGATCTTAGTCATATTTTCCTATGGTAGTCATTTTTAGAATCTGAGGAAAAAAAACTAATTCTCCAACATATTTATTTTTTAAACAATCTAAATTTACATATATTTGAATTTCCACCTCATATATAGTTGAAGACAAGATACCCTCTAATCCACTCTAGGCCAGTACTGATTAGTACTGAACAGTATCCTGCTATTGCAGTATTTTGAAGTCTAATATTTGTATACATTGAAAGTGAGCAGTAATCTACATAGATTCATAAGAAATAGGGAAGAAACTACTTTTTGTTCTGCTTTGTTTTAGAGATGTTAACTGAGTTTTTTCTTCAGTTATGATAAGACACTGATTTGCTAAACTGTTTAAACAAGTTGCTTTAAGAATATGATGTCCCTATTCCTCCACCAATGTGCCCAGATTCCCTCCATCTCCATTCTTCCCCCTTGGCAGGTATTTAATATATTTATTTCATATGACTGGATTCAGTAAAACTTAAATGAATAGCAAGTAGAATTATCAGAAAATAAATCAATAAAATTAATTTGATATGCTTGATTGTTATATGTTATATACCATATTTTCTGGCGTATAAGGCGACTTTTGAAACAAAAAAGAAAGTCAACTGAAAATCACGGGTCGTCTTATGTGCCGAGTATATCCCGAAAATTTTTTCAATATGCCGTTAAACGAAACAAAAAGAAAAATCAGGCCACAGAGTTTCCAAATCTCTTTCTTGGGGGCTCCCAAACAGTACTTAGGAGATCTGGGGGCCACTTCTGGCAAAACCCAGCTAACCATGTTGGTGGTTCAGTGCTAGGGTCTAGGATGGGGTGTTGTTTGGTTCGTGTAGTGGGGGAGATTAACTGACGCCACCAGGGAATTACCAGAAAAGGTGCCTATGATAAGGGACCAATCACTGCAAGGCTGTTCGGACCACCTCTCTAACTCAGCCAATCCAAGAAGGCTTTTTATGCATGCAAATTAGACAATGTTTTGAACCCGAATCTACACTGTCAAAAGCCTGCTCAGATTGGCCAGAGTCAGAGAGGAAGTCTATTACAGTATAACCTTTGAACCTTGCTTGTCGTGTTTGGCTCACTGTGGTACATTAAGTTGCAGCACAGGAATGTTCTGTCTGATACAGCGAATATAGGCCTAAACGTATGTTTTAACTGCAAAATTAGGGGGTCGTCTTATACGCCCAGTTGTCTTATATGCTGGAAAATACGGTATAAGCTTTCTTAATCTATTAGAGGACAACTATATATATCATTAGTGAGTGGCACACTCAATACCAGATATTGGGAACTGTCTCCTGTCCTTTTAAAAAGAAACTGTTTTTTTGTAGACATAAAATATGCATATATAAACACACCAGTACAAAATAGTACCAGTGTGCACATTCACACATAGTCCAGTCATCTATGACAAAGACACAAGTACCTTGAAACAAAACATCTAAATGTGCTGGAATAAAAATTTCAAATATAATTAAAATGAATTCAGTTCATTCTCAGGTCAACATCATTTTAATTCCATAGTACTTGCAAATGTGCAGGTGGCAAGTTCATATTCAAAATGCAGGTGTTATATTTTCTATTCACTTTCTAAAGACAATTAACATATTACAGCTTAGGGAAAATGATACTGAATAATATTTAGCTAATCAGTACTGGCTTAGAGTGTATTTAGTGACTTAGAGGGTGTCTTGTCTTTAAATACACCTGAGGTGGACATTCCAAATATATGTACATATAAGTTGTTTAGAAATAAAAATGTTAGAGATTTAGATTTTTTTCTCAGATTCTAAAAGTGACTAACCTAGGGAAAGTAAAACTAACATCTGTTCATTTAAAAATGGAAACAAAATTAAAAAATATAAATACAAAGAGATTTCTGAAATTTAAAATGTCTAGTAGGCAATTGGGGTATTCAATTCTTACTATATGAATTAGTAATAGATGACTGATTATAATGAATGCCTCATGAACCAAACTTTTCTCATCAAAATTTTAATATTGAAATTAGAGAGAATTTTAACTCCACATGAACAGAATTTCATGTGGAATATGGGCCATAGACATACCTCTAGTTTACAAATGTTTCCCTTAATATGGTAAACAGCAATAAATAGAAGTTCTGTCTCAGGTTTTTTTTTTAATTCACTATTCTCAAAGCTTTGAGCAAATACTGGCATTTACACAATTTTCCTCAGACTTCTAAACACATGTATATTGATTTGCATATATCTTAATTTACTTTTAAGTTTAAAGGTCTATAGTTATTGATTAATAAATAATGTCACATATAGACTACTGCAGTGTCAGACAAAATAGTTTTACTGCCTCTGTGTATAAACATCCTCCTGATCTTAAAGCTTAGTTAGGGACTAATAGTTGCTAAGTTAATTCTTTTATTTGGGAAACATATATGCTATGGGTCCCCTTCATTGTTTTGTTTGACTCCTGGAAGAATACTTATCAGTAACCATTTGAAGATTCACAGTGCTCAAAGTTGTTTATTCAGTACTTCAGGTCCTAAAGTATCTTTTAGTACAAACCTCAGCACTAAGTAAAAAAAGTTAAGTTTCTCAGGGACTGAGTTATATATTTAAGGTATCACTCAACTTTTGTAGCATTGCTTCTTTTAGAACTACTAGTTGGCCATGTATTCCAATTTGTAAAACTCTGTGGCATATCAGATTTAGGTGAACCTGCAAATTATTTATAAACATATTTTAGTCAAAAATATGTCAGCTCTCTATGGTACTGCAGATAAAGAGAATGAAGGCAAGGTTAATATTTATTAATATTTACTGAATTTCAGAAAGTTTTATAGGTCATTCAGATCTCACATTTTAAAAGTTCTAAAAATCTCAATGCTAGTTAGGTTTAACTGATACAAATGACTACTTTTCATATTAAATTCTTTTCTTATTAAAACAGTATTGTCTGCTCTTGTTTCTCATACTTTTTTTTACCACCTTTCAAAACATATTGACATTAGTAATATAGCAAAATTTATGTGACCCTAGCAAACCCAACAGCCCACTTCATCAACACCACCAACTAAACAGTTTGACTTCTATTCAGGGACCATAGTGCTTCTGTGGGAATTTTAAAATCCCCAAAATCATGAAATCTTGGGAAAATGCAAAACCTTAGTGCCGTTCAAGAAATAAGAAAACTATTATAATAAGGCAGGTTGGCTATTTGTAGATGAGTAACAAATGGTGATTTCAGCTACAGAATGGAAAGAATTTGGGCCCGGAGAGATAGCACAGCGGCGTTTGCCTTGCAAGCAGCCGATCCAGGACCAAAGGTGGTTGGTTCGAATCCCGGTGTCCCATAAGGTCCCCCGTGCCTGCCAGGAGCTATTTCTGAGCAGACAGCCAGGAGTAACCCCTGAGCAACGCTGGGTGTGGCCCAAAAACCAAAAAAAAAAAAAAGGAATGGAAAGAATTCCATATATATCTATACATAAATACATGTAGCTGGAGGTAAAATGAAAAGATCATCAGATGATTTACGTTTTATTTACGTTTTACTCATTCTGTAGTAAACATTTCTAAATTATCTATTTGAAAATGTTAAAAGAGGTAGATCTTTTTAAGAATCATAAATAGTGGGGCCAGAGCAAAACCACAGCGGTAGTGTGTTTGCCTTGCACGCGGCTGACCCAGGACAGACCTGGGATCAAACCCTGGCATTCCATATGGTCCCCCAATCCAGAAGCAATTTCTGAGGGCATATCCAGGAATAACCCTGTGTGTCAACGGGTGTGGCAAAAAAAATAAATAAATAAATAAGGATTTCTTAGTGTTTTTTGGCTACACCCAGCAATGCTCAGGAGTTACTCCTGGCTTTACACTTCTGGTATGCTCAGAAACCATTTCCCAAGGATGCCAGAGATACCAAGGATTAAACCCAAGTTTGCCAAGTGCAAGGTAGGCACCTTATGCATTGTACTTTTGTCTCCCATCAAAGAATTATGATTTTTCAAAGTAAGGGATATGTTAAATAAATTTATTTGGTAATTATTTCATAGAATGCACACATATAAATAATTTTTCACATTACAATTTCACAATATTTTTTACAAATGTAACTAATAAATATAAAAAATAAAATATCTGAGCACCCTTCTGCCTCTCTACTCTGCTGTCCTGCATTTTCGGCCTGATTTCACCCTTGGTGCGGCTCATCAGCCAGCCTGCCTTCCTGTGAACTTTCCGGGGAGTCTGCCTTCCCGTGAGCCTTCCGTGGAGGTGAGTCGACAGGCCCAGAAAGGGAGGAGTCACCGAACTTCGCTGGATCTCAGATGCCAGCACCCTTCTGCCTCTCTACTCTGCTGTCCTGCATTTTTGGCCTGATTTTATCCTGGGTGCGGCCCATCTGCCAGCCTGCCTTCCTGTGAGCCTTCCGTGGAGGTGAGTCCACACGCCCAGAAAGGGAGAAGCCAGAGGAGCACGGTTGCTCCGCTCCCCTTCGCGACGGTGCACAGCATTTAGCCAATGAATACAATCACAACACGTAGAAAAACACGCAGTACTAGTGTGACAATGGGGAAAAAACATGGGCCAGTGCCAGACATAGAGAATGAAGATGGCAACTCTGATGACTTGAACATGATCAACCACCTAGTCAGTCTCTCAGATAAGGAGTTTAGAGTTGCAATATGGAACATGTTCAAAGAACTCAAACAAAGTATAGAAGAGAAAACTAAAAAGAATCAGGAGAATATGAAGATAGAAATGAGAAAACTCCAAACGGAAATTTCAGATCAAATAACAGGTCTGAGAAACTCAGTAGATGAATTGAAGAAAAACATGTTTGAGATTTCCCACAGGTTAACAGCAGCTGAGGATAGAATCAGTACACTGGAAGATGAGATACATAACAATTACATACAGCAGAAGAAATTGGAAAAAAGCCTCAAAGCAAATGATCAAACAATGGAAAAATTACTCAAAGAATGGGAACAGATGAAAATAGAAGTCTATGATAAGCTCAACAGAAACAACTTAAGAATCATTGGAGTCCCAGAGACTCAGGAAGAAAATCTCCGGGAAGAATCAACAGTCAAGAACATCATTAAAGAGAAACTACCAGAGATAATGAATACATGTGATCAAATCCTGCATGCCCGAAGAGTGCCAACTAAAAGAGACCCCAGAAAAAACACCCCAAGACACATCCTAGTCACAATGACGAATCCCATAGATAGAGACAGAATTCTGAAAGCAGCAAGATCGGAAAGAGAAATTACATTTAAGGGAACATCCTTGAGATTTACTGCAGACCTGTCACCAGAAACACTCAAGGCCAGAAGGCAGTGGTGGGACATAGTGACAAAACTCAATGAAATAAATGCTTCGCCTAGAATACTGCACCCAGCAAAACTCACTTTTAGGTTTGAAGGAACAATACATAGTTTCACAGACAAACAACAGCTCAAAAACTTCACAGACTCAAAACCATTCTTAAAAGAAAAACTGAACGGCATACTTTAAGACAAGGCTTACCAACAGAGACACCAAACTTTAATATAAAGATGGCACTAACTCCCAGGACAATTCTTTCTCTCAATGTCAATGGACTAAATGCACCAGTTAAGAGACACAGAGTGGCTAAATGGATCAAAAAACTCAATCCAACCTTCTGCTGCCTACAAGAAACGAACCTGAATAGTCAGAAAAAACATAGACTCAAAATAAAAGGCTGGAGGAAAATCATCCAAGCAAACAACACCCAAAAAAAAGCAGGAGTGGCCATATTAATATCAGATGATGCAAACTTTATACTTAGGAAAGTAGTAAGGGACAAAGATGGACATTTTGTATTAATCAAGGGATATGTACAGCAGGAAGAAATCACCCTCCTAAACATATATGCACCGAATGAGGGGCCAGCAAAATATTTAATACAACTGTTGACAAATCTGAAAAATAATATCAATAACAACACAATAATTGTGGGAGACCTCAACACGGCATTGTCAACACTAGACAGGTCAACCAGACTGAAACCCAACAAGAATATACTAGACCTGAGGAGAGAAATGGAAGTAAGAGGCCTAGTAGATATATACAGGACACTCCACCCCCAGAAGCCTGGATACACATTTTTTTCTAATGTACATGGGACATTCTCTAGGATAGACTACATGTTAGCACACAAAACATATCTCCATAATATCAAGAGGATAGAAATTTTGCAGGCTGCCTTTGCTGACCACAAAGCCCTGAAATTATATATAAACTACAAAGGGACACAGAAGAAAAATTTTAACACCTGGAAGTTAAATAGCCTCATACTGAATAATCAGTGGGTCCGAGATGAAATCAAAGAGGAAATCAAAACCTTCCTGAAAACAAATGACAATGGAGACACAATTTATCAGAACCTATGGGACACAGCAAAAGCAGTACTGAGAGGAAAATTTATAGCTTTGCAAGCACACATCAGGAAAGAAGAAGGGGCATACCTGAATAGCTTAATGACGCAGCTCATAGAATTAGAAAGTGCTCAACAAAAGGATCCAAAAATAGGGAGGCAGAAGGAAATAACAAAGCTGAGAGCAGAAATCAATGAAGTGGAAACCAGAAAAACCATCCAAAAGATCAACGAAAGCAGAAGTTGGTTCTTTGAAAAAATAAACAAGATTGATAGGAACTACTACCAATCCTGGCAAGACTCTTTCATGAAATTGAAAAAACAGAAAAACTTCCAAATAGCTTTTATGAAGCCAACATTACCTTGATACCTAAACCAGACAGAGATGCTACGAAAAAAGAAAATTACAGACCAATATCGCTGATGAATGCAGATGCAAAGATCTTCAACAAAATCCTGGCAAATAGGATTCAATGCCTCATTAAGAAGATCATACACTACGATCAAGTAGGTTTCATTCCAGGAATGCAAGGCTGGTTTAACATCCGTAAATCTATCAACATAATACACAACATCAACAGCAAGAAAAATAAAAATCACATGATCATATCAATCGACGCAGAGAAAGCATTTGACAAGGTCCAACACCCATTCTTGATCAAAACTCTCAGCAAGATGGGAATGGAGGGAACCTTACTCAATATAGTTAAGGCCATCTACCACAAGCCAGAGGCAAATATTGTCCTCAATGGAGAAAAACTGAAAGCCTTTCCTCTAAATTCTGGCACAAGACAAGGCTGTCCTCTCTCACCACTCCTATTCAACATAGCACTGGAAGTACTCGCTATAGCGATTAGGCAAGAAAAGGATATCAAGGGAATCCAGATAGGAAAGGAAGAAGTCAAGCTCTCACTGTTTGCAGATGACATGATACTCTACTTAGAAAACCCCAAAGACTCTATCAAAAAGCTTCTAGAAACAATAGACTCATATAGCAAGGTGGCAGGCTACAAAATTAACACACAAAAATCAATGGCCTTCCTATACACCAATACTAATAAGGAAGAAATGGACATTAAGAAAACAACTCCATTCACTATAGTGTCACACAAACTCAAATATCTTGGAATCAACTTGACTAAAAATGTGAAGGACCTATACAAGGAAAACTATAAAACTCTGCTCCAAGAAATAAGAGAGGACACGCGGAAATGGAAGCATATACCCTGCTCATGGATTGGCAGGATTAACATCATTAAAATGGCAATACTCCCCAAAGCACTGTACAGATTTAATGCGATCCCCCTAAAGATACCCATGACATTCTTCAAAGAAGTGGACCAGGCACTTTTGAAATTTATTTGGAACAATAAACACCCTCGAATAGCTAAAGCAATCATTGGGAAAAAGAATATGGGAGGAATTACTTTCCCCAACTTTAAACTTTACTACAAAGCAATAGTTATCAAAACAGCATGGTATTGGAGTAAAGACAGGCCCTCAGATCAGTGGAATAAGCTTGAATACTCAGAGAATGTTCCCCAGACATACAATCATCTAATTTTTGATAAAGGAGCAAAAAATCCTAAATGGAACAAAGAAAGCCTCTTCAACAAGTGGTGTTGGCAAAACTGGGTAGCCACTTGCAAAAAATTGAACTTAGACCCCCAGGTAACATCATGTACGAAGGTAAAATCCAAATGGATTAAAGACCTCGATATCAGCCCCAAAACCATAAGATATATAGAACAATACATAGGTAAAACACTCCAGGACATTGAGGCTAAAGGCATCTTCAAGGAAGAAACTGCACTCTCCAAGCAAGTGAAAGCAGAAATTAACAGATGGGAATATATTAAGCTGAGAAGCTTCTGCACCTCAAAGGAAATAGTGCCCAAGATACAGGAGCCACCCACTGAGTGGGAGAAACTATTCACCCAATACCCATCAGATAAGGGGCTAATCTCCAAAATATATAAGGCACTGACAGAACTTTACAAGAAAAAAACATCTAATCCCATCAAAAAATGGGGAGAAGAAATGAACAGACACTTTGACAAAGAAGAAATACAGATGGCCAAAAGACACATGAAAAAGTGCTCCACATCACTAATCATCAGGGAGATGCAAATCAAAACAACGATGAGATACCACCTCACACCCCAGAGAATGGCACACATCACAAAGAATGAGAATAAACAGTGTTGGCGGGGATGTGGAGAGAAAGGAACTCTTATCCACTGCTGGTGGGAATGCTGTCTAGTTCAACCTTTATGGAAAGCGATATGGAGATTCCTCCAAAAACTGGAAATCCCATACGATCTCCCATACGATCCAGCTATACCACTCCTAGGAATATACCCTAGGAACACAAAAATACAATACAAAAACCCCTTCCTTACACCTATATTCATTGCAGCACTATTTACCATAGCAAGACTCTGGAAACAACCAAGATGCCCTTCAACAGACGAATGGCTAAAGAAACTGTGGTACATATACACAATGGAATATTATGCAGCTCTCAGGAGAGATGAAGTCATGAAATTTTCCTATACATGGATGTACACGGAATCTATTATGCTGAGTGAAATAAGTCAGAGAGAGAGAGAAAAATGCAGAATGGTCTCACACATTTATGGGTTTTAAGAAAAATGAAAGACATTCTTGCAATAATAACTTTCAGACACAAAAGAGAAAAGAGCTGGAAGTTCCAGCTCACCTCAGGAAGCTCATCACAAAGAGTGATGAGTTTAGTTGGATAAATAACTACATTTTGAACTGTCCTAATAATGAGAATGTATGAGGGAAATTGAGAACCTGTTTAGAGTGCAGGCGGGGGTCGGGTGGGGAGGAGGGAGACTTGGGACATTGGTGATGGGAATGTTGCACTGGTGATGGGTGGTGTTAAAAAAAAAAAAAACTTAATACCTTTGTAAAAATGTATCTTAAGATATGTATTCCTAAACATACAGATAGCCTCCCCAATCACTTTCTTCTTTCAAATACCTTTTCTCCCTTTTTCTTTCTCAAAAAAAAAAAATAAATAAAATATCTTACTTGATTTAAAATAATGCCATATTAGGCCAGACAGGTAGAACATGTTTAATGCACTTACCTTGAATATAGAGGATTCTTGTTCATGACCAACACCAAATATGTTCTCTGAAAACTGCCAAAGCAATCCTGTGGACAGAATGATGAAAGAACTCTAAATATAGATGAGTGTGACATGCAAATAAAAATAAATACATTGATTAAATTTTCCATATTAATGCCTATTTATAATTGAAACAAGTACCTATTGCAGAGCACATCTTGTTGAGTTCTAGGCTTATTTCTGATTGTTCAGGGACAACTACCGGAAGTGCTTGGGGGACCAGATAGGGTTCTGGAATGGAACCAAGCTTGACCACCCACACAAGATAAAAGCATTACTCATTGTAGAAACTCGTCAGCCTTTCTCTCAGTATTATAAAGATTAAGATTACCTTTTTAATATCCTCTTGGAGTGTCTTTATTTCCTTCTTTGTTTTCCAAGAAAACAGCTCCACTGATAATCTGGTGTCCATAAAATATAATTTATAGAAAATTTTGAATATACTCAGATACTGCAAAGGAAAAACCTGAGATTTCAATACATTTATAAAAAATATAGTGTTTTTTTTCCGGTTCTGACTGCTATGGATTTATTTACTTATATCTTTCCTAAAGTGTAGGGGTTTTGTTTGTTTGTTTGTTTTTTGTTTTTGGGCCACACTCGGTGATACTCAGGGGTTACTCCAAGCTATGTGCCCAGAAATTGCTCTTGGCTTGGGAGACCATATGGGATGCTGGAGCATTGAACCGCAGTCTGTCCTAGGTCAGCCATGTATGTGCAAGGCAAACGCCCTACTGCTATGCCACCACTCCAGCCCCTATAGTGTAGTTCTTATTAACAGCAAAATTTTGTTTATACATTTTGAGCCTGAAACCTTTTTTCCAAATAATACATGCATATTGTACATATTATATATAATACATACAATATATGTAATGTAATATAATATATAATAGATACAATATATATATACATATCCAGCTATGATCAGGGCTTATTCATGGCTCTGTGCACAGCAATCACTCTTAGTAGTACCCAGGGGATCCTGTTGCCTGCTGACAATCAAAACAAGATATCTACTTACAAGGTAAGCAACTTATCCATTGTATCATTTATCTGATCCAGATGATCACTACACTTTAATATCAAATTTATTATGTTTCAGTTGACCAGATATTACCAACTTCAGGGCTCTCTGTGCATTTTTGGGTACCCCAAAGCACACACACATACTCTCTGAAAAATAAAAATTTAAAAACTTTAAAAAAAGATAGTTTGTCTTGCAGTCTCATGATAGAGTTTAAATAAATATAACTAAGAAGCTTTAAAATATGTGTCAGTAAACAATAGTGTTTTAAATTTCTTCCTTAGGAATAGCCAATTATGGTACATTTTTGTATATTTTTATATAAAGGAAAGAGTTATGTCAAAATGAGAACATATAAAAATATTAGTCACTCTACTATTGTACCACTGACTATACACAGACCCAATAATAAAATGAAGTAAAGTTCAGGACAAATCATTCATTTATTTTCTTAATAGCAAATTTGCAAAAGTTAAAACATCTGTAGTAAGAAATCAGGAAAAAATCGTTACAGGTTCTGTATAAAGCTCATTTATCAGTTTTGTTCAGGGAACTATGAAAGTCAGCAAAGTAGAATTTAACATGTTAAAATTTTATATGCGAAACATTTTATTAGTTTCTTTAAAAGTTTTTTTTAAAACTCTTTTAAATACCCACATTTTACCAATGATGTTGGTAAAATGAAGCTTCCTTAGAACTTCTGGATAGAACCATTTTGTAAATCGATATACTAGCAAATGAAATATGGATTTTAAATTGGGAAACTTATAGTGTTACTAGGCAAAAAATAAGAAATATTGAGTGAAAGTTTGATAGTCAGAAAGGAACCAAAAACAATTGCCTGAGTCATTTGGTGGAAAATTGAACCTAAAGCAAATGTGGGATATAGTTTTATTTAATTTTTTGTTTTAGAGTCACAATGGCACTTGTTATGCTTATTACTGCCTTTGTGCTCAGGGATCTTGTTTGGCAGTGCTTAGGAGACCATATATGGTAACAAGGATTGAACCTGCTTTGACTGCATCCAAGGATATACCTTGCCCTCTAATATCTTTCTGGCTCATTCCATTGGTTATTCTTAGAACTTACCTTTGCTGTGTTTTTACTGTTCTTTTGGATCTACATATCTATATTATAGTATGCAATTTGGCTTATTGCTATTTGGAGTGCCCAAATTTGTTCATTTGAGAAACACATTTATTTATATGCCTAATTTAAATATAATTAAGATAAACATATGTTAATACATATTAATATATATTAATATAGAGAGTATCAGTAACATATGTCTTTTTTTGGTCTTTAAAAATTAAAAATTACCTGTTATAGTCATATTTTAGTGTAGACTTCCTATTTCTTCAAAGCAAATTTTATTAGGTATATGATTTTTCTAAATACATTGACTAATTAATTTTAATATAAATGGTTGATCAATGCTCTTTGCGGAAAACTGTGTCAAGTTAAACTTATGAGATTTCTGCTTTAGTGAGCTATATATCTTCCTAATAAATGCTCAGAGCCTCAAATATTCACACTCTTACTTATTGAATTTTTCTGCCCCTAAATTTCATCCCTCGCATTGTTGATCCTTAATCTTTGACAATTATGAAAGTCATTACAGTTGCAGCACTAACTTCAGAAAGCTTCACATATTACTTGAGGCTAAATCCTGTATTCAGGTTCAGACTGACTCTTCAACTGAAATTAATGAGAAACGTGCAGCTGCATCTATAGGTGGACCTTACTTTCCTGGCTCTATTCATCCCTGTCTACTTGCCTTTTAAGTGCTCCGAGGGCTATTGTACCTGCTTTCAAGTAAACCTCATACGTGTGAGTGACTACTTGCTAGCTCATTTCATATGAAGTTTAAATTTCCTTATACTTAAACTATAAATCAATTTCAGCAGCACGAGTATGCGCAATATGCATAAATGAGTTGGGAATGCATTGAAATAAAATTTCTGAGTCTGTGATTATAACTGGAATTGGAAACAGAGAAAATAATGAAGGGCTATGAAACCTGATTCAAGGAAGAGAAGTCTGAGTAAGAGAGCCAAGACATAGCCAATCAACTTAAATGAAGACAAATATTAAATAATTTAGTGTCATAGAACCAAGCTGGAGATTCTATTAATAGGATAATGAATCAAGATTCCAATGAGTATGTTTTAAAGTTTTAAAATAAATTCATAAAAGCTATTAATGCAAATGAAATACAACAAAATTAATCAAGATACAACAATGGTTTGTACCTTTAAAGAAATAAATCAATCAAAACAATTTGCCAATGAAACAGTAAAAATTATAATACAGAATTTTTATTATTATCTCTCTAGAAATATTTTAAGATGTTTTATTGGAGTTGGCTATAAATAGGCAAACTTTCATTTAATAAGGGACCTTTTTTGCAGGAAATTTCTTTTGCTTCATGGCAGATAACCAACTACATTTTGTAAAAAAAAAATAATTATAAAATATCCCAGCAAAATAATCAAGTATAATAATATTATTCTCATTTTATATCACTGAACTGTAATAAAATTTATAAAACTTATTTAAAATCTGTGTATTAATTACAGTACACTAAATCAAACAATGACCAGTCACTCTGCACATATTATATAATATTTTACAAAATAATTTATATAGGAAGAAAGAATACTTTACATTTTAAGTTAATTTTCATTTTCTGCCACATTTGGCAGTGCTCAGCATTTATTCCTGGTTCTGTGCTCTAGGAACATTCCTGGCATTACTCCAGGGAACATATGTAGTGCCAAGCAATAAACCAGGGTTTTCTGTGTGCAAGACCAGCATCTTAAAGTCTGTATTCTCTCCAGACCCTAATATGGAAAATTTCAAAGATTATTAGTAGAACTGTATATCAAGACAGAATGTCCAGTTATGTCTATGAATATCCAGTTTAAATGTCTCCTCATGTTGCAACTCCACATGGAGATTTTTATGGAAGTTTTGAGATAAGATGGCATTTCCAACAAAGAACTATCCAGAATAAGGCAAATTACTTGTTAGTAGTATAGAAAAATTCTCTTTTTTAAAATATAAATTTCTTTATTTGAAGAACATGTATCACAAAGTTGACATAGTTGATCATAACACATATGGTTTCAGGTGAGAATGGGATTCTTAAGAAAGAAGAAAAGAAAGAATGAATAAATGAGAGAACAAAGAGAAAAGAAAGAAAGAAAGAAAGAAAGAAAGAAAGAAAGAAAGAAAGAAAGAAAGAAGAATGATTGAAAGAGAGAGAGAAAGAAAAAGAGAAAGAGAGAGAAAAGAGAGAGAGAAAGAAAGAAAGAAAGAAAGAAAGAAAGAAAGAAAGAAAGAAAGAAAGAAAGAAAGAAGGAAAGAAAGAAGAAAGAATGATTGAAAGAGAGAGAAAGAGAAAGAAGAGAGAAAGAAAGAGAGAAAAAAAGAAAGAAAGAAAGAAAGAAAAGAAAGAAAGAAAGAAAGAAAGAAAAGAAAGAAAGAAAGAAAGAAAGAAAGAAAGAAAGAAAGAAAGAAAGAAAGAAAGAAAGAAAGAAAGAAAGAAAGGAAGGAAGGAAGGAAGGAAGGAAGGAAGGAAGGAAGGAAGGAAGGAAGGAAGAAGAAAGAAAGAGAGAAAGAAAAGAAAGGGAGAGAAAGAAAGAAAGAAAGAAAGAAAGAAAGAGAAAGAAAGAAAGAAAGAAAGAAAGAAAGAAAGAAAGAAAGAAAGAGAAAGGAAGGAAGAAAGGAAAAGAAAGAAAGAGAAAGAAAGCAAGAAAGAAGAAAAAGAAAGAAAGTAGAAAGAAAGAGAAAAAAAGAAAAAGAAAGAATAGACCAGGTACAACAACAAAAAAATTTGTGAAAATTATTGTATCCCATAGGTCATTAAGTCATTGCCAGAAGGTTTAATAAGCTCTTGTTGCTAGTTGATCATTCTGCAACTTTTTTGTTTCTCTACATTATGTGACTTCAGATACACATTGGCATCTAAATTGTTGTGTTTGGAAAGATATATTTAAAAAAATATGGAACAAGGGCCAGAGAGATAGCATGGATGTAGGGTGTTTGCCTTGCATTCAGAAGGATGGTGATTCGAATTCTGACATCCCTTATGGTCCCCTGAGCCTGCCAGGAGCGATTTCTAAGTGTAGAGCCAGGAGTAACCCCTGAGCACTGCCGGTGTGACCCCAAAAACAAAACAAACAAAAATTTGGAGCAGGTACAGGAATTCCAAGCACTGTTGCTGATACTGCAGCTTTTGTGTGGTCTGTTTTTAGCCTCCAGATACAAGAAGGCACATTTATAATATACAGAAGAAAGGTTTGGGGCACTATACGGGATGCCGTGGACCAATTCAGGTCAGCTGCATGCAAGGCAAATTGCTACTTGCTGTGCTATAGCTCTGCCCCCCTGAATGTGTGGTTTTAATATTTTTTATTTTCTTGTTGAACAATATTGAAAACACAACTATCCTGAAAGGCTCTGTAAAATGTGCTATAATTTACATACTTATATAAAATTTTGAGAATCAGTTTTACTAGTACAATATTACTAGTGAATTTTATTACCATGGTCTATATATCATTGTTTTAAAGCAGATGAAATAGCAGGTTATTCATTGTAATTTCTGTGACACTCAATTTATCATTTAGAGTGATCTTAAGTTAGAAAACTAATAGTCACTCTGATAGCGATAAAATTACTAAAAATAAGAATGATTTTAAGACAGAATATACAACACAATCTAAGAATGGGGATAAAGAAATAAGACTGAATGCTTTTAGATAATAGCCCAAGGTGGAATCTTCTAAGAGAACTAGAGATTTAGATGTAGAAAGTGTCTCAGTCTTTGACTGACTAGCCTTCAAGTCTTTGACTTGCCTAGACTTCAAATAAAGAACTGATAGCACAATTAAACATGATTCTAACCTGGGGCTGAAGCTATAGGAGGGCTGATTGGGCACTTGCCTTGCATGCAGCAAACTAAGTCCCTCAGTCTGCATGAATGATCCATGAGTGCAGAGCCAGGAGTAAGCTCTGAGCACTGAAATGTGCGGCTTCAAAGCAAATGATTCTAAATAGTTGTGAAGAGAGATAAAAATGGAAAAATGAAAAAAAAAAAACCAACAACAATGTGTTTTATGGAAATAGATCACTTCTACCAATTGTGGAAATGTAGAAATACAAGTTAGAAACTTAACATTAGTAATGCAGGTATGAAGCTTAAAATAAAGACAATAGGTCCAGAAGTAGAAGGACTGTGTAGAAGAAAAGCAGTAATTAATTTTTGACAAAAATGAAACAGTTTGATGCAGGCAGACTAGTGTATCAGAATAAAAATACCAGATTTTCAAGCAGAAAAAAATGATGATATTTTCAAATCTATGAGGACTTTGAGCTTTTGGAGAAAGCAGGATGATTAATTTGGTTTGAGTTGTTGGTGTTCTAGTAGAAATGATCAATTGGAGTTCTAAATACAATTTCAGGTCTCCTAAAGAGCATACATGAAGATAAAGTTATTGGAAATGCGAAATGGAAAGTAAAACAAAGAAAATGGGAGAGTTTTTCAAAAACTTAGTCCAAATGGATACTATCCTATGGCTGTAAATATTAGTGAACAGGTTAATTTTTACATTTGTAATTAATATTAAAGTGTATGAGTTCTTTTTATGTGGTGTTACATTTTTTATTATTGATATTCATTTTACTATCTATAATATGATGATTCTCTTACTGTATTTTGATTTATGAATATGCTATTCATGTATAAATATTGGTGTAGAAATATTTTATTTATTAAATTTTTATTATGTTTATATTAATCACTATACTTAAAATATGTATATTTGTATCTAAAATGAAGTGATATAAGAAATGTAATTTAATTTAATTTTTGTGCTTCCTAGAGGTTTCCTGATGCTTTCTTATTAGCTCTAAGGAAGGACTCCTGGTATCTTTAGAAATATTCATACTGTATATTTAATACTCTACATTTAAAAGGTGGGAATTATACATTTATTAGAGATTATGTAAATAGACAAAGCAAGTATTTTTCTGCTTTTAAAGGCTATTGTTGGCATTTTGAGATGGAGAGAAGTGGAGACAGAGAAGAAATGAATTGGGAAAGAGAAAGAAAGATGAAGTGTGGATACACATATTCTTACCCACCTCATGGATATGAGTGGTTCGAATTCACTCTGTATTAGAAATCCTGGAGAGAGGACTTGAGACATATGTATCAGACTTAATCTACACAGAATGGGAAAGCTGAGAGGGTTAAAGACATTTGTTAATGTTCTCCATAATTCCAAAGAAATATACTGTATACTCTATAAAATTACTGTGGACTCTATGATAATCTCAATCTTTAAGGGGAATCACAGCCAGGAATTCAATAAAAATGCCTGCTTTGCCAAGGGAGGAAAATAATATCATAAACCATTTATTTGAACAGAGAAAAATTGATAGTAGAATGCAATTTTGCTATATTAGAAGTAAATATAGTAAAAAATTAAAGGGTTTTACTATCACCTATCTTTCACCTGTTTATGGGCATAGATTTTGATGTTTTGAAATAATTTTGATGTTTTTTTCTCTCCTCACCTGTACACTTGGATAGGTAGACTGTATCTCAGATGAAACTATATAAATAGAAGAATGCAATCTTAAATGCTGTATTTTGAAGAATTCTCACTTAGAAAAAAAAACTAGACAGGATTAGTGATGTCTAAAGGACGTTGATCTATCAGTTAAAAAAGAGATGATATTATATCTTAAGCACAATGAATAGGGAAAATATAGAATACATTTTTAAGATCATGAATATTTTAAAATAATTTTTATATCTTGGCTATAATGGACCTTTATTTTGAAATCTTTCCTATTTTGAGAAGATTTTATTCTATTCATTTTACAGATATTTTCTAATATATATTTATGAATGTAGAAATAATGTGATATACATTACTAATGGTACATTTATTGCCACAGAAAGCAAACTATCTTGTGGCAAGATCACCGTCTAGGTTGGTCAGTTAGTAAACATTTTTTTCCCTGCAGTAGATGTTGGCAAAGGACAAATACCAAGGGGCTAATTAAGACATGAGGATAGGGCCAGAGAGATAGCACAATAGTAGGGCATTTGCCTTTGCATGCAGCAGATCCAGGATAGACAGTGGTTGGAATAACAGCAGCCCATATGCCTGCCAGGAGCGAGTTCTGATTGCAGAGCCAGGAATAACCCCTGAACACTGCCAGGTGTGACCCAAAACCAACCAAGGAAAGAAATAAACAAAAAAGACATAAAGATAGAGGGAATAAATGCCTGATAATCAAGATATATGACCACAAAATTGACTAACAAAAGGGAGGAGTCAGAAAAATATAAACACATAGGAAAAAGCCTTTGAGAAACAGTACTTAAAATTTTTTAGAAAAGTAGTTCATAAGTTGCTATGTTTAAAATGTAGATAAATAGGGGCCGAGCGGTGGTGCAGAGATAGAATATTTGCCTTGGATGCAGCTCACCTAAGACAGAACTCAAGGTTTGATCCCCCTGCGTCCCCAGATCAGGAGCAATTTCTGAGCACATAGCCAGGAGTAACTCCTGAGCATTACCGGATGTGGCCCAAAAACAAAACAAAACAAAACAAAAATATTAGGCCAGAGCAGTGGCCCAAGTGGTAAGGCATCTGCCTTGATGGTGCTAGCCTAGGATGCACTGGGATTCTATTCCCAGCTTCTCATATGGTCCTCCAAGCCAAGAATGATTTCTGAGCACATAGCTAGGAGTAACCCCTGAGTGTCACTGGGTGTGGCCCAAAAGCAAAACCAAACAAAACAATGTAGATAAATAAAAGCTTTCCTGCATATTTGTCATTAGTATTGTTGAAAATAGTTCAAGTGATAGTAATTATCTATTTATAAGCATGAAGTAAATCATTTTTGTGTATAATTATTAAGAGTACATCAATAAAGGAGAAAATATTTTAATCTACTAGTAGACTTAAAATAAATCATGCATTAGATGTAATTACTGGGAGAATACTTGGATCATTGCAAATAATTTAATAACATTATTCTGTTTATTTCACCTACATATTTTTAATGAAAACATGATGCTGATGATGTATTTTATTATTTTTATGTGATACTGCACACTGAAGTAAGAAAAGGACACTGAGTTGTAAATAAATAAAATCCTGGTCACATAAATATTGTGGAAATAGGTAAAATACTTTTTATTCTCAATGCAAAAATAACTTTACATTATGAATCATAATAATTAATTCTTTATTAAATCTCTTTCTCTAATGAGAGTAACTTTTTTCTGCGATTATTTCTCACTGTAATCTATCACAGTTGTGAATTCTCTGGAAGTCCTGGACCACAGTATAGATTCTTCAACAGTATAGATTCTCAATGCATTTTGTTAGGATTTTATTATAATTATATAAGATAGAGAAAATTTAATATATATACAGAGGAAAATTAACTTTCATCCACACTTCTCTTTAAATGTATATGGATCATTGTAGGTGTTATATATCTAATTTGCAAGTTCAAGTGTATTATTTGTATCAAATTCTGTTTCAGAGCCTAGCATTTTTAAGATAAAATAAAATGGGAAAATAAACATGCCATTAGAGTATGGCAAGCAAATTAAAATAAATATAAAAGTCAGGGACAAAGTACAGAAATACAATGATAATTTAATGTTTCAGAAAACATAGTAAATGAGGAGCTAGTTACAGGTGGTTAGTTGATCTGGAGCTGAACAAGTCAATATAATACAACAAAATTGTTATGCAATGTAGTATATTTACAAAACTATAATTTGTTCATAAATATCCCATATGAAAGACTACATGATAAATCATTTACTGGAGTTAAGATGAGATCATATAAATAGGAAAATCCCATGATATGTTCCTTCAATTCAGAAGGAATTATTTTATCTGTGGGATTCGTCATTGTGACTAGGATATATCGTGGGGTATTTTTTCTGGGATCTCTTTGGGTTGGTACTCTTCGGGCATGCAGGATTTGATCGCATATATTCTTTAGCTCTGGAAGTTGCTCTTTAATGATGTTCTTGACCGTTGATTCTTCCTGGAAATTTTTTTCCTGGGTTTCTGGGACTCCAATGATTCTTAATTTGTTTCTATTGAGCTTATCATAGACTTCTATTTTCATCTGTTCCCATTCTTTGACTAATTTTTCCATTGTCTGTTCATTTGCTTTAAGTTTTTTTCCCCAATCTCTCCCGCTGTATGGAGTTGTTATTTATCTCATCTTCCACAGCACTAATTCTATTCTCAGCTTCTGTTACCGTCTTGGAGAGCTTATCCATTTTGTCATTCAATTCGTTTACTGAGTTTTTCAGGCCTGTGATTTGACCTGTTATTTCAGTTTGGAGTTTTGTGATTTCTGTCTTCATATTTTATTGGTTCTTATTAGTTTTCTGTTCAACTCGATCCATGGTTTCTTTGAGTTCTTTGAGCATCTTCCATATTTCTTGTCTAAACTCCTTATCTGAGAGATTGATAAATTGGTTGGCCTTTTTCTGGTTATCAGAATTGTCATCTTCATTCTCTATGTCTGATGCTGGCCTGCGTTGTTTCCCCATTGTCACACTTGTATTCTGGGTTTTTCTATGTGTTGTGGTGGTATTCATTGGTTAAATGATGTGAGCGGCCATGCTCCTCTGGCTCAGCCCTTTCTGGGTGGGTCCACTCGCCTCCAAGGAAGGGGAGTCCTCTATGGATGAAGCCTCACATATAGGCCCGAGCATGCAGCAGAGAAGACAGTCCGGAGAGAAAAGCTGGGCTTCAGTGATCCAGCACAGTTCCTAGTGTGATTTTTTCTTTGCAGCAGTGCTCTTCTGGAGCCTCTGGGAGAGCGAATTTTCTGAGCCCTTTTGGCCCACTCCTGAGAGGTTCAGGAGACAGGACCGTGGAAAAAAACACACAGACAGCACTCACAGTTTCTCAAAGTCGGGAACCACTGGGCGGCATCAGAGGAATTATTTTAGAAATAAAGTGGAGTGTTGAATGAAGTAAAGGCAAGTCATTAAGAAAAAAGGCTAATATAACAAAAACATGAATAAACTCTATTAATCTTTAATCAAAAGAAATAAAAGAGACAGATTTGGGGAACAACTCATTATTTTATTTAAACAATTGAGCCAGGATGAAAGAACTGGAGCACATGGCAGGACCATAAGAGGCCCACGTTTGATTCCTGAAGCAATATGGTCCTTCAAATACCACCAGAAATGAGACACTAAGCACAAAGTTGAGATTAACTTACAAGCACCACTGGTTGTGACTTCTAAAAATAAAACAGAAAACAAAGAAACATAACTTTTAAAATATTTTACAGTACAAAGGGGCTTACAAAACAAGTTCTCAGTTCCATATATTGCCAACCCCTTTTCCCTTCTATAAACATTTGACATTAAGACGGTACATTTATTATATCATATAAACCAAAATTGAATTATTATTATTTATAGCCCACCTTTTACATTAGGGCTCACTTACTGTGTTGTAGAGTTTAATGGGATGTGACTAAACAGTAATGAAAAATGTATTGTACATACTATTATACTGTCATAAAAACAGTTTTCCACCATAATAGCAGCTAAATCTTTTTCACATTTTAATCTTCCAGCCTCATACCAAATATTAGGGTACCACAGATAAATTTCATTTAATTCTTTCAATAGTTTTTCCTTATTAAATATAGATGGAATCATACAGTACATAATCTCTTTTAAATGCGTTATTTGACTTTCAAAAATAAAAAAGGGAGGTGGCAAAAGAAAATATCTAAGGTTTCTTCATGTCCTTTTTTGATGATAATTTATGTTTTATATCTTTGGATGATAATACATCATATGGAGATACCAAAATTTATCTGCTCACATACAAGTAACGTCTTGATTGCTTCCAAATTATGAGTAAAACTTTTGTAAACAGGTATACATATTTTATGTGTTTATGTTTTAAACTTAGATAGTAAATACCATGATTCCTGACTCTTCAGTTGTTTAAGTCTAGGTTCAATTAATTATATATGAAATTACTACTGTCTTCTAAAATAGACATACAAGTTTGTGTTTCCACAAATTTAAATGAGAAAGTGTGTTGCTCCAACATTAGGAGCATTTGCTATATTAGTGTTCTATTAAATATCTGTATTTTACTTATCCATTATATTAAATATTGTAGTTTTATATCTAATCACTCAGTGACCGATGCTTATTTTCATCTATAAATTATCTCTAGTAAAGTATTAAAATATCTTCCTCATCTGTCTATGATAGCATTTACATTTTAGAAACTAGTTAATTAATTAGCTCATGTTATTGTGTCATATAGTTTAGTTTTAAGAAATACTTACATAATTTGTATAGAAAATATAATGTATGGTGGCTGGAGTGATAGCACAGCGGTAAGGCATTTGCCTTGCATGCAACCAACACAGGACAGACCCTGATTCAAATCCCCAAATCCCATATGGTCCCCGAACCTGCCAGGAGAGACTTCTGAGCACAGAGCCAGGAGTAACCCCTGAGTGCAGCCAGGTGTGACTGTCCCTCAAAAACAAAACAAAACAAGTAAATATAAAATATATGTGTTGCAAATTTTCTGACTATTATGCTTGTCTATTTTTGCCATTGTATTTCTTTGAGTAAAAGTTTATAATTTTTGTTTTGTTTTGTTTTGTTTTGTTTTCAGCCAACCCGTTGATGCTCAGAGGTTACTCCTGGCTATGCACACACGATTTGAGTTTCCCAAAATGAATATTCTGCCTTATAAAAGTAAATTTTTATAAAATTATTATTGTACTTTGCTAGAACATCAGTGCTATATAATTGTTATAAACCACTATTAAAATTGAAAAATAAAAGTATGAAAAAGTAAATAATCTAAATCATTTAAGTTTATAAAAATTTTGTTAGATATTTTAATAAGATTATTTATTGAAGAATAACATGCATATAGAAATATATGTTCATTGATCTATTAATTCAGAACCATTTTCCAGACTCTCATTGAAAACAATAGTAATCACTTCCAAACAAGTGGAACTATATTAAGCTGAGAATCTTCTGCACCTTAAAGGACATAGTTACTAAGATGCAAAGACCACCCACAGAAGGGGAGAAACTATTCTCCCAATACCCATCAGACAGGTGTCTATCTAGTATCTAAGATATACAAGTTACTGACAGAATTTAACAAACCCCACCAAAACTCATGAATCCCATCAAAATCCATCTAACCCCATCAAAAAATAGGAAGAAGAAATAGACACTTCCTCAAAGAACTAAAAATTGCACATACAAAGAAAAACATGAAAAAATTTCACATAACTAATCATAAGAGAGATGAAAATCGAAGCAAAATGAGGTACCATCTTATGCCACAAAGACTGGCACACAACATAAAGAGTAAGTAATGCTGGCAGGGATGTAAGAAAAAAGGAACTGCTGGTGGAAATGTCTTCTAGCACAACCTTTGTGGAAAACAATATGGAAATTCCTCAA
This sequence comes from Suncus etruscus, assembly GCF_024139225.1. Taxonomy (NCBI): domain Eukaryota; kingdom Metazoa; phylum Chordata; class Mammalia; order Eulipotyphla; family Soricidae; genus Suncus; species Suncus etruscus. The sequence goes on along the minus strand of NC_064848.1, from coordinate 100,230,158 downwards.
AGAATGGACATTGAAATCCCATACGATCAGCTATACCATTACTAGGGATATTCCCTAGGAACACAAAAATTCTATACAAAAAATGCCTTATGCACACCTTTATTCATTACAGCGCTACTTACAATAGCCAGAATCTGGAAACAACCCTGGTGCTCGGCAACAGATGAGTAGCTAAAGAAAATCTTGTACATCTACACAATAGAATACTATGCAGCTGTCAGAGACATGAAGTCATGAAATTTTCCTATACATGGACAGACATGGAAACTACGAGTTAAATAAGTCAGAGGAAGAGATAGACACAAAATAGTCTCACTCATTTATGGGTTTTAAGAAAAATAAAAGACATTATTGTATTAAAATCCAGAGTCAATAGAGATGAGGGCTAAAAGAACTGGCACATGATATGAAGCTTACCAAAAGGGTGGTGAGTGCAGTTAGATAAATAACTACACTAAAAACTATCATAACTATGGTACTGAGTGAGAAGCACAATACCTGTCCTGAATACAGGCAGGGATTGGGGAGGATGAAGACAAAGGGCATTAATGGCAGGAATGTTGCACAAGTGAAGGGAGGTGTTATTTTTATGATTGAGGTCCAAATGCAAGCATGTTTAGAGTTTTGAAAAATAAAGTATTAAATTTATAATTGTAAAAAATAAAATATAAAAATAAAATAAAAAGAAAACAATAGTAATATATGTCTATAGAGCTTGACTCATAAAATTTCTGTTTGATTTCTATATACACATGCTATACAGAATTAAAACTATTTGAAATGGGTTAAAATTAATATCTATTTCTGTACTATATTATCAACTTTCATTGTATTTCTAATTACTAACCATTATGCAAGAATTATTTCTAGGAAAATATTTTCTTTATTTTTAAGTCTCAAAGTTTTTTATCTTAGAAAATAGTGCTTAAATGCCTTTTAAATCTATTTATTTTCTAAAATGAAAATGTTCAGATTATCTCAACTCAAGTTTACTTGAGTGTCATCAGTTGGTACTACATTGTAATTATCTATTGTTTAGCATCCTTATAGTTCTTTTACTCAACAGGAATTTAATTGCATTTAAGAAATTTCGCATATTGGGTGCAGAGAGCTAACACAGGGATTAAGAAACTTGCCTTGTATGTTATCAACTGCTAAGTATGACCAGCAATAACCAATAATTAATAACCGATAACTCAAGTATTAAATTTTGTATATTTGTATAATGATAGAATTGTAAGAAAATGATTATTTTGTAAAGTAGAAATAATAATTCTTTGCAGAATTTTAATTATAGTAAACAATTTTATTAAAGGAAGATTAAATTTTGACTAGATGCAGTGAACGTTATTAGTGAGTAGTAAACACTAGAAAGTCATTCATTCAAAAGGAATTTTTGATTGAGGGGAAAAAAGAAAGGAACATTACTCAAGTATATAGCATTTATAGAATATATATTGATACACATATATCTTGTTTACAAGGATGGTTATTGAAAACCTTATGTTGTATAGGTGAATAGCTCAAGTGGTAGAGGATAGACTAGCATGCATAGGCCCTGAGTTTGACCCCACACTGCATTGCCGCTCAGTATTCTTGCAGTATCTCTGATAATCCCGAGGGCTAAAGGACTTACTATCTTACTGTAGCCCTATCGTTACCCATCAACTTGTTACATCCCGTGGGCCCCTCTAGGGCTGGAAGTTATTATTTTAAAAAAGTAAGACAAATTTTATGTTAAAATACAAAAGGCTACAATGTATTTTACTGAAGATCTTGAATTCACACTATAATTGCCTTCTGAGAAGTCTGCACTTTCCCAAAAGTGAAAAAGACTTCCAAAGCGTAACACTATTTCTAAATTTTCACTTAAAGTCCCCAACCGAGTATTTTTAGGCTTCATTATTTCTGTGCTTAACATTAAATTATTTGCAACTTTTCTAATGTAACTTTGAAGAAAAATGAAATAAATAAATTGAGCCTAAAATTTATTTTCAGGGTTTAAAGTGTAAGCTTCAACTCTGAAAATAATAATACCTTCTTAACATTATGTTGATATATGTATAGGGACTTCTTTTTTTTTTTTTTTTTTTTTTTTTAGTTTTTGTATCACACCCGGCAGCTACTTGAGACTCTACAATCAAAAATTGCTCTCCTGGCAGGCTCGGGGGGACTATAAGGGAAGTCAGGATTCGAACCACCATCCTTCTGCATGCATAAAAAAGTATACCCCCTTTCACCAGTGCAATCTTCCCACCACCAATGCCTCTCATCTCCCTTCTCCCCTATCCCCTGACATCTTTGAGACAAAAATCCATTTCTTCTACTCACTAACATTACTATTTGTTAGTGTAGTTATTACTCTAACTGGGCTCACCAATCTTTGTGGTAAGATAGTTCATATCATGGATTGGTCCTTTCAAACCTCATCTCTATTGTCTCTGGGTATTATTACCATACTATCTTTTTTTTTTAAATCCCACAGATGAGTGAGACTATTCTGTGTTTATCTATCTCCCTGTGACTCATTTCACACAGAATAATAGTTTCCATGTCTTTGATTTTGGCTCAGAGATTTTAGACTTAGGACATCCTGAAGAGTTATAAATATGTTTCTACAATTTGGTTACCAATTTTGTAATAATATGTTTCAGCAGTCATATAAATCTCATTTAGACACCATGCATCACATAAATAAAAATTCTATGACAGCAAATAGGCTATTTTAAGTTAATATGATTCACATATTTCTTTCCAATTAATTATTGCTTTGATTTGAGAATATTCTAAATCTATCTCTTCTTTAAAAACTTATATTCTGTGTTCTTATATCTTACTTTATATAATCAACTATATCCTTGTTCCTTTTAGATGTAATTATAATAGTATTTTGTGAAGACTTTCTTTAGTCAGAAATCCAAAGACAGTTATTACACAGTATGAAACTCAGTTGGATAAATTTCGGTATGATTTTCAGCCATAATACTAATGTTGTCTTTGACTAAATTGTAGGTATATGAACCATGATATTTTTGGCAGTGAGAAATTTTCTATTCAAATTCTCATATTCATAGACCATGTAAAAATAGGCTCTGAGTGCTTGTAATTATGATGCTTTCTCATAGTTTTTCATAAATATGAATTATACTAAAATTTTTAAGAATATCTCTGTAGGGGCCGGGCGGTGGCGCTGGAGGTAAGGTGCCTGCCTTACCTGCGCTAGCCTAGGAGACGGACCGCGGTTCGATCCCCCGGCGTCCCATATGGTCCCCCAAGCCAGGAGCGACTTCTGAGCGCATAGCCAGGAGTAACCCCTGAGCGTTACCGGGTGTGGCCCAAAAACCAAAAAAAAAAAAAAAAAAAAAAAAAAAAAAAAAGAATATCTCTGTAAAGTTTTTAAAGTTAAGTTATATGAGATGTTCTCAAGGTTAATGACAGATTCCTTGTCTTTTCAACTACCGTTAATAAATAAAAAAATGTACCATTTGCCTATTATACTTCTGATTGTGCTGTAGACTTGATGTACAATAGGAAAAAAATTATTTCGTGCCTAGAAGGTTTCTGCTTTTGAGAATACCAGAGTACAATCAAGAAATAATTATTCTTGAGGTAGCCCCCCAAAAATCAGGAAGTACATTTTCCATGTATAGTCTAAAAGCTTGCTCAAGATTATCAATTTTAAATGCAATTCACATGTTAAGTTCAATATTGCAAACATTTTATAAGTTTTGTATTTATATTTTTATTTTATAGTTAAAATAGTATGTTCATAACAATTAAGTGTCTTCTTTGCATAAAACTAAGTATTACTGGTTCTTGTAAATCTATTTCTTGCTTTTTGCTATCTTGCTCAGAATCACCTTAATAATGAGCTTATTTGATCAGTTATTATAATAATCTGATAATTGAGCCTTTGAGATCTGGTATAGGGGTTAAGATGCTTAGCTAGCAGTGTTGGCCCTCCATCAATCCCTGGCGCTAAAATATCTCTTGCAAGTTGCCAGAATTAGCTTCTGATCACTGCCAGTGTTTCCTCCTTCCAGCTTAATCTCGTAGTTACTAGATCAATTAACTTTATCTGCAAATAGGATGTAAAATGTTGACTATTTGTCAATTTCTTTATCTCTCAAAATTAAAGGAAATGTCATTTAGCAAATAATGAGATAGAGACCAGTTTTGATTAAATAAAGATAAAACTATCCTCTTGATTTTTAACACAAAATATGAGATTTTCAAAGAAAAAAACAATATCTGAAAGTACTCCTAGCTCTCTACTTTCAAAGTTATAAAATTAAGTTTCTTTGTCCCTTCCCCTAGAAATTCCATCCCTAAATGACTAGTAAATGATTTATCTTTTGGGAGGATATAATTTCAGTTGTTAACTAAAAATAAGCAGGGTCCAACTTGTCAACAAATTATTAAACTCAAAGTCCTAATTAAGACATGTGAAGTTGTTTTTACCATTCTTCTAACAAAGAACCCCTATTTATCATTCCAGAGTTCCCTGCATGAAGAAGTCTGTAGACATTATATGATGTTAGTTATAATTGTGATGATGAAGAGTATATAATTAATTAAAACTTATTTATGAATAATTTTATAATTCATTACCAGTCATATTCAGGTCAGAGCCAGATTTCTCTTTGCTTATGAACTTGTTTTGAAAATTTTGAGTCAGTGCACTAGTTAATACATTATCTTTAGTCATTTCATACAAAAGTATTTTCCAGGCCATTAGACGGGACCTTTGGCACAACTGATCTATCTTGTACAGTGTAGTCCTAAGTATTACTAATAGTATTTTCTTTTCCTGACTTTATGTTATAATTATGTAGAGACATTAACAATATTGATGCCTTGCCTAGATATAAACCCAAAAAATATCAAGAAATCTTTTAATGGTTCTGAGATAAACACTTCCTTTCTGTTCCCCATTGGATTAAATATGAAACCAAGAGGAGAATAGGTCATCAAGATAAAAATTATTATTCTAATATTCTGTATTATTGCTTTTTGGCCAGTTTGTAAAATCCAGGAAACCTTTCTTCACTATATCACCTTTATAAATGCCTCTGAGAAGTGTTAAAATATTAATTTGTTTCATTTTCCTTCTTTACTCTTTATAGTAAGAATCAAATATAATATAATCAGTTACTCAGTATAGGCAATGTTATAGCTCAGGTATTATAGTTCAGATACTCTTTAGTTGTCTTCTCTGTACTAAAAGTACCTTTTACATCAATATAAAAGTGTGTATTTGATTGTGGTAATGCAGTGAGAAAAATTAAAATTTAGAACAGGGAACCTGAAACATAGCACCTGGCTGTGTCCAATTACTTCATTCAAGCAAGCTAATTACTCAAACAGGACTGAGTTTATTTGATAATCCTAACATGCAAACTAGTAAAGCATAAAATCCAATTAAAATTAATTATTTTAAGGTATAAATTTTATAGATATTTTAATTCTAATTTATTACTTGTTTATTCAATATGATTTAGCCAACTAGTGACATTTATTCCCAAGTGCTGTGAATTTTGGGGGGAACTTTTTAGTATATATTTTTCATCTAATGACTGAGAGGAAAATGCACTAAAGTGGGAATTACTAGTAAAATTCAACAAGCCATCCCTGAAGCACAGAAGAGATAGCAAATAAAGAAAACTAGTTTCTTAAAATAATGCAGTTTCAGGGAGCCTTTTATAGATCTTTAAAAACAAAGACAAATAGGTATAAAGATATACAACTGAGATTTAAAAAACTTGCTTTGCACACTGCCAACCCCAGTTGGATCCCCTGCAGTGCTCATGGTCTTCAGACACTGTCCAGAGGGAATACTGAAGCACAGGAGTCAGCAGTAAGTCTGAGCACTACTGGATGTGGTCCACTACAGCTTTCCTATACCAACAACAAGCTAACTAAAAAATGAACATAGATTAAAAAAATGTCTGTAATAAAACTCAAACAACAACAACAAAAATAAATTAAAATTTAGTCATCAGTACCTAATATTTGATGAGGATTTTAGTTTGATGTTTTATTTTTACTTTCATTATATTGGTATGCCAGCAGCTAACAAGAATATCTTAAAGTATTTTACAACTGAAAATGATATGGTGATAGTAATTATTGTTTAAAAGTAGGTTTCTGGGGCCAGAGAGATAGTGCAAAGACGAAGGTACTTTTCTTGCATGAAACTGGTCCTGGTAGATATGATATCTCTGATATCACATATGATTTCTGAGCATCATCAGGAGCCAGAAGTAATCCTTAGATATGGCCCCAAAGAAACAGAACATTTAAAAAATTGAGTAAAAGTAAGCTTTTTTTTCCATGTGGAACACTAAACTTTATTCATTTTATTTATATATTTGACATTTCTAAAGTATTTACTTCTTTTGACAAAATAAATGAAAAATATATGAGTACTGACTGACTCTGCTTTAGGAGAAAATAAAAATATATATACAACTATAAAAAATTTTTATGCAAAGAAAATATTAATAATAAAGTGCTTTATTGATCAATAAGGACTAAAAGCTGCGAGAATGTATTCACACTATACATCAGACCAAAGAAACCTGTATCATAATTTCTTGGAAACTGTCCAAGTAAGTTACATAAATTACATATATGTGATGTAATGCAGCCAAATTATGTAGCACATACAGTCAAAAATATTTGCACATTATCTCATTTAGTCATCACAGTGTATGCTTATTCTTTTTTTTTAAGAACAGTAGCCTAAGTCCAGGAAAGTTTAGAGAATTGCCCACAATTTGAAAAAGCCAAGATTTAAATGAACAATTCTTGCTGTCTCTCATAACCCTAATCTCTGCTCCTCAAAGGCAAGGACTAGAGATTTTTTGTTAGCTATCTGGCACCATACATAGTCTCATGTTCACCTTCCAGTATTAAAAACTGAACACTGCTGAGTATGACTCCAAAACATGTGGTTTGTGGGTTAAATACAATAGGGAGTTGTGATTTTGCACATGATGATATGAAGAAAGAGGAATCTGGCTAGTGATTGTTAGAAAGCTTTGGTGTTTAGGTTCTTTAACATGAGGTTTCTTGAGAAACTGTGAGATGTCTCAGGTTGGTAGAGTTGGTCTCATTCAAATATTCCTCCTTTTGTTTATTTGAAGGAACTCCTGAATTCTTTGTGTAGAGTTAGATTTGTTTTTATTACTTCCTTGTTCAGCGTTTGACATAACAATTGACTTTCACTCTTCCTAAGAGGAAAAACTGTTGAGAACAACTTTTTTTTTTTTTGGGGGGGGGGGCTGTACTCAATTTCTATGTTTTAATGTGGCAGGTAACAGGGATACCCTTGGTTTCCTTCCTAAAATTGTAACTGCAAATTTGATCTGATGATAGGCTGACCATCATATATTTCAATACTTGAGATTTAAGTAGATTTTTGAAGTATTTTTTTAATGTGGTTACATGAACTACTCCACCACATTATATAGATACAAATATTTATTAAGTTACCAGAAATGTAAATTATAAAATATTTTTGTTTGAATTGACTTTTGAATATCTTGTTTTTGTCATTAAATTAATATTTTATTTCAATAAATATGTTATTTCATAACAAGTCTTTAATTTTTATCTCATTAAAAATTCTACCCAACAGTATTGGTTTCTAAGAAATGTAAATTTGGGAACATTCAGTAAGTTTTATAGTAGTGAAAGAAGGCGGCTGACTATGGTGTTAGGTTTTTTTCATCAAATATATAAATATTTTAAATTGAGTACACAATTTTTGAATCATTAAAAACTAAAGTTTTATTGTCTTTCATGTAATAGATGCAGTCTCAGTCTCTTTGTTTCATGCATGTTTTGATATACTTTTTGGAGAATATAGTAAATCACAACAATCAATAGTTTGTTCTACCTTTGATCCTAAATGAAATGTCAATGATGTAGCTAATTTAAAGTATTACATAACATTTATGATAAATATTAAGTAGTAAAATTAAAGCTGTATATCATATATTTTATTCAATAATTTAAAATTAGTTTGTGTTCTTGGGTAAAATGGTAGTAATGGAAACATTATTATTATGGCTTCAAGAAATGTTACTAGGTGTTTTAATAGGTATTAATAATAATTTTTTTATTGAATGGAGTTTAAAAAACAGGCAATAGATTTTGCGTGATTTCTTTGTAGAATACTGATTTTAATTATGAATATAATAAACATATATCAGATTTTCAAAAATATTAAAACATAAGTCTTTTTTCCTATATTTCTGTATTGTTATTGTATGGGGTAGTGTTTGGGACTTGCCTCTGGCTACTTGTTCAGGGTTTATACTTGTCCTTTATTGGTGATATTAATTTGGTGCTGAGGCTTAAACTATGCCATCTATATATTAGGCAAGTTTCTTTTTTGGGGGGTGGGGTCACACCGGCAGTGCTCAGGGGTTACTCCTGACTCTATGCTCAGAAATCGCTCCTGGCAGGCTCAGGGGACCATATGGGATGCTGGAATTCGAACTGCCAACCTTCTGCATGCAAGACAAACGCCTTACCTCCATGCTATCTCTTTGGCCTTGAGGCAAGTTTCTTAACATCTGTACTGTCTCTCTGGCCCCATCAAGTCTCTCTTCTAGAGTAGCTTATAGTAATTCCATGATCATGGAAAATTCTTTGGTAAATAATGCTTTATACAGTCTTAAAGCTTCTAGGAAATAGAGATAGTGGCATTATTGCATTAAAATCAATCTCTATTAGTATACAAAGTAATATTTTTATTTATAAACTATAATACATTTATTGTTTAGTTTCTATTTTAATGATTTTAACTAGTTTATAAGTTCAGACTTGGATGTTATTTCTGTCAAAAATTATAATTTTAGTCAGGAAAATACCATTATTTATTTTTAAATATAGATTATAATTATATATTCATGACTAGAATTTTAAACAAAACTATACTCTGTTTTAGTTTTGCTTTTGTTTATATTTGGGTAACTTTATAGATTTTTGAAATACAAATTCATGTCCATTCAATTCAGGAATTCTTTAATTATTAAGATTTTTTTCTAACTCAGTGTTTTTTATAGATTATATACTATATGATCCCACATGAAACTTATAGATTGTGAAAGTAGCATTAGTATACTGAGATAGCAGCCTGATAAATAAATTTCACATGAATAACTTTACTGTTTGTGACTAAGATTTCTCTTAGGAAAATGATATCTGTTCTATCCATCTGACAAAGATGTTAGCAAATAAAAATGGAAATAATGTATTATATGTGAAGTTGTTTTGTAAATTTTGAAGCAGCCTACCAGACAAAGAACTTCAATAATGAAAATTATTATGATTCCCAATTGTACTTGGTGGTTTCTAGAATATAGAATAGCATAGAAGTTAACAAAAACAACAAAACCTCTCTGGCTGAAATACAAATCATGTTAAAGCAAATGTTTGCTTCAGACTGTAACTCATCTGAAGAAAACAAAATATATAGGTAAATATTAACAATGGCTTTATAGGAACTCTCTTAAAATTCAGAAATAAGTTCTTTAAGTAACTTTGAAAGTAAAAATAATTATGAGTTGTAAATTTTTAATTTTGTATTACTTTTCTTCTATGGTGTTAGAAAAATACAAATACCAAAAATGTATTTATTTTTATTTTATTAAGGCACCACAATATTTCAATACTAATATGACTATGTATATATTCTTTATTCCAGCAATATCCTTCTCCCCTTCCAATATGCTTCCCTGACAGGTGCATTTTAAGTTTGATCCTTGCAATTTGAGTCTCCTGCTTACAGTGTTGTTGCCTCTGTGATCTAGGTATATACATATATCACACCTTTACTCATTGAAGTACCTGAGACTTCTGACTTTCCACCTGTTGTCTCCTCTACATGTTTTTTAACTTCTTACCTTGATTTTCCCCTTATTTTTATCATTTTATAAAGTCATACCTATGTTGTATCTCTCATTTGTTATATGCATTCATTCAGTTATTGTTTTGTTCAAGATAAAGTTGTTTTAAATGAACATTTTTTGAGTCAATGAAGAAACAATACTGAAATTACCTCATTGAACACTTGGGACATGTATATAAATTTGCTCATCAGTGTGGGGGATGTTGATAATTATCAAAACACAGTCTTTGCATATATAACTATTATGTTCAATATCTAGCACCACACACACTCACATGAGCACACAAATATAGGTCAGAATATGTACTTGTAAACAATTTTGATCTTTTTAAACTCCCAAGTCTTTCTATAACAGTTGGAGGCATATGGAGTCATTGCAAAAAGAAAATTAAAAGCAGGCAATAAAAAATTTATGTGTTTTATGAAAGTCATAATGCCAGCCTATTGAAAGGTGAATTTTGAAATCATATGTAAGTCTGTTTTAAATACAATTGCTACATCACTTTTATTTTTAAAGACAATATGTAATTTTGCTTTCTGATAAAATTAGGCAACTAAAAGGCAAAGTGAGTCAAAATCTAATTTTATTTTTTGACAAATATTTGTAATTGGTTTATAATGTCAACATTCTCAAGACTTTTATATGTCATCATTTTTCTATATAAAACAGTATTATCAAAGTCTTTTATAAATTTTTAACATACTGTGACTGGAATTATTACATAGCTATAGTATCTCCATAACATTTTATTGTAAAAATGATAATTTTTTTAAATAATTCAAATTATTAGACATTACTTTATTTTTTACTAAAAGAATACTACTTTCACTATCATTGTTAAACTCTTCATGTTAGACAATATTTTCAGGTTCTACTTCTTTTCTACTCATTAAATTTATAATGTTGCATATAGAATTTTAAAAATATACTAGATATCTTTAAAGAAATTATACTAGAGTATAAACCTACCCAAGTATAAGCTGACAGTCTAATTTTACCCTAAAACCTGGGAAAGCTTAGTGACTTGAGTATAAGCCAAGGTGGAAAATGAAGCAGCCACTGGTAAATTTTAAAAATAAAAATATATACCCAAAACAATTACAATAATTGATGAATCAGTAGGTTAAATGTTTTTCAATAATTACTGTTAAAGAAAAAACTTTAAACTAGCAACAATAACTTTAAAACTTTAAATAAAGTGAAGAAAACCATAGCTTCATAGGTAATCAAGTTAAATCACAAAGGTTAAAATTCTTCTAAGCTGGATTCCTCATCATCATCTGTATGTCCAAAAAGATCTTCAACTATATCTGATGTGAGGATATCAGTATAGATTTTGTCAACATCACAGAGTTAGCAGATATCATCATCACTGCTGTCCGTCTCATCCAAAGCACAGAATATTGTGGGTTAAGGGGCCCAGAGAGATAGCACAGCGGCATTTGCCTTGCAAGCAGCCGATCCAGGACCAAAGGTGGTTGGTTCGAATCCCGGTGTCCCATATGGTCCCCCCGTGCCTGCCAGGAGCTATTTCTGAGCAGACAGCCAGGAGTAACCCCTGAGCACCGCCGGGTGTGGCCCAAAAACCAAAAAAAAAAAAAAAAAAAAAAAAAAAGAATATTGTGGGTTAAATAGTTCAGTGGCATCCATTTCAGTTTTGCCGACTAACTCTTCAGCCCAGCCCCAACTTGTGGACTAAGCTGAACTACTGCCCTTCCAGAAGATGGCAGAAGATGACTAGAGACTGCATGCATTTGATTTGGTGTGCGCACATTGAATCAAATAACCTTATGACCCGAGTATAAGCCGAGTTATGGGTCTTCAGCACAAAATTTCAGGTTATACTCAAGTATATAGGTATATCAGAATTTAAAGAAAAAAGCAATGGTATCATATTCTTGTTCAAAAACATAGGGCTACACAAAGAGTAAAACATTATCCTTTTACCTGCTCATCTATGGATCATTCCCCAGCACTGCATATGGATCCCAAAACAATACCATGAGTGGTCCCTTATCATAGAAACAGAAGTGAGACCAGAGCAGCACTGAGTGTAGCTCAAATCCTAATGTCCCTCAAAAAACATTATTTTTCTCCAAAAATGTATATGATAATATCTTTTTGTTCATCTTCATAAGCTTTATTTTTCTTTTCCTAATATAATAGATAAAAGTTATATCTTATTATTTCAGTATACATCCATTTCAGGTAAAATTATTCCATTTTTATGTTGGTTTAGTACTTTATTTTGTTCAGATAATTTTTTGTGTGTGTTTTCTATTTTTTTGGGGGGCACACCCATTGACGGTCAGGGGTTACTCCTGGCTATGAGCTCAGAAATTGCTCCAGGCTTGGGGGACCATATGGGACGCTGCGGGATCAAACCACAGTCCATCTTAGGCTAGTGCTTGCAAGGCAAATACCTTACCTCTAGTGCCACAGCTCCGGCCACTTGTGCAGATTATTTTAATTCTTCTTTTTTATTCTGAAAATAATAAATTACCTCTGGGGATAGGATCTGGGTTTTCCCAAAGTTCTCAGGCCCACTGCAATGAGTTCTTCATGCTGTATCTGTGGACATTAAAATAATATTTAGTATGTCATACTTAAGTGTGCTAATGTAGCAGAATATCAGAATAAAATATCTCTTTATACATGGACTTGAAACATTCACAATTGGGCATAATGTTATATACATGTACTAGATTACTATCAAGTAATAATAAACAGAACTTATATGCCAAGAACTATTATAAAATACATTTTTATTAAATATTCACATTATTCAAGTAAATAAAATTCTGATAGCTATTAACATCCCTACTCACAGGTTAGTATATGAGGCAGGGAAAGTTTAAATAACTTCTTCATGATTATTTATCAGGTTGGTAACAGAGTGAGTGCTTGAACTCAGGTCATCTGGCTCCAAACATATTTTCTTAACTACCAAACCATGCCAATCACATTAAAGTGAGAAATTAAAATATTTGTCTCAGTAGCATTAGTGAACAAAGATCAAATATGTATTTGACTAGGTTTAGCTATTCACAGGAATAACTAAATTATTTAGAGAAAAAGCACTGTGCCTTTTGGCTTTTCATGGAAAATGAGGCTTCCTTTTTACCTTAAACTAGAGGAACATTTCAGAAAAATCTCTGAGAGACTCTAAATTATACTTTATTACTGATTACTTAGCTAGGAACATATTATCTAAAAGTAAAAGCCCAAGACTAACTGGAGTTCTTTGTTACAAATAGAAGAAAGATGTTGTAACACTCTGAGAGGTAACTAAATGACAATACGAAGAAATAAAGTTACAAAGCTGACTGTAATCCAGTCCCCATTCAGAAGGATCCCATCCATGGGATCTGTGACATACACAGAAGTGACCCTGTTAACCACCAGATGTCCAAGATAGATCAGAGAAGTGTACTGGTGGGGCTATTATACCACAATTCTGAATTGTAAAACAGAAAACATTTCAGAGAAACTGACTTAGAGCAAACCATAGATAGACTCAAGAACAATCTAGTCTGTCACCTGCAATGGATAAATTGTGGTGCAACAGACAACTTTTTCGCCATGAAGGCAGGGCTGTACTTTGTGCGTCTTCTTTTCTCCCAGCACCTTACCTTCACTATCAAAAATCACATCATGAATAAATAATATAAAATAAAAATAGAGAATACTTCAATTTTAGACTGAAGCTGGTTCAAGATGTAGAGACAGAAAAAAAAAAACATTAAAGAATGTATTGTGGGGCCAGTGTGGTAGCACAGTGGTAGGGCACTTGCCTTGCACGTGGCTGACCTAGGATGGACCTGGTTTGATCCCCAGCATCCTATATCCTCCTCAAGGCAGGATAGATTTCTGGGCAAAGAGCCAGAAGTAATCCCTGAAGACTGCTGGGTATAGCCCAAAAAAAAAAACAAAAACAAAAAAAAAAAAAAAAAAAAAAATAAAATAAATAACTGAATTGTACAGTTAAAAATAATAAAATTTTTGGTAACTCAAAAATGAAAGTAATTTTTACTTCCCCAGAGTTATAGTAAATTAAATAAAAGAGATGATTTTCATCACAGCCTACAGAGCAGATGGGACAGGCAGAGAGGTGAAAAACTTCCCATAACCTGGTAGAAAGATAACAAATCAGTGTCACAAATGATGCCACATGTTAAATTTATTAATTTTCAATGCCCTTAAAATATACCCTTTGTAAAAAATTGTGATTTCAGTGACTCCCCTGAGATCACTGTTTGTATGACTGCCTCAAACTGCCTTGTATTTCTTCAGAATATCTAAAATAAATTTATATCAATACATGTAAAATTTTATATTCTATCACTTTACATAAAATAATATTCATAAATGTTTGTCTTTTCCCAGAAAAACTAGGATGTTTATTACTAAAGAAACAAAAAAGATATTTTTTATATTTTATTTGTTTTAGAAAATAAGGGGAATTTTTTAAAATTTCTTTATGAAACGTGTAAAACTTGAATGTAACTTATAGTTTTGCAGAACCATTTTATCAAGTGTCTTTAATCTGATGTGTTTATATTTTCTATATAGCATCCTAAATTTTCTCTTCCATGTACAGCTAATAAACTCAGGATCAAAGTCATAAGTACCACAAAGCCGCAGTATTATATCTTGAGATCATCCCTGCCATATTTATAATGAATAAAGATAAGATCTGTTTAACCATTGGCTGAGGGAACATATGACTAACACTGACTTTATGCAAATTTTTATTTCTGTATAGAATTATTTAAAAGAAAATTCAAAATCTAAGTCTGGTTTTGTTCATTTAAAAGATAATTTAAAGTGCCTTTAACACTGGGGCAGGGTAGTCACACAGTAAACAAACATTTATATTTAATACAATTTATTTGAAAATCAAAAGTCTGCCCAGTGATCCAAACATTAAATTATACCAATTACAGAGGACAGGTACCAGTGGGAAGTAATAAAATAGTGCTGTCCTTATAGGCAGCTTATCACTGCAATTAAGAACTAGACAAGATGAAAAGACCTAGTAATGCCTACATGGACAAATGTTGATTAAATGGTAGATTTTATAACTGCCTAGCCATGTTAGAAGGTTGTAATCAGAGAGGAGGGTGAAGGAAGTGCACAGAACAATATCAAAAGCTGCAGTGAAGAATCATTTGATGAAAGGGAAAAGATGGGAAATTTTAAAGAAATCATCACAAGAAATTGCCTGCTAGTAAAGAGTTCTACTATGTATGACTCTTAAGAAAATTGTCTTCTTAGGAAATTGTAAGCTCTCAAAAGGTCTTTAATAAAAATGAATATAACTGAGCATTCTATCAAACTTATTATTGTCAGGCTTTAAGGAAACTGTTTTCATCTGTCACATCTGCTATTTTTTTTTTTAGAAAAACTCAGAGTTTATCTGTTAGAGTGATTGGGGTGGGGAGTTCAGAGTAATATTAAACTTCCTTTCAATTCATGTTGAATAACATAAAGATTATGCTAAGAACCCATCAAAATCTGACTTAAGGCTAGAACAATAATATGACTGATAGAGTGCTTGCCTTGAATGCAGCCCAATATTTGATCCCCAGTATTGATAATGGTCTCCAGAACTTACCAGAAGTGATCCCTTAGCTCAGAATCCAGTGTAAGCCTTGAATAAGCCCTATGTGACTCTATAGCAAAATCTAATCAAATATGTATGTACACATAATTATTAATGATGAATCTATAGATGGTGCATTATCCAGCATTATAAAATGTGATATTAACCATAAGTATTACCTGTGATCATTACCTCATATTTATTGAAATCTTACAGAAATAAAGTCAGTAATCTATGTCTAAACAGGAATCTTAAAGAAGTTCTAGATTTCACTAGCAAAATGCTAAAAAGGGAAAGAAAGTAACCTGCACAAAAAGATTTGTTTTTAATTATGTTGTAAAACAACCAAATACTACATTATGGAACAAAGGAGGACACTTTTATTTATAAGTAAAACAGTATAAAAAAGCCTACTCATTTAAGGGAATACTTTGATAATGACTAATGTAGTTAAAGCATTCACACTAAGTCCTAATATCTAGAAAGCATTCAGTAAATGTTCACTGATTGTCTTATTAATGTTGTACAGTGATAGCAATATGATTTTCATGGGCAGAATGAAACTGAACTAGATAACAAAAGCAGCTACCATTGGTTACAAACTGATAGTCACAATGGCCAATACTTCTAAATCTGCTTTCTGACTCTACTTTTTGTGTCTCTAGAAGCGACACAAGGACCCCCAGAGAGAAGTATCATTTTGCTAACTTTGCAGATGAGAGAGCTGAGACTGAGAGAAACAATTTTCTCAGGAAATCTGCAGCTAGTAAAGAACAATAGAAGATTTTGGCCTTCACTCAGGATTTCAAGCAGCTAGAATTGTGTTTTAAATTAAATATTGCAGGTTCTTGAAACATGAAGGAATTTTTTCCCTCAAACACACAATTAATGGATTTGTTTAAAGTGAGAGTTAAGATTTAGAAAAATGAGAGTGACGTGGCAGTTAGTAGCAGAATAACCTCTTAGGATAAGGTCAGGCAACTCTGAGACCTGAAATTAGAACAAATTCATTGGACTTGATAAATAGAAAGAAATGGGCATGACGTTTTTGTTTAATCATAATAAATACAGAGATATTTAGAGCCCGAAAGAATAGGAAAATGGTAGTTTCTGGAGAGCACTGACATGAATTGAGGATAACAAAAGGAACAAGAATCCTTTCACATAAGGTCAGGGCTCAGAAAGTGTACTGCTTCCCTCTGTATCTTTTTACAATGCTAGGTGAACCCATCTCCCATTGCCTACACATGAGATTAGAAATTTGCTTCCCTGTTATTCTGTGTTGCACTTCCCTTACCCCATGAGAGTCATGCTCACATTTTCTGAGCAGCTTGCTATGCAGTACTCACTTAACAAAGGACAAAGTAATTCTGAAAGACAATAGTTGTTTCTAATGCAGTTGAGAGTTCTCTGTTTTGTAGCTTCAGCCCCTTTATGAGCAAGAAGTGGAAATAAACATCATGGCTAATGCACTTTGGCAATAAAAAGGTTTCTACAAGGAAAATGCTGCTAACAGTGCCTTGTTTATATAAAGCAAAGATAAATCACAATGGAGTGGTACTTTGAGTTTATATTGCACTTCTCTGTAGGGAATTCCCAGGGCTGTAAAGACACTACTTCATTACTATTTTGAGAACCTCTGGGAAATATGCGAAAAGCAACATTTTCTCCTAATTCTGTGTAAGGATTTAAATAACATGGAATCTTTGTGACTTATCAGTGAATATAAATGGATTTTTCTTTTTCATGGACAGTATTATTTTAGTGTTTAGCTGGTTATTCCGTAAAATTAATCTCACAATTAAAAAAACTCTGTGCAAATAAACAAACTACATAAACATTTAAATAATACTTCGGCAACAATTTACAGATTTTTTGAGTATAATAAATTATAATAAAGATTATATGTATCAATTAAGTCAGTAACAGAAACATTTAGTTATTTAAAATAATTGCTGATAACGATAACATTTTAAAGCAAACACTTATAAGAAAGCTACAGCTTATAGATAAGTATAAGAAATAATGAGAATGGAGCTGCTTTTCTATCCTCTGCTGTTCCAGTGAAGCCAGTTATACACAAAGACAAACTTACACCCTCTTCTAAACAATCTTTACATCATAAATAAAAAATAATTGAACACATTTTAGGATTACTAAGAAAACTGCAATTTAACCTAACTCAGAAATGCTGTTTTCGAGGACCTACCATCTAAGACAGCTAGAAAGTCTGACCCAACTGCTTCTTTGCAGATTTTTCCCACTTTTCCCATTCCCTTCTCCCATTCCTCTTTATTCCCAATGATGCCTTGTTTCAAATACATAGTTTAGAAATTGCTCAACAGATAATCATTCTGAAAGTTATAATGCTTGTCTTTATTTCTAATCTTTAGGGGATGTGTTCTGTATGTATCCTGTTAATTGAGTACATTTTATCTTTTTTTCTAGATGTAATGTGTGTATTATTATATTATACATCCTATTCTTCTGTTAGTCCACTTTCAAAGAAAAAATATTTTTTATTTACCAAGAATGAATTTCACTATCCTCAGTAACTAAAGAAGCAATTTGTGGGACAATAATTTAAATATCTTATTTTTAAACATGTATTAACGAATATTACATTATAGTTACTTATGTAAATTGGTAGCAAATGATATTTGGTTTTAATCTTTACATTAATACTGTAGCTAAATCATTAAAATAATGCATGTTATGATATTATTTATATAAGGTATTTAAAATCACTACATGAGACAATGCAATAGTTTAAAGGGAGGTTGCCTAGATCATTCTTGGCCCCAGTGTATAGTGAGGAGACAGAAAGAAATAGTGCATGAGTGAGGAAGACAGATGAGAAATAATGGGGAACAGAAATGAAGGAAATTTAGGCAAACTGTTGGTATTAAAGAAGGACAGGGATAAATATTCAAACTACAGAGTCAAAAAAATTCCTGTCAAGATAGCAGGCAGGGAGTGAAAGGTATAAGAATGAAACTGGGACCACTGGTGGAGGAAATTAGACACTGTTGGTGAGAGTGATACTATAATATTGTATGTCTAAAATGTAACTATGAATAACTTTGTAAATCATGGTTCTTCAATAATTTTTAAATACTTTTCAGCTAAAAGTAATGAGAAATTATCAGAAATCACTCACTACATTTAGCAATTAGCAAATTATTCTAAATTAAATGAGGACATTATTTAAGTAAACTTCACCATGATTATTTTGCTTTACTCTTTATTAAAATTATTTATTATTATTTTTAGATCATAGACATTTCATTATATAAGTCATTAAATATGTGGTTATTTGTTTATCTTTCTGCTCTTTATCATCTCAATATCATTTTAATATACGTTAGTTTAAAAATGTCATATCGTATAATGTCTGTCTTTCACATTTTTTCACATATTCTTTTCTGAATATCTCACCATCTTAGATGTATTTAACAAAGGATAGATGACAAGCTCTATGATGTTTTAGTTTTGGGTACACAACTAGCAGTACTCTACTCAGATTTACTGCACTTGGGGCTCACTCCTGGTGGTGCTCCAGAGACTCTATGGATGCCAGGGATCAAACCCCAGTTAACCACTTGCAAGACATGTCAACCTACCCATAAAACTATTAAACTGATTCCAAGATCTGGGATTTTTATACATTCTAAATACAGTTGAAATGGCATAAAAGGACCAAATATGAAGCTTCCGATTGGTTCAATAGTCCTAAAAATTATGAAACAAACTGATTTGTGGCATGATTATTTTTAGAGAAATATTAATTATCCTTGTGCCCTTCTAGGTTTTTAACTGAGAAAACCAAACATTTAAAAAAATGGGAGAAAAACAGAAATTTTAACCATTTATGTCTCTTTTAGATGGACAATATCAAGAAAATCTGAATAACTTAAACAAATTATCTCTATCATTAACCTAAAATGTATTCTTCAGATAACCAATAATGACCTTATTTATTTCAGGATGTTGTAGGAGGGACCAAATTGGAGGTTTTCAGATAAAATACTCATATTTAAATACTTATCATTGCCGTTAGGGATTTTCAGAGTGTTGTGTATCTTTCACTTCTTTCTATATTTCGGGAAACATAGAGTGGAAAATTTTTTCTTTGTAAAACCATCATCTTACAGAAACATCACTTCTACTTGTTTCTCAGAAAATTTCCATGTTTGTTATTTTAGGTTAAATATGATTAGACTAAAATGATCTTGCTGTCAAAATAGGTATATTTTGGGGTGGCAAGTTCTGACACTTCTCCCTGACATTATGTCCTGAAATAAATAAAAAACAAGAAACATATTTTATATAGAACTTTAGAATTTGCATTGCTTTTAATATTATCACAAAGATTCTAAATTCTCTTTTCTCCTAACAGAGGAAACAAGCCAAATATTTTGTTATTTCCTCCAGATAAAAACTTTTATACCCATTTTTGATATGTATATCTTATTTAATAATTCAGTAAAAGAATATTACTTTGGGAGGTATGCAGAGAAATAAATGTTATATTGGGTAGGGCACATTCCTTGCATATATTAGACCTATGCTCAATCCCTGTTCTAGTCCACTGAGACTTGCCAGGCATGATCTCTGAACACATAGTTAGTTGTAAGCTCCAAGTATTGCCAGGTGTGTCCCAAAAATAAATACAAAGCCAAAGAAAACATTAATTTTATCAAGTAGAAATCTTTCTTTTTTGACCCTTTTGATGCTTTTCTCTAAAATGAAATCAAAATTGTCTTCCAGCCTTTAACCAAGACTGTCTTGGATCAGACTGTTCAAATGAGTTTCTATAGGCAATAGAATGTGGTATAGAATTTTCTACTTCAGTCTTACACTCTTTGTCTCTAAATAGGTGTGTTTATTTAAACAACATTGAGAAAGATTATTGCCATGGAGTTTTGTGGATATTCCTATAAAAGTTTGGTGTGATTATGGGGCTTGTCTTGTGTTAAAGTAACCCATGTAGTTCTTATTTTAAAGGGAGCTTCGAGTCTATAAAATTCCTTAGCTGTTGTTTATCTATTAATTTATGTATGCTCCTTCACATCTGAATGAGAGTCCAGCAGAGTAAAATATTTTTGTGAGTCATTCATTGAGGGTTTTTGATGTTGTTATTTTAGTTTTTTTTGTTTTTTGGGTCACACCCGGCTGCGCTCAGGGGTCAGAAATTGACCCTGAGCTCAGAAATTGCTCTTGGCTGGTTTGGGGGATCTTATGGGATACCAAGATACTAGAGTCTGTCCTGTGTTGGGTTTGTGCAAGGCAAATGCCTTACCGCTGTGCTATCTCTCTGGTCTCACGAAGTTTTTAACTATATCCCACCACAGCTCTCAGATCTGGATGGTTTATTTTGGTAAATATGCTGTAATCTTAAGGATGCTCTTTTGTGTATAATTTCCATTTTTTGATCTTGCTACTTTCAGTATTCTATCACCATTTATGGTTTTAGTCATTGTACTTAGGAAATGCCATGGGGTGTTAGTTTGGGGAATCTCTTTTAGCTGGTTAACTTTGGGTATCGACAATGTGAATGCATGCATTCTTTAATTCTAGGAAATCAGCAATGATGTTTTTGACTATTACTTTTTCATAGGGGTTTTCTTCTGGTTCTTTGGGACCCCATGATTTTTATGTTGTTTCTGTTAAATTGATCCTGAAGTTCTCTTATCCTCTGTTAATTTATTTTGAGACTTTTTTCCATTCTTGTTGTCTAGATGTTTTCTACACTTTACCTATTTGCTCCTTTATTTTGTCCTGAGCAATTATAACTGCTGGTGATATCTTCCAATGAATTTTTTATTTTGCATATGATTGTTTTCAGTTCTGACATTTATGTTTACATTTTTAATATTTCTTCTCTCATAGGCTTTGTATCATATTAACAGTATGTTCTATTGTTTCATTAATCTCTCTGAACACCCTAAGCATTTCTATCCTGAGCTCCATTTCAGAGAGGTTATATAGCAGATTGCTACTGATTGGGTCTGCAGTTTTGTAGTTTTCCCCCACAAGGTGTGGTGAGAATTCTCTGCTTTACCATGGTTCGTTTTTAGTCTCTTCTTTCCTATGTCACTGTTAGTATTTGCACTGCAAGGAAGGTCTCAGGGGAATGTATGTGGGTGATAAATTATCTTCTGGCTGTGTAAGCAGTGCCTGCTTGGGAGGCCATGCCTCGGGGATGGATGAGCTATTAGTTGTTTTGTCAGGTTGATCTAAGCTCAGCTTTGTATTTCTGCCTCCTACTCACAGGGACTATGAGCTCCTGGACATGGCTTCTGATCTATGTGGATAGATAGGCCACGTATCTATTTTGGGGGACAGGGTAGGAATCTCTGCTTTGAAATGTTATGAATTTGTACTACAGAAACACATACAATGTTGTAAACCATAGTTACCTTGGATATAAATGATTGGCTTTGATATTTGGAAGCTTATATAGTTGGTCCCACTAGACCTGCTAGAGGTGATACCAGAGTATAGAGCTAGGAGTAAGCTCTGAGCACTGCCATGAGGATGGAGCTGGATACTGAGGGCTCCAAGTTTAGTAGTTCCTCTGAATTTTATATCATTTGGTTTGTTCCTAGAAACACACTGAGGGGAAGAGGCTCCAAGTAAGTTCCAAGGAATCATGGGATGCCCTGAGCTGGCTTGGTGGGTACTACCCCTCACCCTCTTACATAATTAATCTAGTAATTCTTTACATTTCTTTTTACTTTATTGTAAACATTAAGTATTAAGTGGAATTAACATTTTAAAATATACAGTGTTATATTGTTAATCATTGGCATGCTGTTATGCAATAATTCTTTAGAGCTTAAGCATTTTGTATCATTAAATTTTTCAATTGTCTAATAATTGCACAATTTCCCCTCCCCATAACTCTTAGTAGACACCGTTTACTTTATTTTTATGATTCACTCATGTTGTTGTAGACTATATCTTTTATACCTTTTTGAATATTTTCTTTATTCAGTTATCTGCTAATGCATCTAATATTTGTCATGTAAATTATATATAACTTGGTGATATAAAGTTTTCGTGTTTTAGATTTTAATTGAAATAATAATGGTTTATATAAACATAAATTTTGCACTTTGAGGAGCACAATTATGCCATACCACCCATGCACATATTTAATATAATTTATTGGACTTTTAGTTCACTCTATTTTCTTGTTTATCTTATTCCGTGTTTGTCTCAGATTTTTCACCCCACTGGAAATTTCACTGTTACCTTTATTTGTCTCTTTTTATACTACATATAAGGAAAAGCATCTGGTGTTGATATTTATTCTTTAGACTGTTGGCTAAATATTTCAATTCCATTCATAATATAGCAAGGTAAAGATCTCATTTTGTCATTAGGGCTGAGTGTACTCCATTGTGTATGTGTTTTTCTGGTTATATGTGCAGTATTCATTTTTTTATTCTTTTCTTTTAAGGGAAGAAATAGATACAGAATCTGGAAAGATAGTTCAAATTTTAAAAATTAGTATGTGCCATCCTGAGAAAGATTATATAATCTTGATACTACATAGTCCTTGGTATACTTTAAATAATAGGGTCTTAGTGACCCCGGGACACTAACTAGGGTCT
Source organism: Suncus etruscus (assembly GCF_024139225.1). Taxonomy (NCBI): domain Eukaryota; kingdom Metazoa; phylum Chordata; class Mammalia; order Eulipotyphla; family Soricidae; genus Suncus; species Suncus etruscus. Next base: position 100,207,008 of record NC_064848.1, on the reverse strand, counting down.
CTCTGCCAATTTCAACACTTCAAAATAAGCTCTGAACTAGCAGATTAGCACCTTGCCCCCTCAGTAATATTGGGATTACTCCTATAATAGTAAATAATTAAAAGATTAAAGCTAATAATATATTATTTTAAGGGGCATATTGTTATTATTATTCTTTTTGTTTTGTTTTGTTTGGGGGGGTCATACCCATCGGTGTTCAGGGGTAACTCCTGACTGTGCTCAGAAACCACTCCTGACATGCTCAGAAGAACATATAGGATATCGAAAATTGAACTGGGGTCCATCCTGGGTTGGCCATATACAAGACAAAGGCCCTTCCACTGTGCTATTGCTCCAGCCCCATTAATATTCCTATTTTCTAAACAATCATAGTCTTTGAAATTGCATTTTGGATATTTAAATTTAAAATGATATTACAGCTGTAAGTAATCAAACCAAAGTATATTTTATAATATATGTAATATTTCTTTTTCTTTTTCTTTTCTTTTATTTTGGTTTTTGGGTCACACCTGGCGCTGCTCAGGGGTTACTCCTGGCTTTACACTCAGAAATCGCTCCTGGCAGGCTTGGGTACCAGATGGGATGCTGGGATTTGAACCACCGTCCTTTTCCAAGCAAGGCAAATGCCTTATCTCCATGCTATCTCTCTGGCTCCATATATGTAATATTTCTGAAAATATCAACAGTTGATCACAGATACAGATAGTTTTAAAAATGATCTATTATTCAAACATATTAAACATATTTTGTGACTAAGGAATCAAGCTAGTTATTTTTGATTACACAACTATTTAAATAATGAGAGGTTTGCTCATAAATAATGACATGATTACTATACTAAAAAGTTTGACAGCTTAAATATTGTAGTATGGGTGCTTTAATGATGTTACTATTGAATTGATACTCTAAATATTTACCTTACCATTATATCTGTTTCTATGTTTGGCAGGACAAGAAGCAAATTATTCTTTGGTTTTATAATTGTAATACTTTTCAAAGTCAAAACCATCAGACTTTAATTGAGAGGTAGCTACTCCTGTTTAAGTATTATACCTTTAAACAAAATTACAGTCAATTAATTGTATTGTTATCAGTTCTACAAGCTTGTACTTAATTCGTATTGTAGCCCAGATGCTGTGCTTCATGTTAGTCAACAGAGATGATTAATACATACTGCTTTCCTCGAAAAATTGCTCAGTGATATCTATTGTGATTGATTATGTACCAGTGCATTAATCTAGAAGTAAATTCTCTCTCTAAATTTTCATAGTTTTCTAAAGCTTGTATTGGGAATTTACATATTAACATATGTAAATACAAACATTTATATATGGAGCCACAAAATTTATAAATGATTTACTGTTATGTCCTGTTTTTGTGTAGTATATACCATTCTCAAAAAGATCTGGGCATGATACCAAAATGAACAAGAATCTTCAGCATGCTTTGAATCCGTCTCCAAATAAGGAGCTCATTGAACTTCCAAATGATGTTTAAACTCATTATGTTCCAACAGGGAAACATTAAAGCATCATTCCCAAGAAACATCATTACCATGAAACATCTGTAAACATCAGTATATGGTCAGAGATACTGATGGAATATTCACTTGTTGTGAATTTAAATATACTCAAAAGATGATGAAGAAAATCAATAAACATTTATCAATAATGACACAGGAAAATAAATTTCACAGCTTAGGCCCATTTTGTAGGATGCAATTATATTTCCTTGAAAATAAAGAAATTACTTCAAAATGTAGTAGGAAGTAACATTAATCAACATTTGAGGATAACAAACAAGGCAATAAAAATGTCAATCAAAAATTTCAGAGCAATTTTGTTGTAATGTATTATTTATTTCAAGTATAATATATTTAAATCCCAACAGTTAATATAACTGACAAACTATTCATAGTTTTCCTATGCACATACTGTACATATATAGTCACTTAAACATTAACAGATATTTTTTCTAAATTCATTCACACAAATAGGTTATTCTCAAAATAGTATAACTTTACATAGTTCAGAAGTAAACCCTATAATTTTTTGTTTGTTTGTTTCGGTAACACAACCAGTGATGTTCAGGACTTATTCTTGCCTCTGTGCTTAGAAATCACTTTCGGCAGGATTCAGGATGCTTGGTTATGTAGTGCTAGTTATCAAACCCATGTCAGCTGCCTACAAGTGCCTTAACCATTGTACTATCTCACTGGCCAAATCACACTTCTTTTTGAAACAAAATCAGAATAGTCAATGTCTGTTGAAAAACATATTAATTATAAAGTCCTGGATGGTGGTAGAGGATGGTGAGACCGAGGGATGGACAGAGAAACCTTTCTATGCCTGCCCAAGCCACGTGCCTTTAACCCCCTCCAGCTGGTGGTCTCAGGGTGGTGGTGAGGAAATCATTCACAGGCAGTCAGGTTTCAGGAGACATCAACTTTATTCAGGCCCTAGGCACCATGTGTGGCTCCTAAGCTTTTAACCTTTTAAGCAGGTTCTTTGCAGCAGCTCTGACATTTCCCTATTTCTATCAGTCACCTCTCTTGCTGAATCCTCTCTCTCCCCAACCTCCCTTTGAATCTCCCCAAATCTATCCTCCTGGTGAGCAAAACAGGAAACCAAAGACCTCTCCCAGATGTGGGCAGGTCTGCACCTCAATGTGAGCAAAACAGGAAATTGGGGGAGGGGAGTAACATCAATCATTTTAATTTGGTACTGACTTCTTGGATTACATTATCCAGGAAAAGAATAAACTCAGAAAATTGGAAGTGTTAATGATAAATAGTTTCATTAAAGTGTTTCTCTATAAATACATAAATTATATTTTAAAAATTACCACAGTGCTTCTACAACTGGCACTAAATCGAAAACTCTCACATTGGGGCAAGGCAATTTTACAAGTGCAAGGACCCAAGTGGGAAACACATATCACATGTTACCCTTACTTCACAGTGCTGTGACTGTAGAGCTGGCATCCTCTAGCAAAGCAGAGCCCAAACAACTTCAGTTCCATGATCAGTATCAATGAATATCCTGGCTGATTGACTGAATATTGGGAGAAGAGTCTCCTGGACTCGTAAGCACTGCTTGGATGCCTTAACCCCTCAACCCCGCCCTGCCATCAAATTATAGTCATGCCATGTATATATAAAATATATATATGTTCTCAGTCATTGATCAATTATTATCAAAATCTCAAAAACATGTAGGAAAAAAAAAGACAAGTGTGGTAAAATCCAGAGACAATAGGAATGAGGCTGGAAGGACCATGATATGAAGCATACTACAAAGACTGGTAAGTGCAGTTAGAGAAATAACTACATCAACAACTATCAAGACTTTGGTAATGAGTGAGCAAAATAGAATGCCTATCTCAAAGAAAGGTAGGGAGTGGATGAGGAGGGAGATGGGAGTATTGGTGATGGAAAGGTTGCACTGGTGAAGGGGAGTGTATTTTTTATGACTGAAACCCTACTACAAAACATGTTTGTAATTATGAAGCTTAAATAAATCTAGTAATAAAAAAGAAGAAAGAAAAAAATGGCCAGCCTTCTATTATTTTTGACATTATTACTCCTCACACAAAATTACAAATAATTTTACTCCTCATTATAAAACTTTGTTTTCCAAATCCAATTATGAAGTATTAGGTGATGACATAAAATACATTCTAATATATATCTTCTTACAAATCATTGTAATTTTCGAGGTTAGAGCAGTGGCTCAGTGGTAGTTGATCTAGGACGAACCACAGTTTGATCCCCTGGCATCACATATGATCCCCCAAGCCAGGAACGATTTTTGAGAGCATAACCAGGACTAGCCCTCACGGTGTGGCCCAAAAACTAAAAAAATAATCATTGTAATTTTCTATAATGTATTAGACAGAGGATGCCTAGATAACCCTTTATCCAGAGCTTATGAAGGAGAAGGAAAGAAATCAAGGCAGAAAGGAAGAAGATTAGAAAAGAAGGGATGATCACAGGTCAGAGCTTTAGTTATATTGGTTATATGGGAGAATAGTATAGCTATAAATTTAAAGCACAGACTCAGCAGACTGAAAATTTGACATCTAAGCTTCAATCACCATCCTTTGCAATGTGCCTGTCAAAGTGTCAAGCAGGGGTGTGAGGTGAGAGATGATAGAATACAGCAGTTGACACTAGTGGTGGTGATGGGATTGGTGTTAGGTATATATTTAGGAAACATGCGCCTAAATTTCAACTATGAATAACTGCAAATTTTTACTATTTAAAAAAAATTAGTGTCGGGCCCGGAGAGATAGCACAGCGGCGTTTGCCTTGCAAGCAGCCGATCCAGGACCAAAGGTGGTTGGTTCGAATCCCGGTGTCCCATATGGTCCCCTGTGCCTGCCAGGAGCTGTTTCTGAGCAGACAGCCAGGAGTAACCCCTGAGCACCGCCGGGTGTGACCCAAAAACCAAAAAAAAAAAAAAAAAAAGATTTAAAAAAAAAAATTAGTGTCATTTTTAATCAGAAGGCTTTATTTTTCATTTTTCATTTTCTTTACATTTTATCTTTCCCATCTAGAGTTGAGACTATATAAGTAAATTTTAAGGTTGTTATAAATGATTAACTTTTAGTTTCATTTATGTTTTAGGTGATAAATATATATATATATATATTTAGCACAGCATATCACATAATACGGTCTCAAAACATTAGATACTTTTATTAAACTTTATTTAAGCAAAACTGTGCTAGTAGAAGTTTCACTTAGGGTGTATATTAAATTGACACGGCTTCCAGATGCTTTTAGCATGCATTAGCAAATAATAGTATATAAAGGAAGACATAAAGATAAGGTATTTATTCTTCAGAAAATTTTGAGAGAGTCTATAGTAACTCACTATAGACATAATGAACATGAATTATTAATCAATTCCAAAATAATAGTATCAATTTTAAAATCCATGTGCTGATTAAAATAAAGCTGGTTTTATCTTATTTTATTTTGGCTATGTAGCCACACATGGTAGTGTTCAGAATTTACTCTCACTGTGCAAAGGGATCACTCCTGATGTTTAGAGACTGCATGTGCAACTAGGTATTGAAATTGGGTCAGCTGCATGCAAGACAAGCACTTTACCTGATGTTCTATTGTTACATCCAATAAAGATTTATTTTAAAACTTATTTTCTCTAATTATTTTTAAAATATAATATGCCTAGGGAAACTTTTGCTGTTGAAATGTTAATATGTAAGAGGTTTAAAAATATAAATTCTATTAATCATATGTCTTAGCCATCATGTTATACAGATAATATATAGAAAACTATAATTGCACTGACTATGCTTTTTCATCTCTTGTATAAAATCACTTCAATCTTTTGTATTTTCTGAAAAATATTCCTGTTTAAAAATGTTGTTTTCATTGCCTTTCTGTTACTGCATGGGAAAAAACTGAACAGAAACAATAAACTTGACAAATGCCTGTGAGAATTATGTTGCTTTATCCATCATTCCCAGTGCTTCTCTGGAATCTTACTCAGTTTTTGCACTAGAGATCTAGCCCAATTTTCTGATTCTGGCGTCTTATCCTGTCATTCAATTGAAGAAGGTTTCAGAAGGTTACCCTAGAGCTAAAATTGAAGTCAGAGTCACTGACCCCAATGAATGAACCTTTCTATTCATCTCCTGGGATAGGTAAAATCTTATTTGTCCATTGTAAATTTTTAGTGTCTAGTCACTGAATTCCCATTCAGGATTTTATATTGGTCTCCAAACAGGTTCCTAGAGAAACAAGTTTAAGAGAACAAGATTTGAGCTGCCAGTCATGATATTACCTGTCAAATCTTAGAAAGTAAATGCATTCTAAATAAAAGCACATAGGGATGGTCAATAATTTTAACTTTTAAAACTATAACATCAATGGGCCAGAGCACTAGCTCAGTGGTAGGTCATATGACTTGCACATGGAGCCCTCGAGCCAGGAGCGATTTCTAAGCGCAACACCAGGAGTAACCCCTGAGCATCATCGGATGTAGCCCCAAAACCAAAATAACAAAACAAAACAAAAAACCCTATCACATCAAATATATACTTTTCTGTTAAAGTTATGTTATTGGTATCTATCAAATTTAATAATTGGTAATAAATTATTTTATTCTAATTACTCATTGGAATAAATCAGGGATTGAACGAATATATAAAGAGTATTTTTATGTCTGATAAACTATTTTATTGCAAAAAAATTCAATATACTTCAAAAATCTTCTTTTTGGAGGATAGTGCTGTCTAGTCACACTTGGAAGTATTCATATATTACTAAGTCTGTGCTCAAGGTTCTCTTCTGGTGATGCTTGAGAGCAAACTAAGCTCAACCATTCACATACCAAGTGCCTTACACCTGCAATTTTTCTACAGCCCATAATTTAAAACCTCAATGCAAAAATATTCATGATCTAAAATTTGAAATTAGTTTTATTACTTAATACATAGTTAGAAAACCCCTCAATTCTAATTTTTATTGCAAGCACATCTCAAGATTTTGCCCATCTAAAATGTTTTTAATTCCTTGCAAGAAGAATGCAAATTGGAAATTTCCCATTTTTAGTACTACATTGTTAGAAGCAAGGGGTTTTTAAGAGATATTTTCAAAACTAAAGTTAGTTCTGATGTTTTTCTGGTAAATCCCATTACCAGCCTACTTTGTTGACAACTGGTAACTTTTTGAGAATAAACTTCATTTTATTTAAGGTGGTCAAAATTTGTGAAATAGGGATTGCTAAATATGTTCAATAAATTGATGCCCCGATGAAAAATTTAATTCTGTGGTTATATGGTGAGACTAAGGAAGGTACAAACCTGTGATTGTCACTGAGCTGATTCAGGGAACATACTGAGAGAGAAATATTTTCTTGTTAGAGGATGTGCAGGGTTATTGCTTTCTGGTTCTAATTTGCATTAGTGAAATCTCTGTGCTTAGATAAATCATGTTACTCTCTGCATCTCATACTATCTAAAATATGAAGTTTTAAGGAATTAAAAAGGATAGATAATTATAGAGATTATAGTTTTATTGTCCCTTTTATTTCTAAAATTATATTTCTATTTAAAGCATTGATATTAATTGCAGATAACACTGAAAATAGAAAGTTTGTGGAAAACAGAAGAAAACAGAAGAAGCATAAAATATACCAGTAAAATATATTACAAATATTTATGGTCTGTAAAATAACAGAATTATCACAAAGTAGAGAGCTAAGCCTAGAAGACAACATTTCCTTTCTTTTTTATGGGGACAATTACATTGTTTCTGGTTGGGGATAATCACTCCCAATGATGCTTTGCCTGGGATTGAATTTAGCATTTTTCATATGCTAGGCATAATCTCTACCTCTTGAGTCATTTTCCAACCCGCCAAGATTGTTTGTTGTGAAGATAGCACAGTATTTTTATGATTACTGTTATTAATTTTCATTATACCTAAAATGTTTCTCTGACTATAAGATGATAAATGAAATTACTGAGAAATTGTAAATTTTCAGGAATATAAAGATATGTTTAAAACACATCTTTTTATGAGTATCAAAAAACATTTCAGGCTTCCTCCAAAACTAATTTTATATAAGTAGCACAATCTCAAGAGTTTTGTCTTTAAAGTGTGATTATAGCTGCAATTCTAGGGCACTTGTATATAGGTAGATAAAAATAAGGGAGAGCCTACATTTCAATGTTGTCATTTCTGTCAAAGATCTAACCAATAAATCTACTCTTTATCTAGAGCAAATAACCTATTCCAAAAAACTCTTGAATATGGATTACATGACAGCACATTGATGTGGTTTTATTTGCTCATATGTTTTAGCTGTTTCAAAGGTGCTGGGTATTATTAAATATTGGGGGATTTATTTTTTCATTGATTTTGATTAATCTATTATTTTTCTTTGTTGGATTTATTTTTAATACTTCATTTAAATACAAAGGTTACAAATATTTACATAGTTGGGTTTTAGCCATAAAAACCCTCACCAGTGTAACATTCCCGCCACCATTGCCCCCCATTTCCTACCGCCTTGTACACTCTGCTTGTCTTCAAGATAAGCATTATATTTCTCTTTATCATTGTAATGGAAGCTGTTAGTGTAGTTATTTCTGTAATTGCACTCACCACTCTTTGTGGTAAGCTTGCTTCATGACTGGTCCTTTCAGCCCTCATCTATGTTGTCTCTGGGTGTTATTATTATACTGTCTTTTATTTTTCTTAAATTCCACATATGAGTGAGATTATGTTCTGTACTTATCTCTCTACCTCTAACTTATTTTATTTAACATAATAGTCTCCAGATCCATAAATGTATAAGCAAATTTCATAACTTCATTTCTTCTAACAGATGCATAATATTCCATTGTATAGAGGTTACACAGTTTCTTTAGCCACTCATCTGTTGTTGGCATTCCTACCAGCAGTGCATGAGAGTTCCTTTAGCCCCACATCCACACCAGCAGTGATTGTTCTTGTTTTGATCTGTGCCAATCTCTGTGGCATGCAATGGTACTTCATTGTTGTTTTGATTTGCATCTCCCTGATGATTATGATGTTGAGCATTTTTTCATGTGCCTCTTGGCTATCTGTATTTCTTCTTTGCGTGTCTGTTTTTACTTCTTTCCATTTTCAGTACCTTGTATTATATTGTAGATATTATCTCATTATCTGATAAATGTTGTATGAATAGTTTCTCCCATTCAGTTGGTGACATTTTTTTTTACCATAGTAACTTTTTCCTTTCAATTGCAGAAGCTTCTCAGCTTAATATGATCCCATTTGTTTATCTCAGCTTCCATTTATTTGGAAAGTGGTATTTTCTTCTTGAATATGCCTTTAGTTTCAATGTATGGAGTGCTTCCTTTGCCTATGTTTTTTTCTACATACCTTATAGTTTGGTCTGATAACAAGGTCATTAATCTATTTTAATTTAACGTTGTGCATGATGTGAGATAGAGATCCAAGTTGAACCACGATGATCTAGTTTATATGAACAAACTCATCACTATTGAGGAAATTCCTAGGGTATATGCTATCTCTCTGGCCCCTCAATTTCCATTTTTTGAAGAATCTCCATATTGTTTTCCATAAAGGCTATATAGATGGCATTTCCACCAGCAGTGAATGAGTGTTTCTTTCTCCCCATATCCTCACCAGCACTGATTTTTCTTGTTTTTGTGATGTGTGCCAGTCTCTCTGTGGCATGAGATGGTACCTCATTGCTGTTTTGATTTGCATCTCTCTGATGATTAGTGATGTAGAGCATTTTTTCGTGTGCCTTTTGGCAATTAGTATTTCTTCTATGAAGGAGTGTCTATTCATTCCTTCTCCTTATTTTTTGAAGGGGTTAGATGTTATTTCTTGTTACTTCTTTCAGTGCCTTGTATATCTTAGATATTAGCCCCTTTTCTGATGGGTATTGGGTAGTTTCTCCCATTCTGTGAGTGGCCTTTGCATCCTAATCCTTTGAGGTGCAGAAGCTTCTCAGCTTAATAGAGTCCATTTGTTTATCTTTGCTTCCACTTGTTTGGACATGATGTTTTCTCCTTGATGATGCCTTTAATCTCAGTGTAATGGTGTATTTTACCTACATGTTTCTCTATATACCTTATGGTTTGGAGTATGATATCAAGGTATTTAATCTATTTGAATTTGAACTTTGTGCATGGTGTTAAATGGAGTTCCAAGTTCGCTTTTTTGCAGGTGGCTGACCAATTGTCCTAGTCCAATTGGTGAAGAAGTTTTCCTTGCTCCATTTTGTGTTTCTTGCACTTTTATCAAAGATTAATTGATTGTATGTCTGGAGAACATTCTTTGAGTAATCAAGTCTATTCCATTGATCTGACAGTCTGTCTTTATTCCAATAGCATGCTGTTTTAATGACTATTACTTTGAAGCTAAATTTGGAAAAGTGATGCCTTCCATATTCTTTTTTTCCTAAGGGTTGCTTTAGTTATTAGTGTGCAATTATTGTTTCAAATGAATTTCAGTAGTGTTTTGATCCACTTCTTTGAAGAATATCTTGGGTATTCTTATAGGAATTGCTTAAATCTGCACAATGCTTTAGGGAGTATTGACATTTTAATGATGTCAATCCTCCCAAATCATAAGTGGGGTATGTGTCTCCATTTTCTTGTGTCCCTTTTTATTTCTTTTTTTTAACATAATTTTTATTTTGATCATAGTGGCTTACATATAGTTGACAATAATATTTTAGGTACATATTTACATAAAATCAGGGGGGATTCCTATCACCGGTTTGTCTTCCCTACTCCTCCGTTTTTGTCCTACCTTCCATATCCTCTTCCCTCACCCCCAGGGCTCCTAGAGTATGTGGTCCCCTCTGTACCTATCCTATTACTTCGTAGTCTTACACCTGTTTGGTCCTGATGCCTCCTTTATTTCCCCCTCTAATTGGGGGGCAGGACTAGCTAGTTCAAGTTATGTGGTTTTGTTTGAAGAGGAGAAAAATGATAAACTGGGGTAAAAGTCTAATACGCCGGGAATACGCAGAATTCTTCTAGAGGCTCTTGCCATCGGTTTGAGAGACGAAGGAGAAAAAGAAGGTGAAACAGTTCACCCCTACGAAATGAAGTGTCAAATATCTATTAAGAGTTCCAACAATAATGCTAAGCACCCCAAAAACAGAACAAAACAAACAAACAAAAAATGCCGTGGTCTTGAGAAAGGCATCATGGCAGAGCCCATGAAGAGGGAAAAGAAGGGGCCTGAGAGATCACATGGAGGCAAGGCGTCTGCCTATTATGCAGGAGGTCATCGGCTTGAATCTCTGTGCCCCACATGGTCCCTCGTGCCCGCCAGGAGCAATCTCTGAGCCCAGAGCCAGGCATAATCCCTGAGCACTGCCGGGTGCCACCCAGAAATCTGAAAAGAAGAAAAAAAAAAGGAGAAAAAAAGATAAGTGGGGGGCAATAACTTCAATAACCACACTAAAACAAAGAAATCGACCAAAAATAGATAGGTAAATAAAAATAATAATAGTAGTACATGAAGATAAAAAGTAATATATGAAAAATAAACAATGTTTTTTTCCCCTCCTGCCCAGGCACAGTAAATATTGGGGTCATTCAAAAAGGGGTTCACATGGCCTAAGAGATATGGGGTTTCTCCGCCCTTGGAGTATATTGTCATGGATCAACTATAGACTCTGTTCATGATCCTTTATTCTCCCGGTGGTGCATTTGTGGAGTTTGAGAGCTCCGTCCTGGGTGTTATAGTGTGACCTCTGTATCTAGAGATCTCAGTATCTGCACAGTTACAGGGGTGGGACTTATGATGAAGTCAGTCTTTGTGGTTGTAGAAGTTCTGTTCCCTCAGTGTCACTCCAGTCCATCACTGTGGTTGGTGGTCTTGGTCTTGGCACTAACCCTGGGATGGCACCTAGGATAACGCCTTTCCTTGCGTTTCCAGAAGCCCCATTCCGTTACAGTTGTCTCTGCCAGACCTTTGGAAATGGGGATCATGGTTGTTGTGCAGGTCCTAGCTCAAACCCTAGGCTAGGGCTTTTTTATTGGTCCCAAGATATATACAGTCTGGTCATGGTTCTAGCAGCCAGTCCTCTGTACAATACAGGGATTGTAAATCCTGTATTATCTGTAAATCGCGTTTTTGGCTTCTGGACCTACCAGCGGGTGACAAATCTTCTGATTTTGTCTTATCGGTGGCTGGTAGGGCAGGATAACGTGCTCTTAAATCAAGTTGTTCCCCTTTTCCTCGGTGTCAGGATATTGAATTAGAACTGGCACTCATTGGTGTTCCAGCAGTAATAAGGTTATTCCAGATGGGGTTTGTTACCTGCAGCTGTTGTGAAGGACTGTGCCATTTCTGTGACTGGGATCCAGGGTTCAAGGTTGGATGGATGGGATCTGATCTCCTGAGGTCTAAGTTGATTCCACATGACATATTTTCAAGGTAGGAGTTATCCCTGTATTGTAAACAACTCTGAGTTTCTATCTCTAGTAGATAAAAGCTCTTTTTTTATGTGAAAGCTTTCCTCTTTTTTTAGTGTGCCTTTGCAGAGAGAAATGGTGCTACGTTATATTGTTGGTGCCTTTGGGGGTGGACAGAGAGGAAAACAAAAACAGGTCACATACCCAAAAAAGATTAGAAAAAAAATAGGATTAAAAATGTATGTGCTCACATATGTACATGTGGACAAGAAAGTTAAAAAATGAATTAACGGAGTATTTAAAGGACCAAAGAGGTGCAAAAGACTACCTTACATTTGGGGAAAGGCAGGTAAAGAGGAGGTGTAATACAGGTCTTATGTTTATGTTGGGAGTATAGGTTTTCCGTTGTCTTTTGGGTTTTTCTTGTAGTGTGTGGGTTTCCAGGCACCTTTCCATCACACCACCTGACCTTCTTCAGGTTGGTGAAAGATTTGTGGCAGGGAGGTTTTGAGAAGAGTTCTTGTATTGGGGCAACTTTTGGATCTAAGTCCGGTTTCAAGTAACAGTCCTCCTTAGGGGGAGATGGTAGGGAGGGCCCCGCAGCATGGGTCCACAGGGGAGTTAGTTGCCTTTTCTTGCAGGAGACGAAGTGTGGGTTTGACTGGATGTCTCTTCGTTTGGGTACTGGGTACTGGTTCATTGGGGTAGGAGGTCAATCTTGATGCCTAATATATTAAGGACCGAGGGTGAAGAGTGTTAATACAGTGGGAAGTATGGATGGGAATGAGGGATGAGGGGGTATTTGGATTTCCAAAGGGGGGAAAGGGGAAGGTATACGGTAGGGGTAGGAAGGGAAAAACGAGAAAATACATTGGAAAGGAAGGGAAAAGAGGAAAGAAAAAAAGTAGAGAGAAGAATGGAGAAGAAATGATAAAAAGAGAAAGTAGTGAGAAGAGAGGAGAGAATAGCAAGGGAATGTTAGTTTGCTTGAGTGTGTTCGATGAGTATAGTCTGTAGTTTAAGTCCGTATGTCACGGGTACTGCTTCGGTGGTCTGACTGGCCATGTGCTTCGATTCCTAAAAGAAGGTATAACCTTGAAAAAAAAAGTGTATGTTAAAGAGTTTTCTCGGGACCATCTCGTAGTGCCAGCTAGGAATGGTATCTCCTGTGGTATCCCAAGCTGCCATCTTGGTTTATCCACCCTTTGTATCCAAGGATGCCTGTGGACAGAAAAGCTGAGAGGTTATTTTAAATATAGTAAGATAAGGCATTAAAACATGATGTTATGGGATGATTCCATTGGAGTCAGTGATTTCCAGTGGTATTCTTTACCTGTGATCCTGATTACGATCTCCAAGGGATTATTGTGGGCCTTTGTCGTAGAAGGCTGATTACATACCTGTTCTCCCTATGCTGTTATTTCTGGTGCTGCTGTTTTCTTTGTGGTATAGTGCAGTCAAGAGTTTGCGTTGTCCCTTTTGTCATGTATTTTGGGTGCTGCACTCGAGTATATGTTGGCTATTATAGTGTTTAGAGTTTCTACCCTATTAAACCCTATTATATGATTTTTGAGTGTTAGTTGTGTATAAGATGTATGATCTGGGTGCTTCAGAATAGTGCTATCATTCTGTGTTTATCTTTGGTCTTCTGACTTACTTCGTTTAACATAACATGATCTAGATCCATCCATGTTGCTGCAAAGTCTGTGATTGTATCATTTCTGACTGCCAGGTAATATTCCATTGTGTATAGATACCACATCTTAATGATCCATTCATCTGTTGTTGAACATCGAGGTTGGTTCCAAGACCTGGTTATTATACTGAGTGCTGCTATAAATAGTGGGGTGCACACGTATTTTGGAATGAATGTCCTTCCAAGTTGGGGGTATATACCTAGGAGAGCAATTGCTGTGTCAAATGGCAACTCAATTCTGAGTTATTTGAGCACTCTCCAGACTGTTCTCCATAGGTGTTGGACTAGGGGGCATTCCCACCAGCAGTGGATGAGAGTTCCTTTCATACCGCATCCCCGCCAACAAAGATTGTCCCCATTATTTTTGATGTGAGCCATCCTTACTGGTGTAAGGTGGTATCTCATTGTTGTCTTGATTTGGATCTCTCTGATGATGAGTGAAGGTGAGCATGTTTTCATGTGTTTGTTGGCCATCCTTCTGTCTTCCTCGGAGAAGTGTCTATTCATTTCATCTCCCCATTTTTTATGGCTTTATTTGGTTTTGGGGGGCTCAGCTTTCTGAGTGCTTTGTATATTCTAGATATCAGCCCTTTATCTGATATGTCGAGTGAAAAAAATTTTCCCATTTCGTTAACTGTCTTCTTGCATTAAGTAAGGTTTCTTTTGCCATGCAGAAGCTTTTTAGTTTGATGTAGTCCCATTTGTTTATGTTTGATGCTAAAGTTCTTGCCATTGGTGCTCCATTCTTGAAGACCTTTTTGATATATAGATCTTCGAGTGTTCTACCTATTTTGTTCTCGATAAACTTTATAGATTCGGGTCTGATTTCAAGGTCTTGGATCCATTTTGAGTTGACTTTCGTATAAGGTGTGAGGTATGGGTCAATTTTCACTTTCGTACATGTGGTTTTCCAGTTGTACCAACACCATTTGTTGAAGAGGCTTTCTTTGTTCCATTTCAAGTTCCTGCCTCTTTTATCAAATATTAGTTGGCTGTATATCTGGGGGTTTATGTCTGGGAATTCTGTCCTGACCCATTGGTCTGAGGTCCTGTCTCTGTTCCAGTACCATGCTGTTTTGATTACTATGGCTTTATAGTATAGTTTCAAGTTAGGTAAGGAGATGCCACCCAGCTTCTTGTTTTTCAGTATTTGTTTGGCTATCCTGGGTCTTTTGTGGTTCCAGATGAATTTTGTGATGGATTGTTCTATTTCTTTAAAGAATGGTGTTTGAATTTGGGTAGGGATTGCATTAAATCTACATAGTAGTTTGGTTAGGATAGTCATTTTAACTATGTTAATTCTACCTATCCATGAGCATGGGATATTCTTCCATTTCTTTAGATCCTCTTCAATTTCTTTCTGAAGTGTTTTGAAGTTTCCCTGGTATAGGTCTTTCACTTCCCTTGTGAGGTTGATTCCTAGGTATCTGATATTTTTTGATACTATTTTATTTTATTTTTTTTTTTTTTGGTTTTTGGGCCACACCCGGTAACGCTCAGGGGTTACTCCTGGCTATGCGCTCAGAAGTTGCTCCTGGCTTGGGGGACCATATGGGACGCCGGGGGATCGAACTGTGGTCCGTCCAAGGCTAGCGCAGGCAAGGCAGGCACCTTACCTCTTGCGCCACCGCCTGGCCCCTTTTTGATACTATTTTAAATGGAATTGTATTTATAATCTCTCTCTGCGGCTTCGTTGTTTGTATATAGAAACGCAACTGTCTTTTGTGTATTGACTTTGTATCCAGCCACTTTGCTGTATTGGTTGATTATTTCTAGGAGTTTTATTGTGGAATCTTTAGGGTTTTCGATGTATATCACTGTATCGTCTGCAAAAAGAGATAGTTTGTGTTCCTCTTTCCCAATTTGGATTCCTTTGATTCCCTTCTCTTGTCGGATTGCTATTGCTAGGACTTCTAAGGTTATATTGAATAAGAGTGGAGAGAGTGGACAGCCTTGCCTAGTTCCTGATCTTAGTGGGAATGCTTCTAGTTTCTCATCATTAAGAATAATGTTGGCTGTCGGTTTTTCATAGATAGCTGTAACTATCTTGAGAAAGGATCCTTCTAACCCTATTTTGCTGAGTGTCTTTAACATGAAAGGGTGTTGGATTTTGTCAAACACCTTCTCTGCATCGATTGATATGATTATGTGGTTTTTGTCTTTCTTTTTGTTGATGTGATGTATAATGTTGATTGACTTGCGTATGTTGAGCCAACCTTGCATTCCTGGTATAAATCCCACTTGGTCATGATGTATGACCTTTTTGATGAAGTGCTGGATTCGGTTTGCTAAGATTTTGTTGAGTATCTTTGCATCAATGTTCATTAGTGAGATTGGTCTGTAGTTTTCTTTTTTGGTGGTGTCTTTGCCATCTTTGGGAATTAGTGTGATATTGGTCTCATAAAAGGAATTGGGGAGGATTCCAGTTTTCTCTATGGTTTGGAAGAGCTTATGGAAAATTGGTAGTAGGTCTTCTCGAAATGTTTGGTAGAATTCACCTGTAAATCCATCTGGGCCTGGACTTTTGTTCTTGGGGAGTTTCTTAATTACATCTTCAATTTCCTCTGAGGTGATTGGTCTATTTAGGCTTTCTATTTCTTCCTTCTCCAGTCTTGGAAGATGGTATTTTTCTAGGAATCTGTCGATTTCTGCTGGGTTCTCTAGCCTAGTTGAGTATAGTTGTTCATAGTATGATCTCATGATATGTTGTATTTCTTGGGGTTCTGTTGTAATCTCTCCCCTTTCATTTGTGATCCTACTGATTTGGGTGTTTTCCCTCTTTTTTTTGGTGATTTTTGCCAGTGGTTTGTCTATCTTGTTTATTTTTTCGAAAAACCAACTCCTGGTCTCATTGATTTTTTGTATTGTTTTCTTAGTTTCTATGTTGTTTATTTCTGCTCTGGTTTTTTATTATTTCTTGCCTTCTGGTTGTGGTTGTGGCTGCTGCTGTTCCAATTCCTTGAGGCGATCGTTTAAACTGTTGATTTTATTGTTTTCCTGTTTCTTGACATAGGTCTGTATTGCTATGAGTTTCCCCCTAATTACTGCTTTTGCTGTGTCCCACAAATTTCGACAAGTTGTCTCCTCATTATCATTTGTCTCAGGGAATCTTTTTATTTCTTCCTTGAGTTGTTCTTTGATCCAGTTGTTGTTGAGCAGCATGTTGTTTAATCTCCAGGTATTAGTTTTTCTCCATTGTTTCTTCTTGACATCAATTTTGACCTCTGTTGCATAGTGATCTGAAAGGGTACTTCTAATGATCCTTACCTTTGTGGTCTTATATAGGTTGGCTTTGTATCCTAAGACATGGTCTATTCTGGAGAAGGTTCCATGTGGGTTTGAGAAGAATGTGTATTCTGCTTTCTGGGGATGGAGGGCTCTAAATAAGTCTATTAGCCATAAATCTTCTAATTTTTCATTTAGAGCTCTTATTTCTTTGCTATTTTTCTGTTTGGTGGATCTGTCCAGTGGTGATAGTGGAGTTTTTGAGGTCCCCTACTATTATCACATTTCCCTTCATGTGTTTCTCCAGGTTTGCCAGTAGTTGCCTCACATATTTTGCTGGCTCTATATTAGGTGCATAGATATTGACCAGGGTTAGTACTTCTTGATCCAATGTTCCCCTAATCAGTAGGTAGTGACCCTCTTTGTCTTTGATCACTTTCTTGAGATTGAATGCAATTTGGTCTGATATAATTATGGCTGTCCCTGCTCTTTTTTGTTTTCCATTGGCCTGTATAATTACTTTCCATCCCTTTATTCTAAGCCGGTGCTTATCCTGTAGTTGTAGGTGTGTTTCTTGGAGACAGCAGAAGTCTGGTTTATTTTTCCTAACCCAGTTCTCTACTATGTGTCTTTTAATTGGAGAGTTTAGTCCGTTAACATTTAGGGAAATTATTGAGAGAGAGGAATGTTGTGCAGTTGTATTGTGTGGAGTGGTTGATGTTACAATCGGGGGTTTGGATTGTGTAATTCGTCTCTGAGTAGGTCATTTAAGATCGGCTTAGTTTGCACAAATAGTTCAAGCTCGTTCATGTTTGAGAATGTTTTTAGTCTGCCCTCCCATATGAATTATAGTTTTGCTGGGTATTGGACCCTGGGTTGGAAATATTTTTCATTCAGTCGTTTAAATATGTCATTCCACTATCTTCTTGCTTGAATTATTTCAAATGGGAAATCTGGTTTGATTCTTATATCCTTTCCTTTGTACTTGAGGTTTTTTTTCTCCCTTATTGTTTTAAGGAGTTCTTCTTTCTCTTTGTTTTTTTTTGCCATTTGAATTATTATATGTCTTGGAGTTGGTTTTTTAGGGTCTATTTTATTAGGGATTCTCTTGACTTCCTGGATTTGCCCTGAATTTTCTTTCCAGAGGGTGGGGAATTTCTCTGTTATTATCTCCCTGACTACTTGTTCTTCCCCTTTCCCTATTTCCTCCCCTTCTGGTATACCCACAATTCTTAGATTGTTTCTTTTGTCCTTGTTCATTAGATATTGGATTTTTCCTTCCAGGGATTTGCCTTTTATTTCTTTGTTGGTTTCTTGATCATTTTTTGTTTGCAGTTTTCCTTCGAGTTCTTCAATGTGCTTCTCCAACTCTGTGTTTCTGCTCATAAGGCTTGTTACTTTGTCTTTTAATTCCTTCATTTATTTTTGTATGGACTCTCTCATGTTCTTTGACATTTCTTCTTTAATTTGGCTGATTCGTTCATCCATGGATTTCTTATATTCGGTCGCTAGGGTTTCTTTGATTTCTTTTTATTAATTCTTGCATTTCCTTCCTCATGGCTGCTTTTAGGTCATCTTCCCATGGATCTGTGTGCTTTGGTGGCGTTGGAAACTTGCTAGGGTTTGTCATGGTGTCTCCAGATATCAGGGATCTCCTAGATTTACGCATATTTCTTTGTATTTAATGGTGTGCTTTGGAGTGCTGTGGCTTCTAATATCGGCCTACTTTGGTCCCCTGTGGCGTGAAGATGGGTCACTTTCCTGAGGGTGGTTCTAGAGGGGGCTGTTGGGTGAGCTTGTTGAACCTAGCTCTTTCTTCTCCCCTTTGCTACTTAGAGGTCAGCCTTGTCACTTTTCTGCTCCTTATTTCAGCCAGTGGTGCAGTTCCACTCCTGGCCACAATGATTTCTGGAGCTGTTGAGGCTAGCTCTCTATCCTCCCTCCTCTCTCTGGGTGTTTATGGAGCTCTACCCCCTCCAAGCCTTTGCCAGTTGGCTCTCCACTCGGGCTTGGGGTCCCTGGGTCTGCGACGGGCAGCCACGTGGGAGCGAGACACTCACCCGGCCTTTCCCCGCTGGGTTTTGGGTCCCTGGGTCTGCGACAGCGGCCACGTGGGAGCGAGACACTCGCCCGGCCTTTCCCCGCTGGGTTTGTGGTCCCTGGGTCTGTGACGGCGGCCGCTTGGGAGCGAGACACTCAACCGGCCTTTCCCCGCTGGGTTTGGGGTCCCTGGGTCTGTGACGGCGGCCGCTTGGAAGCGAAACACTCACCCGGCTGTTCCCCGCTGGGTTTCCCCTTTTTATTTCTTGAATCAGTGTTTTGTAGTTCTCTTTGTAAAGGTCCTTCACCTCTTTAGTTAAATTGACTCCAGGTATTTTGGTTTTCCGACTCTAATTAATGGGATTTTTTTTTTTTTTGGTTTTATGGGCACACTGGGTGACACTCAGGGGATACTCCTGGCTATGCATTCAGAAATCCTTCCTGACTTGGGGACCATATGGGATGCTGGGAGATCGAACCACAGTCTGTCCTAAGCTAGGACATGCAAGGCAGATGCCTTACATCTTGTGTTACTGCTCCAGTCCCATGAATGAGATTTTTTAATGTTCATTTCCACGATAGAATTAGGATGATCTATCATATCTCAACAGACACATCACTATTGAGAAAATTAAAATGGCAATCAAAAGTCTTCTCAAAAAACAAAAGCTGAGGTCCTTGTGGATTCAATAATAAATCCTTTCAAATCTTCCAAGAGGATACTGCCTAAACTTTCCAGGCTTTTCCAGTAAATTGAAGAAACTGAAACACTCCCAAATAGTTTTTATGAAGCACATATTTCCCTGTTACCAAAACCAGAGAGAGATGCTACCAAAAAAGAGCACTACAGACCAATATTACAGATGAACACAGATGCAAAGATCCTTAACAAAAATCTAGAGATTAGGATTCAATGCCTCATCTAGAAATTCATACACCATGACTAAGTAGGATTTATTCCTGGAGATGCTAGAATGGTATAACTATATTTATAAAATCCGAAAGACTGCCTAAAAGCTTCTACAAACAATAAATTCATGTAGCAAAGTGGCAAACTACAAAATGAATGCACAAAAATTAAAGGACTTCTTATACATAAATACTGATAGAGAATAAATATGTATTAAAAAACAATCCCATTCACAATAACAACATGAAAATTAAAACACCTTGGAGTTAACTTATCTAAAGAATTGAAGGTCCTATACAAAGAAAAATAGAAAACATTTCTTCAAGAAATAAAAGAGGACACAAGGAAATGCAGATATATACCCTGTTCATGAATTGGGAAAATTAATATCACTAAAATGGAAATACTCCTCAAAGCATTGTATATATTTAATGCAATCTCTCTAAGGATACCCACGACATTCTTCAAAGAAGTGGATTAAACATTCCTGAAATTCTAGAACAATAAATAGCAAAGAATAGCTAAAGCAACCTTTAGGAAAAAGAAGATGGGAGGCATCACTTTTCCCAACTTTAAATTGTACTAAAAAGCAATTGTTATTTAAACACCCTGGTACTGGAACAAATACAGGCCCTCCAACTAATGGAAAAGACTTGAATGTTTGGAAAATGACCCTCAGACTTACAATCAATTGATCTCTCATAAAGAGGCAAGAAAAACAAAGTGAAGCAATAAAAGCCTCTTTAATAAGTGGTGTTGGGACAACTGGTCAGCCACATATTTTGTCTATTTTTTAAATGTAAACATGTCCTTTAATGTTCATTTCTTTACTGTCATTATTTGTGTATAAGAAGGTCAGTTATTTTTGCATGTTAATTTTGTAATATGACATTTTTATATGGATCAATTATTTATAGAAGCTTTTATGGTACAGTCTTTAGGATTTTCTGAATATAGTATCATGTCATCTGCAAACATTGAGAGCTTGACTTATTCCTTTCCTACCTGGATGACCTTGATATCATTTACTTGCCTAATTGCTATGGCAAGTACTTCCAGTAATAGTTAAATTGAAGTGGTGAGAGAGAGCATCCTTGTATTGTACCAGATTTTAGAATTATATTTGCCATTGGCTTGTGGTATATGGCCTTGACTATACTGAGAAAAGTCCCTTCCATACTCATATTGTTGAGAGTTTTTATCATAAATAGGAATTGGATCTTTCAAATGATTTTTCTGCATCTAATGATATGATAGACACAGAATTTTCTTACTCATTTGTAGAAATTACTAAAAATAGAAGACATCATTGTATTAATACCCATAGACATTAGAGATGAGGGTTAGAAGGACCAGCCAAGATATGAAGCTTACCATAAAGAGTGGTGAGTGCAGTTAGAGAAACAGCTACACTAACAACTATCATGACAATGTTGGTGAGTGAGATAAATAGAATACAGGTCTCGAATACAGGTATTAGTGGGGGAGGTGGAAGGTTGGGGTTATTGGTGATGGGAAGTTTGCACTGCTGAAGAGGGGTGTTCTTTTTATAACCAAAACCCAGCTACAAACATGTTTGTAATCATAGTCCCCTTTCTTCCATGTCTTCTTTTAGAGATTGTATATTCTTGTAGATTATAGACCTAACAGTAACAGTAACAGTGTTTTGTTGAATCTCTTATGATTATTATGTTTTTATTGATATCTTTCTTCAAATTTGTCAGAAATTGTTTTATATAATTTGATGATTCATCATTTGGTGTATATATGTTTGGAGTGTGATTTCTTCCTGTTGTACATTTCCCTTGATTATTAAGAAATGTTCACCTCGGCCCCTTTTAAGTTTTTTAAGTTTAAAGTTTGTGTCATCTGATATAAGTATGGCCTCTACTGCCTTTTAAAGGGAGTTATTTGCTTTAATGATTGTTCTCTTCAATCTTTGAATTTAAGTCTGTGTTTGTTCCGACTTTTCAGATGTGTTTCTTGTGGGCAGCAAAACACTGGATTCAGCATTTTGTTCCAATTTGCCTTTCTGTCCCCCTTAATTGGTAATAATTTAAAGAGGTTTTATGCCATCTTTTGTAAGAGTTAAGTGTTTCTCTTGGTTTTACTTTTCTCAAAGTATACCTTTTAGCTAGTATTTTTTGGAGGAAGGGGAGTGGGGTGGGATATAACACCCAGCAGCACTCAGGGTTTACTCTGGTTCTGTGCTCAGAAGTTGCTCCTGGCAGGGTTTGGGATCCATATGAAATGCATGGATTGGAACCAGCTTCAGTCCTCAGTCAGCTACATGTAAGGCAAATGCCCTACTGCTTACAATTTCCCAGATACCCCGTTAGTCTTTTAAGGCTCGTTTTGAGTCTTTAAAGTTTATGATATACTTTTTATCCATGAAGCTGTGTATTCTTCCTTTAAACCTGAATGTAAGTCTGGCTTAGTAAAGTATCTTGGTAATTTTATTGAGTTTTTTTCACTATCTCCCACCACTGCATTAGGCCTTGAGAGTTTTGTGTGACACATCTAATGTAAATCTTAAGGATGTTCCTTCAACTGCATTTTCTATTTTTATCTTTCTATGTTCAGTACTATGTGCCTATTTGTGGAATTCATCATTGTGACTAGAATCTATATTTGTGTGCTTTTCTTTGAATCTGTTTAACTGATACTCTTTGCTCTTATAGGATTTGGTTGGATACTCTCTTTAGCTCTGGGAGTTTCTCTGCAATGATGTCCTTGACTATTTATACTTCATTGGGGCTTTCTTCCCTAGTCTCTAGGATTCCAGTGATTCTTAGGTTGTTTCTGTTGAGCTTATTGAAGACTACTATTTTTTCTGTTTATATTCTATGAGGACTTTTCCCATTTCCTGGTGATTTGCTTTAAAGCCCTTTTCCAATCTCTTCTGTTGTATTGAGTTGTTAAGCATCTTACCTTTCAGCTCACTGATTATATCTTTAGCCACTGTTTCTCTGTTGGAGAGGCTTTCCAATGAGTTTTATATTTAACCTACTAATTTTTCAGTCCTGTTATTTCAATTTGGAATTTGCCTTTTGTTTCTGATTTTTGTGTATCTTTCAATATCATACACAGAGGACCTTTACAAAACTATTTTTTTCCTTCTAATTGACTTACCCAGAATTGTGTCATCTAGTTCCATATATGTCAGCAAATTGCTTAATTTTGTAATTTTTTCACTGCATAAAATTAAAGTTTGTGTGTATGTCACAGCTTTTGATCTGTTCATCTACAGTTAATATTTGATTTGCTTCTACATCTTTACTGCTGCAATGAACATCAGTGTTCATTGCAAACTAACATTTTCAAATTTGGAGTTTAGATGCCAATAAATAATGTTGTAGGAAATATGGAATTTCTATTCTTAGTTTATATATACATATATATTTAGAAATATCCATATTACTTTGCAGCGATGGTGAATCAGAGGACATTAGCACTAACAACAAATGAGGAATCTTTTGGCAATAAATAATTTTTATTTGAGGGAACATCTACTTGATTGTTTTTGTTTATTGAATTCCATCTGGAGTAAACCATTCAGCTTTTGTCTCTACATGTCAATTCTTTCACATAATGTAATCTATATCAAATTCAATGATGGCTACCAGAAATTAGGGTGAGAACAGAGGGGAATTATAAAATAGAAACAAAGAAGTAAATGGTAGTTTCCCAGTTGGTGCAGTGTATATGGTGGAAAAATACAAGGGTTTAGTTTTGCAAATTGAAGAGTATTAAAATGGATGGTGATAGTGGTTGTATAATATGATTATAGTCAACACCTGTGAACTGTGCTTTTAAAAATTAGTAAGATAGGGCCCGGAGAGATAGCACAGCGGCGTTTGCCTTACAAGCAGCCGATCCAGGACCAAAGGTGGTTGGTTCGAATCCCGGTGTCCCATATGGTCCCCCATGCCTGCCAGGAGCTATTTCTGAGCAGACAGCCAGGAGTATCCCCTGAACACTGCCGGGTGTGGCCCAAAAACCAAAAGAAAAAAAAATTAGTAAGATAGGGCCAGATATAATAAAGCAAATAGAGTATTTGTTTTGCACACCTGCTTTCCAAGGTTTGATCCCTGGCATCCTATATGGTCCATCCAAACTACCAGGAGTAATTTCTTTTTTTCTTTTTTTTTTTTTTGGTTTTTGGGCCACACCCTGTGACGCTCAGGGGTTACTCCTGGCTATGCACTCAGAAGTTGCTCCTGGCTTCTTGGGGGACCATATGGGACGCCGGGGGATCGAACCGCGGTCCGTCCTAGGCTAGCGCAGGCAAGGCAGGCACCTTACCTCCAGCGCCACCGCCCGGCCCCAGGAGTAATTTCTAAACAGAATCAGGAATAATGTCTGAGCACCACAGAGTTCAACCTAAAAAAATAAAGAAATAAAAAATTATTAGGACAGTTATATTTTATGTTCTGAGTGTTTTTCTATAATGAAGATAAAATCACAAAATATTAATGAAACTAGTACTCAAAAGCAAATGATTTAAAAATACTATATCATTATTTTTCACAATTAGCATAAAAAGAACATAGTGCTAGAGATTGTTTTCTTGTTGCTTGAAAATTGCAGAGGACACACATCAGATGACCTAAATAAAAATTATAGTAGAATGAATAATTGGATAGAGGTGAGAAAAATACAAGAAAGAATGAAGACTGGACTTGAGAATGTTTAAAACTAATAAGGGTCTAGACAGGAAGGGAAGATAATTTTTTCACCATTTGAGTTTAGAATACTGACTGGTTGGTCCATGTTCCTTCACACTGCATAAATCCAATATGTCTTTTTCATCATCCAAAAAGTAAGAAGAGAATAAGCCCAGAGTTTTCTCTTTACCGGATGCCTCAAATTAAAACAGTCTCTAATTTTGCAAATGCTATAACATTCAATTCTTTAAATATCATCTCTCACCTAAATATACACGTTAATGTCTTAGCTGAATATTTTACCATTTCTCACTTCAATAATTGCAACAGGCTTTTCTACCTGGCCACCCTGCTATTAGCCTCACACTTTCAGTTCTGTCTTCAACTCTGCTGACAGTATGGCTTGTGTCTTAAATGTAGCCTGGTTATTTTCTTTCCAATCTTTCTTTTCAATCTCTTGAATCTAGCCAGCATCATAGAATGCAAGGCCCTGAAATGTATGGCTCTCCTTTATCTCCAGGCTTGCTCTTACTGTGTTCCACCTTGTACTTTCTTTTTTAACAATACCAAAGTCCTTGCAGCTTTCTAACTTAAGGATCCCTCTTGTTTCATCATGTCATTATTTATTCTGTGATATTTGACCTTAAACCTTCGTTTGATCATGAACACTTGTTCTATCACTTAATTTTTCCCTGACACTTTTATTAACATATTATTTTATAAGAGTTGTCTGACATTCTCAGGAAATATTTATTTCTTGACATGTTGCCTTGCTTTACATTATTTACCTCATAATGGACTTGTCTTTACACTTTCCCAATCTTCTTTTCCAGATAAAAGACTCCCTGCAAACAGGAATCATATATTTTACTTATTGTAAACTCCCTCTTGCAAGTTATAGGGTTACTTAAAATATTTTGGAATATTAGGTGAATAAGTATGAAAATAAATGAGAAACCATGCTTGTTTGATAAAATGTAGAGTGGTTTCTGTGAGAGAACCAGACTTCAACATTTCACAGATATTGCCCAATTATATAAGCTTGTCATACTGTATTCATCTCTTGTAGTCCATTTCACAGCTATGTATTAGAAGTAATGCTAAATTCTGAGTAAAACTGTGTGAGTAGCATTAGATAGGCATGGAGAAATGCCAGTTACATACTAGGTACTAAAAGGAATATCACTTTCTTTTTCTTATATTTGGATCTTTAGAAGCCTAACTCCCTGAAGAGTTTTGTTGTCACCTTAAGAAACGAAGTAAAAACCACTTTTAAACCACTAATTTTAGAGATTGGAATGTGTTTTATTTTGAGATTATCTCTGAAATTGGAGGGAAAATTAGTGCTGTGAAGTATGTTCAGAGTCTGGAGAGATAGTAAGCAGTTAGGGAACCTGTTTGCATGCAGCCAAAGCAGGTTGATCCCCCGCATCCCATATGGTAACCCAAGCACCAGTAGGAGTGATCCCTGAGTGCAGAGCCAAGAGTGGTCCCTGAGCATTTTTAGGTGTGCCTCCCTCCCCCAAATAGTTTTGTTCATACACAAAGACAAAATTTTAGTTCAGGAACACATCTTACCTGGTAGGATAAGTCATATGCCTAAAACGTGTAAGGCTTTGAGATTCCTTGATATGATGTTAAACCCCCGAACAACACCAAATATAGCTCTGGTGACTCCAAATATGACAGGGACTAAGTACGTTTTGCTCTAATATCTATTAGAAACAAAACATAGACAGAACTTCCACTTCTCAAGGTTATATTAGGTTCAAGGTAGTGTGCCTTTGGTCTCCTAAAATGGCAATGATTGGGCATTTAATTGCTGCATGAAAATGATTCATAAACTTCAAAGGACAAAGAAGTAGTTGACACTTTTACACTTTTTCTTCTCCATTCCTTTCCAATACATATTACACTCCAACCACATTATGTACTTGAAACTAGTACAGATGTAGAAGGAGATGCTGAAACAAAATTTACACTAAATAGGCCCTCTTCTTGGGGTGCTATTTATTTTTAGGCAAGGATACAAAATAAGTCTTTCTGAAAACAAATACCTGGAGAGGCTCCCTATAAATATGAGGTATGCTTTAATGTACAGTTAAGTCCAAGTTTTATCTTATTCTTTTAGATCATTTTAAACAAAAATTGTGGTATCTTAAACACAAATTAACACATTTGATTTAATAAAGAGAAAATGTCAAGATCCTCTAAACTAATTAGTGATTCAACTTTCTCAACTATCATTTTTCATCCACAATTAGTGAGAAAGCTCTTGATTGTTGTGACTTCATTTTTCCCTTTTATAAGCTACAATACATGTACAAAAACACTTCTTTGCAAAACATTGTCACCTGCTGAAATGTAATGGAACATAAACTATTTTCAGCAAAATTATAGAGAGTAAGATCTTTTGATAATAGTATTCTTTGATATTATAAAACCTACTAGTCTTCTGATTTGATGACTGCAAATTTTAAAAAGATTCATTAATATTAGTGGAGTAATTATCTTTGACAGTTATCTTTCTCTAAGTTGTGAATTGCTAATCCAAAGGTGAACATTATTATAGAGTTAAAAAGAATAGAATAGTCATGCCTTTGAACTAAGATAGATTTTTAAGTATAAAAAACTGTAGACTATATTGAAAGGGAATATGCAGCAAATAAAGCACAACCATGTAATCGTATAAACATATAACCTCAAGAGGTCAACCCAGTGTCTATTACTGAATTGACATTTACCCTTCAATATATGCTAATCATAGGGGGTTTGCACAACAAACTGTGTTTAGATGAACATCAAGATTTCCCAGACCTAACCATTCTGTGCTTCACCACTTCCCAGGTGTGTTTCACTTTGAAAAATAAACTGAAATCTAAAGTCAATGCGAGACACATGAATCCAAATGTTTCTCTACTGTTCTGGTTCAAATATTTTTCCATTTCTCTTTTGTTTGAAAACACTCATATAGAAAAAGTAAACACTCAGATAAAAAAAAGTAAAAGATAGGTCAGGTGTGAATTTGACTCTATGCCAGAAAAACTGATTTTATTTGAAAAATTTCTTTCAAAAACTGCTGAGAATAAGCAATTGAAGATGAAGTGGAGATACATTGAAAGTTGATGTTGTGAATTGGATAAATATGCTAAAACAGCATAAAGTCAAATAGATGTGAATTTATAGAATACTATTCTAGTAGAATGGACAATATATGATATTTTCAGAAGGCTTTATAAGATATTTTTCTAAAACTTAAACCTGACTTGGGAGTTAACAAAGGGATATGACTATGCACACGCAATATGATTCTTTTTTGAAATACATCCTTGCATCTAGTTTCTAAGTCTTAATAAACTCCAGACTTTGAATTAAATATTCATTAAATATCTTCAGTTTTCTTAAATTTAATATCTTCCTGAAGTAAATCATCATTCAAAACTCACTTTAATATTATAGCCCTCTATATAACCTCAACTAACAATGTTGTTAGTTTTACTTCTGAACATCTCCACTTAATCCAGTGCAATCATGCGTCAATTTTGCTCTCCTCTCTGACTTTAAAATTGTCATATCCATCTAACTGGTATATTTGTCCTGCTCTGATCCACTCTGATTTTCCTTTCTACTGCCACCAACATGATAATATATAATATGAAGCGTTTTTCCTCTTTTCCTTGTAATGCCTATTTAGTCTTCAAGAAACTACTGTTCATATTTATAAAAAATATATTATAATGTTACTACAAAGTAGTTTCCTCTAATATAATTTCTGAATTGTTTCCCTGTAATGATTTCCTAATTACCCCTTGTACATAAAGCACAATATATTTGCCTACTCATCTTTTTATTCTCAATCTTAAGGACAGTGCTTTTTGTACAAGAAAAGAACATTCATGAATATTAGTGAAATAAAAGACGAACCTCACTGATTGTTTTGTCCTCTACTCACTTTTACAAGTTTTCTGAGGCTAATTTCTAATCTAGATCTAGAAAATAGTTTCTTACTATAGTCCAATCGTCATAGTGTCCAAGATCTCATTTTAGAGATTGAGTAAGACAAAAATTGCAGAAGAATTTTAGAGCTGGGTTCGTGGGTTAGTAGGTTAATGGAAAAGCTGACTTTTTCATTTCTAGTTTTGTGATCTTAGTTATCCAATTAATGTGAGCCTTGGTTTCTTTGCATGTAAAATGGATATAAATCAACATCTGATAATATACCACAATATACCATAAAAATCCTCAAAAAGAGGAGAACTCAAGTAAAGCTCAGAAGAGAGAGGATGTGGGCAGAGAAAAATGAAATTGAGGAGCAAGATAATAAGAGAGATGTTAGGGATAAAATTCAGGGGACTCTAGCACATAAATATTGTAGAGAAGTTATATGTATTTATATATAAACTACAAAGCCAAAATCACTGTAAATATGAAATAAAACTACAACAATCAACTTTTAAAAAGTGCGTGTTAAAGAGACATTTAAAAACTTTTAACACAAGCCTGTCAAAGTAGGGAAGATACTGGGATATTTGTGGAAGGAAATTAACACTGCAGATGTGATTAATATTGGTATTCTGTACACTTGAAACTAGGATAATAATAATCGTAACCATCATGCCTTATTATATAATAAACATTTTTGGGTCATACCCGGCAGCGCTCAGAGGTTATTCTATGCTCAGAAATCGCTCCTGGCAGGCTCCGGGGTCCATATGGGATGCCGGGATTTGAACCACCGACCTTCTGCATGAAAGGCAAACACCATTCCTCCATGCTATCTCTCCGGTCCCATAATAAAATTTTAAAAGAATGAAGTGGGTAAATTTTAATTGGCAGTTCTTATTTAGTGACCTTCACTAGCTTCATGAGTAAACATCTGATAATATGCCATAAATTAGTATTTTGTTATTTTAATGCTTAATTCATGAATTTTTTTTGTATTTTGTATTTTTTTTCTTTTTCTTTTCTTTTTTTATTTAAACACCTTGATTACATACATGATTGTGTTTGGGTTTCAGTCATGTAAAGAACACTACCCATCACCAGTGCAACATGAAATTTAACATATTGACATAGATTGTGCTTACTCACTTGAAGTAAAGTGCTTACATAACTCCTGTTCATTAATTTTTTGAGAATCTATCTATGATAAAATAAGGACTCTTCGCTAATAGTTTGATTTTGGGAAGTGTTAAGAATAAGAACTAATTTAAGTAATTCCGAATATTTAGAAAACTCCTTAGGCCATCTTCTTCCTTAAAGGGCTTTTGGGAATATTTTATGAGTGTCCAAATATGAATGAGATTCCTCTACCAAGATTAACAAGGAAATAAGAGTGTTTATGTAACTGAATTATTCAATGACATTCATATTTACTCATCACTTCTCTTCATTTTCTTATCTTTTAACAATGATAATTTCAGAACATGCATTTTCTAATTGGCCTATAATTTTGTTGACCATATTTCTAGAGAAATATTTCAATGAAAATTACTTCTGAATGTTTGATTTATAAAAACTATAGTTTTGACATTTGCATGTTGAGACACTGCCTTATGTGATATCTTTGTTTATACTCTGCCTGTGCATATGTGTGCAATAAATCAACCTCTGTGGTATTTCTCTTGCCACATTCTACCATTTCACACTGATAAAATTTGACACTCTTCGGGATAAAATGATGAATACCTTATGTGGTGACACTCGGAAAAACCTTAAAAATCAAGCTCTTCCATAATTTCAAAAACCTAGGCGTACTTCCCAGTTGTTGAGATAACCTTTATAAAATAAAATTTTTCAGCTGTGAAAAACCAATTTGAGACATTAGTATCAAAAACATTAGTACCAAAATTCACATGTAAGCTTATCAGTAGCTATTATATAATATAGGGCTATAAAATGGAACATATTTCATGTGGAGGGAGAAGATGTACTATATTTTTTATAAATAAGCTAACCAGAGTGATGATACACTGATTAGAAGTAATTAAAACATTTATAATTAAAATAAAAATAATCTAAATAGGCTGAGTAATTTTTTTGGGGGGAGAGCTAGCTTTTCACTGCTTATTTCCTAAAATAATATTTATTTTTACAATAAATTATTGTCTGAATTGAATGATCTTTATTATTTTGTTGTGGTTTTTGGTGGGGAAGGAGACACACAGTAGGCTATGCAAAGGACTTATTCATTGTTCAGCAATCAGAAGTCAGCCCTGGCAGGGTTCAGGAACCAGATAGGATGCTGAGGATCAAATCTAAGTCAAGTGCATTCAAGGTGGGTGATTTAATTGCTGTGCCATCTTTCTGGCACCTTGAATGCTCATGATGCTAAGTACATTATAGCAGTGGTCTCTAAATCACCAGTCAGTAGACCATTATCCAGGCATAGAAAGGTTAAAAACCACTTGTGTATTGTTGTGGATGTACCTGCATGGTTATGGATTGATTTGCAGGACAGCTTCCTAACAGCAATGTAAAATGAATGTTGCATTAAAGTAGCCACTCTTTGATGCCATCACGCACTGTTATACTTATTTTTTAGTTGAAAAAAAAAAACTGAAGCTAACAATAGTTAACATGCTCAAATAAGTAGTACCTAATGGATAAAAGCACAAAGTAGATTCTGGATATGTTGTGGTATTTCCAAATACCATGTTTTGTAGTCCTGTCACTTTACTATCCTCTTTAGATAATGCTGAACATCCTGCTAGAATACCTTCTCCATCACTGGAGTCATCTGTCTAGGATAGATTGACTTATGGTTAGTATTCTATTCACCAGGAGTGGGAAGTGGGCTGAAGACTTTTGCCTGATAGTTTAGGACTGACTCTCACAGCTGTGCAAAGAGACCTTTGTACCCTGCAAAAGCATATTGTGCAATTCTGCCATGATTAGTAGCACAGCGTGACTTCTGAAATCAAGCAGTTTCTAAAACCCAGCAGGATTCATCTAGAGCAAACCCTGTCAACACTCTTTTTGAGCCCATACTTACTAAATTTAGTGCAAAGCTTTGAAATTAAAGCCCATGAAGCATTCCCCAGGTGACATGAACTCAGCACTATGCTTTATATTAAAAATTTTCTCTTAGGATAAACTAATGCATATGTAACAGTGGCTAGTTTAAAGTATTCATTATTTTATTAGTATTTATTTTGGAATGGCAATATTATAAATTACTGAGTTACTGGTTTTTTGCTTATATATAAAACGTATTTTAAATATAATTTGTTTTTGTTTTGGAGATGTTCATGGTTTACATCTAGGTCTGGGCTAAGAGTTAATCTTGGAAGTGCTTGAGTTTTCAATTATAATACAAGTTTTTAAAGTAGGGACTGCGATATGCAAAGCAAGCATCTTACCTGCTATATTCTATCACCAACCCTCAAGAATCTTGCAAAGAATGTCTTGCTTATTTATAGATAATTTGTAAAATAAAATATTTTTATTAAAGGGCTTCATTATTAAAGTTTAAGAGCTATTGAATCATGGAACATTCATTATGTAACAACCTATCTAGGAAATACACTAATAATAAGTTTTTATTGCTTATATCTATACATAATATGTCATCTTGAATTATTTCAAAATTAAAAGCATATAGTATAATTACTTACAAATAACATGTTTAAAATAGATTGCACATCTATAGTCTATTGTATGAAGTATTTTATCACTATATAAAATGTTCCAAAGTTCATAATTTCAAGATGTATGTTGGATTTACCATATAATTTTTAAAATTTAACATGTTATACTGGTAATAGCATAATATCTATTTACTTTTAATTTGTTGTAAGTGGGCAATATTTTACTAGAGAAAAAGAAATTATGTTCATTATAAATGTAAATTGCTATAAATACCATTTAGAAACAATATATTGTCATAGTCCATTTCATTTCTCTTTCAATCATTTACTTCCAATTATTTCTGATGGCTCAGTATAAATTCATATTATGAATATCTAGAAAAGTTTAATTTTGATGTGTGAAGTGACTATTATAAAGATATCAGTTAACCCTTAGTCTACCTCAAATGCATTTAACTATGTAACTGAAGATAAGGAGTAATGGAGATAGTAGGCTAGAAAAAAATAAGTGCTACTGTGCTCTCCTGCTTATCTCATCATAGTGTTTCTGGGGAAGTGCTTGGGGTGGTGGTAAGATTGGTCAAGTAGTCTTGAGCATTAGCACAGTTTGGAATTTAGGGTCCCCACAATGTAATTGTCAGTCTTTACTTGAGGTCCACTTGATCAATATGGCGCAGGAAACTGTTACATGCCAACCAACTTTTTGTTTGTTTGTTTGTTTGTTTGTTTTTAGGGGGCACACACTGTGACACTTAGGGGTTACTCATGGCTATGTGCTCAGAAATTGTTCCTGGCTTAGGGGACCATATGGGACGCCAGGGATCAAATCCAGGTCCGTCCTGGGCCAGCTATGCGCAAGGCAAATGCCCTACCACTGTATTATATCTCTAGCCCCCACCTCCAACAAGTTTTCAAGGAACTGTGTCATCAGGAAGAACAAGGAATTGCTTTTTGTTCAGGAAAAGAGTCAGTTCTAACCTCCTCCCGGGTCTCCAAAATTTGCTGTTTGTCCTCAAAGAAAAAAAAATTCAGAAAAAGAAAAATAGTGAAATAGAATAGCTTTGTTTAAGAAACTTGAGAAGGCAGAGCAGAGAGGGAAACAGAAGGAAGATAGCAATATATTCGAGAAAGAATACTAGCTTCTTCAGAGGGAAAGAGAACATCGCTTGCTTTTGCAAAGTAGATTTTATGGGGCTTTTCCCAACCTGCTCTCACTTGCTATTTTCTTTATAGGTAGATATACATATTATAGAATGAGGACTTTGATTTTTTGTTGTCTTCTTTCTAATGTTTATTTTAGAACTTTGCATTCCTGCTGAAGGTGGTCCACTTGAGGTGGTCTAGCCCACTCTTGGCTAATGTCAATATTAGTTAGAGTCTTATCAGGCTAAAATTCCATATTTGAAAACAAGATCTAAGTTTTATGTTTGGGGGATGGTTTGTAATTGGTGACAGAATATTTTTTAGATTATATTTTTAATTACAGAATAACTATTGCCTGCCTGCTTCATAATTATAAAACAGTAGGTAGCTTTTTAAAGCAAAACATATATATATATAAATATAACACAATTTATTCAATGTTCTAATATATATCATATATTAAATTTATATGTATGTTCATTTATATCATATATATTCATACATATCTTATATATTCCTCATTTGTAAGAAAACATTTTATGTCCAATTTAATTTAATTAACCTTTTGTTTGTTTTCATAGTGATATCACATTTGCTGTCAGAAACATGAGTGCTTAAAAATGATTATAGCTAAAGATAAAGATAGGCGCTTAGAATTTCATAACTAAAACTTTTGTTTAATTTATGGTCTTCTTAGTAAGTCCTTTTCTCTATTCATGTGTGTTTCTGATTAAGCTAATATGTGCATTTGTTATTTTTGAGATTGAATATTAAAATATTAAATATAAAGTACCAACATTATGCCTCTAAGTGAAAGACAGAAATGTAAATTAACTCTAACGCTTTCTTATCATGCAGTATTATTCTTGTTTCCTTCATTCATTTATTTTGTTTTAATCAGATTGGAGAAATGAAGATAACTTTAATAATTATTTATAGAAGTTAAATTAAATTAATTGCTAGATTTGATTAGGTAGAAAAGAAATTGGCAAAATTTGTGAGTATTTCATACACCTTTACACACAAATCATTAGTTGAAAAAATAAAATATTAGCATAAGTAGACATATGATATTTAATTCCTCTATCTTAACTTTGATTTCTTCCTTAATCTACTTTTTCTTCTTCTCTTCTTTCTTTCCTTGCCTTCTCTTTTAAAAATTCTTTTTTCTTTTCCATTGCCACTATCCTAAATATGCCAAATATAAGCTAATGTTTCTACACAAAGAAATAACTATCTTGAAATACAGTGGTTTCAAAATAAACCAGTAATTTTTAAATAAAACTTCCTTAAGGACTCTTCAAAAACAATAGAGATGTTCTTTGTGTCATATAAAATAAACAGTACTGTACCTTATATTTTATATTTCCTAAAAGAATCAATGACAGACTTTTTATCATAAGATACATTGCAGTTATCTGAGGCGATGTCAACTAAATATAACTACTTCACAGTCTACTCACAGCTCCTATCATATTATGTGCTTACAAATTATACAGTTTTGTTTTTTCAGTTAGGTATCATTAAAACTGGGAATATGTAAAATATGTCACTTGAAATATTTACTTTTTAACAAATGAATTCTGGTAATATTTTATGGTCTATTTCTGTAAAAGAGTTAGGAAGCATCTCATTGGCATTTGCAGAGATATACCTAGAAAGTAAGTATAAAAATATCTTTCCCTCTTTCCCATTACTATTTAGAACAGAAACTTAAAAAACTCAAATGGAGACAGTTGTAGCCAAATGCCGAGATATATGTGCCCTACCTACTTCCTTCTGTTTCTGAATAAAATATGCCTTGCAGAAATGGGAATATTTGTGTGCAGATATTTTTAGAGGAAACAAAATATTAAACAATACTGTTTCTGTTGTCAGACATTGAGATGTAAACTCCAAGGCAAAGAAAGACTTTAGGATCTTAATGATTTTTTTGTATAGTGTGTGGCAGAGGGTAACAGTAGTTGAATAAGTCACATTCTTTGTCATTCTTGTTGCTCATATTTCCAAAAAGTCTCTTTATAGTGTATTTAAACAACACTAAAAAATAACTATTTCTACATGGTCAATTGATTTAAACACTCAGATTTGCTTTATCTTATTCTTTTTAAATAATTTTTATTGTGACCAAAGTGAATTAAAATCTTCACAGTAATATTTAAGGTACATAGTGACATTGAATTAGGGGCATTCCAACCACTAGCCTTGTCTCCCTCCACCCCTGTTCCCAGCATGCATCCATATCCTCTTCTTTGCCCCCAAACTGCCAGTATAACTGGTCCCCTCTATGTATATCTTGATGTAGATTGGGTATAAATTATGTTGTCATTGACTTTGGACTTGCTGTTTAAGTCTGATCATTGTTTTATTTTACTCAATGTTAATATGACTGTTTGGTCTTGGTACCATCCATTTTCTCCCTCAATTAATGAGGCAGAACATGATGATTCAAGTTATATGGTTCTGTTTGAAAAAAAAAAAAGGAAAAAAAAAGAAAAAAGGAAGAAAAACAACAACAAACAAAAAACTGGTAGGAGTCCAACTGGAGTTATAGATGTCAATTTAAAAGAAGAAAGGGAGGGGCTGAAGCAGTGGTGCAAGCTAGCCTAGGACGAACCAGACCATAGTTTGATCCCCCAGCATCCCATATGGTCTCCCAGGCCAGGAGTGATTTCTGAGTGCATAGCCAGGAGTAACCCCTGAGAGTCAAGGAAGGAAGGAAGGAAGGAAGGAAGGAAGGAAGGAAGGAAGGAAGGAAGGAAGGAAGGAAGGAAGGAAGGAAGGAAGGAAGGAAGGAAGGAAGGAAGGAAGGAAGGAAGGAAGGAAGGAAGGAAGGAAGGAAGGAAGGAAGGAAGGAAGGAGGGAGGGAGGGAAAAGGGGAGGGAGGGAAGGACGGAAGGAAGGAAGGAAGGAAGGAAGGAAGGAAGGAAGGAAGGAAGGAAGGAAGGAAGGAAGGAGGGAGGGAAGAAGGGAGGGAGAGAGGGAGGGAGGGAGGGAAGGAAGTGAAGGAAGTGAAGGAAAGAAAAGGAAGGAAGGAAGGAAGGAAGGAAGGAAGGAAGGAAGGAAGGAAGGAAGGAAGGAAGGAAGGAAGGAAGGAAGGAATCACTCCTGGCAGGCTTGGAAGTCCATATGGAATAGTAGGGATTAAATCTGTC
Organism: Suncus etruscus; assembly: GCF_024139225.1. Taxonomy (NCBI): domain Eukaryota; kingdom Metazoa; phylum Chordata; class Mammalia; order Eulipotyphla; family Soricidae; genus Suncus; species Suncus etruscus. The sequence goes on along the minus strand of NC_064848.1, from coordinate 100,170,658 downwards.
TCATCTGCATGCAAGGCAAGTGCCTTGACCACTGTATTACTGTAAATCAGTGTCTTTATGAATTTTATAAAAGTTGAAAAAAATGAGATAATGGACAAACCTGCTTGTTTCTACAGAACTAAGAAGAATCATAATGCTTAAAAATCACAAAAAGAAGCACAGTAGTGGGCAAACATAATCTTCTTTTTGAGCAATACTGGATATCCAAGAGTTCAAGAGTTAAAGCTATTTTCTTGAATTCAATCTTTATATATTTATATAATGGCTTTATTAATCCTGGATATCTTCTCTCCTTTTCCCCTTCTCTTTCTACTGATCAATAAAGCGAACATTTTCTCTCATCATTAAGTTACTTCCCTCTTACCTGCCCCTTTGCCAGATTATGCAATAATACAGATTATATTTATGTGAAATCTTTCTTTTTGTGATAATTTTAGAATGCCCACTAACTACAATTCAAGTTAATTTTTATAAAAGCTAACCTCAGAATGAATAAAATCACTATAGAAAAATATTACCCACTAGTTATAATGAGTTCAGTCATAAAATGAAAGAAAAATGGCCAATTCTTTCAATAATTTGATCTTATAATTTTTAGAAGTCAATGATATATAACTGATATATAACTCAGGACTAATTCATGACATGATTTTAGCATGCAACATAGAAGAAAATAAGTAAACTAAATAGGACTAAAAGCAAACATTAGAAAGCAGAATCAAAATAGCTTTAGAGTTTAGAGGTATATTTCAGTGGTGGTTTTATTCATTTCTCTGTGTCTAACTGAGATAAATACAAAATAAGTAAGTGTAATTAATTTTTTAATTTATAATCTTTATATCTTCTACATCAAACTTCTCTACAGTTTGTACTCCAAAGTGTGATTTTTTTTATGTCTGGTTTAGATTCTCGAAGTGCTAATTTGAAAAGACAACAATTTTATTCACTTTATCTGAGAACTCATAATATGTAAAAGCCTAAATAGACCATAATATTGAGAGTTGTTTTTAGAAGATACATAAGAAAGTTCCTAAATGGAATCTCTTCAGCTTAAATTTGACCTAGTGATAGCTCAATGTACTAAGTGAATGCTTTTGCATGCTGAATGAATGGATTCAAATTATTGGTAACAGATACCTCATGGTCTCCTGAACAGTGTATGTAATGACCTCTGAACATAGAGCTGACAGTAGTCCTTGGGATGCCAGATGTGTCCTTAAAAGCCAATAAAGAGGAAAAAAATTCAGACTGTTACTGTAGTTGGCATAGTTCTTAAAAAGAGGTTCTGGAGGGGACCGGAGAGATAGCACAGCAGTAAGGCATTTGCCTTAAATGCAGAAGGACGGTGGTTTGAATCCCAGCATCCCATATGATCTCCGGAGCCTGCCAGGAGCGATTTCTGAGCATAGAGCCAGGAGTAACCCCTGAGCACTGCCGGGTGTGACCCCCCCCAAAAAAAAAACCAAAATCAAAAGAGGTTCTGGAATATGATATTACTTCTGGATCTCCACAACTGCAATGATTTCAGTTATATTTTAGTAAGCAATTATTTTATTAAAAATTCATTTTTATATTATAATTAAAACACAAACTAAATTTTATCTCATCAAGAAAGCTTAGGATGTAACCACCAAGTTGTATTAAAGAAAGGTACTCACTTATTAAAAAAGAATTAGACTATGTGAAGAATATACCAAAGTACTTTCAAAAGATTGTGAAATGTTGGGATAAGAATTGGCAGAATTAAAAAATGAATTTTATGAGGAGAATAAAAGAAATTTCCTGCTATAAAAATTCTTTTGAGTTCAGTGAACTCTGCACATTCAAGCTCAGGACTGAAATTATAGCACTCATTATTAAGCTAAGTTAGAAATTCAAACAAAATTAGAGGTTCAAGTAGTCACCTTTTAATTATAAAATTTGTCATAAACTTTCATTATTCTGTGTAGCACTTTCTTTTATTAAAAGTATATAAAAATTTAAAAAAATTTAGATGGTGAATAATACCTTTTCTAGAAGTAACAAAAATAATAGCCACTTAAATATAGGTTCCCAAATAAAGTAATAATATATAGTACATAGTCAAATAAAATATAAATACTTTGTATTTTGAGAACAGATTATTCACATTCAACATGTATTCAATGAAATGGTTAGGGAAACTAAGATAGAATTTTTCAATGATTAAATAACTAACTTGTTATCCTGTCTCAATATGCTTGATTGAGAGGTTTGATTCCTTCCATCTGTACTTTGCATAATGTTCTATACATATCACCACAAAATTATTCAGTAGTAATTCCTGTTAAGAAGTAGAAACCAGTAACATTAAAATAAGGTTTCATAATTCTTTTAAATTTAAACAATGTCCCTGTAGGGCTTAGATATATGTGCAAACTATTTTACAACATGATTTTAGTTTACCTATATATAAAAATGGTGGAATGCTTGAATTATATTGGTCTTAAAGTTCTTTACATTACTTTTTCTTTTAACCAAATTTTATATATATTCATTGACGAAAAAGTCATAATAAAAAATAGCTAATGGGTGAAATCTGGTTTAAATAAACTCAAATAAGTCTGTTGTTCACTGAAGACTTCAATCTGCTGTCCTTTATTTAGTATATGTTTATTATATGGAACTTTAGTAGTTTCCTACCTGATAAGCAGTAGATGCCTTGGAAGCAGTTGAGCAGATAAAGGCCCTTTTATCTCCATTGTGGCTGTTCTCTAAAGGAAAATACTACAGACTACAAAGCCCAGTCTTCCACTGGAGTTACCTCTCTGGGTGTTCAAAACACTCACACCCTAGTTCCAGCAAGAAATTCTAGGAGATGGCATCTATACAATACACCGGGAGCCCCTACAGCTATTCTGTACCAAAGATCATAGCATGCTTTGCTTCATGTATTTCCATGTGTCAGAATCACTCTTTTCATGTGGTATGTAAGATCAGGCAGGCTGCAGACAATTACAGAAATTTATTCCAGGGGAATCTGAAAACAGTAAAGGAACAACTTGAAGTAACCAAAATCATCTTGGCAGATGAGCAAGAAAGAGTGATGTTGATCCAGGGAGAAGAACAAAATTTTAGTGAGATGATTCAGTCTGAAAATAGGATATTATTCCAGTTGATAACTAAAATAAATGAGAAGAACTTACAGAATCACGAAGGCAACCTAAACTGGAGAGAAGTTGGTCTGACTATGCTGAGTGACTTTGCCAAAAAGTTGAGAATTCCCAGAAAACTATCAAGAGACTGAAGAATTTAAGCAGAGATAACATCATGAAACTACAAGAGAGTGAAGTCAAGCTCAGTGAACAGATTTGCAACCTCTAGAAGATCTCAGCAGAGAAAGAAAGTGTGGGGAATCTGCCTTCATGTTACTCCAGAATGCAAGATATTATTTGACAAGGGGAGAGTCTCTACTGCACCAGTGTCTAGAGCCAGCCTGTATCACAGAACTGAATTTATGCCATGTGTCAGGAATGAGCAACATCCTAAAACATTTCCTGAGACCTATAACTTTGGATCCTAATACAGTTCACTTCTGTCTGGTCTTATCCGAGGATCTGAGAAGTATGAGACTCAGAGATGCCCGGCAGGTCTTGCCTCACAATTCCCGGAAGTTTGACTTCAGTACTAGAGTGTTAGATGTGGATCATTTTATCTCAGGGAAAAGGCAACAAGATGGAAGCCGGGCATATGCTTCAGCTCTAATTATAAAGGGGACATTTGAATGTATTTGAATGTAGTCTTACTCATGAGATCCACAATGGAAAAGGATTGCACCTGCTGGGTCTCTACCCTTTTGAAAAGGATCTCCTTGAGAGGTGACATGTGCAGAATTGGGGTAGAGCATGGGCAGCTGTCATTTTATGGTGTCACAGACGGATGCCTCATTTATAATTTCTCAAATCTCATTTTCTGGGTCGCAGTCAGGCCTCTCTTTTCTTTCTGTTTCCCAAATGGAGGTTCCCTCTCTGACTCTCTTAGCATTTGCCTCCTCCCTGCCTCAGCTGATGCTGTACTTACAATCTAGTCTGTGGCCCTTAGGGTTAGATTAACAATTCAAAATATTTTAGCAGATAGAATTACCATATTTTCCAGCATATAAGAAAACTTTTTAACCCATGAAAAACTTCTTAAAAATCAGGGGCCATCTTATACACCAGTATACGGCATGCTGAAACTTATTTTAGCTTCAGAGTTGAGTGATCTGCCCCCCTCTTACCACCACATCCATCCATGATATTGCATGGTCCCTGAGAACGTAGGTAGTACCCCAGAACAAAATCCAATATGGAACTCAGTAACTGGACTCCTTCCCAGTTGCACAAAGGAAAGAAGAGAAATTTTAAGACTGTGTTAATAATCTCATTCTAACCTTCTACCCTCATCTTTATGTTCTCATGTCTCTGCATCTTGATTGCTAAGGTCTTGTTTTCCAAACATAAACCAAAAAGAATTAAAGATTTCCTTTCAGTGTTTCTCTGACACAGTGTCTAAGAAACCTAGATTGAATCTAAAAAATAGCTAATGCTATTTTGATTTATAGTTGGTTTTTTAAAATTATCCATGAAAGAGGAAAAATACAAATTGATGAACTATAGAATAATCCTGTAGTATTTGTATTTGTGGAGCTAAGTTCTCTCCTTTTAGCATAGGTCTGCTCATCGAAGTAAAGTGACAGCATCTGTTTTTCATGAATCATATTTGATTGGGTTTGAGAAATAGTATAGGAATTAAAGCACATGGCTTGCATTCTTGAACTCTTTGTTTTAATCTCCAGAAACCACATATGGTTTCCCCAGTGCACAAGCAAAGTTTACTCCTGATCACAATCTCAGGAGGAGTATAGCTGAATACAGCTTGGTATGGTCCTAACCTCTCACAACACATAACATACACACAGATTTCAATACATAATCTACACAATTTTTATTTTTCAAAATAAAATAGAATTTAATTGGTTTACAAAGCAATATGAATGCCATATATATCACTGCATGCTATTTTATTGGTATTTTATCCCTTATGTTCATATGAAGTTTAATAACATCAATTCTCTAGTCCTTTAAAACAGTGAACCTTCTTTTGTTAAAGACTTCTTTCATTTTAAACATATTCTAATATATTAAATATTTTAACAGAATATAATTCAATAAATTATAAGAAGAAACTTTTCACATAAATATAAGTAATGTAAGCATACAGTTTAAGTAATGGAAGATTAAGAAACCAAGTAACCAAGGAGAAGCTTTCACTCTATACTATAATTCCTATAATTTGATTTAGTGAGGACAAGAAATAACATATAAAATTTCTTGAGTCAGTTAAAAGGGCCTCTACTGAAAAATTTCAAAGACCTCTGGATAAAATGAAAAACCAACTTTTAGTGCACTTCAAATGCACTTAAACCTCTCTGTTTGCACTCTTAGAACCTACACTGAGCAAATCTGTACAGTAGTTATTTGGAAGGCACTACATTTTCTGATTTTAAAATGACTCACTTTTTGTTTTGTACGAACACAAAATCAAGTTGAACAGAGAATACTGAAACACAGTATACTGTTATTCACCTAAAAGCAAGAAAAAAGACTTATGTGATGTTGCTGATGAATATCTTCAATATTTTCCATTACAATATAATTTTTCTAAATATAGGTCTCATATATATCAATATTTTAAACTAACATGCATAAGTGCTAGGAGAAAAATAGTAATATGCACATGGTCTGTCATCAATTCAAAGAAAACTTAAAACACTTGCAAATGAAAGGTGTCTCCTAAAATTAGGGAACTAAATTTTGACAAAGTGTGCATCAAAATATCTGAAAAAATATGGATGTTAAATCTATGTCTCATCAAGTTCTCATGTTACCTTTGTTCTCGTTTATTTTTATAACTTCCCTTTAATATTCATAATGGATAAATCCAAAAGGAGTGAGGGGGACGTTTAAGGTTTAAGACTGGAATTTCCATGGTATACTTTTGGCCAATCTTGGATAAACTTAAAAGATGAACAGAACTACAAAGTCACAAGAGCATAGTAGAGACTATAACACACTAAGCCCAAGCAGACATGGGGAACAACATTAAATTTAATGTTGAAATTATCTGGGATCAACTATGCCACAAAATTGAAAGAGCTTGAATGGCAACCAAGCACAAAGGATTATAAGCCCAGCAGCCATTGGGAAGTTGTGATTGCACAGATCTAGGCAATGAGTAGGAGACTCATGCCATCGGACATAAGAGAAACTTGGGGCCTCAGTTGCACTTTTCAAGACTAACAAGGTGTAAAGCAATTACCATTTCTCTCCACAGCACTGCTCCTTTTATTTGGAAGATCCATGGAGTGCTTTCTGACAATAAAATGAAATTTTATTACTAGTAATCAGTTATAAACTAGAGGGTTCAAGTCTTTTATCTTCCATGTGAAAGCAATAACAGTGTTTCTTAGCCTCCAGCTGGCTCAGCTGTTTGTTAGATATGTGTTGCACTCTTCTCAAGACTTTGTCCTTGAGTCTATCACTATAGGGTCTGTGATCCAATATGGCTTCCAAAATCAAGCTTGCCAGGTGTCACCAAAAAGTACCAGTCAGTGACTTTGACCTGTAAAATTTTTGACCCTATATATATTTTTAACATTTCAATTCCAGCGTTGTATATATAGGACACAAATTGAGACATTGAGTGTTAAATATAAGACCTTCCAATTCCCAGAGTATCTTAGAAATATTTATTCCACACCTTAGAAATGTCTTCTGAGGCCCGGAGAGATAGCACAGTGTTATGGCGTTTGCCTTGCATCCCTTATGGTCCCCTGTACCTGCTAGGAGCAATATTTGAGCACAGAGCCAGAAGTAACCAGAAGTGCTGCCTGGTGTGACCCCCCCCAAAAAAAAGGTGAAAGAAGAAAAGAAAGAAAATAGAAAAAAAAGAAAGAAAGAAAATAGAAAGGAAGGAAGGAAGGAAGAACAGAAGAAAGAAAGAAGGAAAGGAAGGAAGGAAGGAAGGAAGGAAGGAAGGAAGGAAAGAAAGAAAGAAAGAAAGAAAGAAAGAAAGAAAGAAAGAAAGAAAGAAAGAAAGAAAGAAAGAAAGAAAGAAAGAAAGAAAGAAAGAAAGAAAGAAAGAAAGAAAGAAAGAAAGAAAGAAAGAAAGAAAGAAAGAAAGAAGAAAGAAAGAAAGAAAGAAGAAAGAAGAAGAAAGAAAGAAGAAAGAAGAAAGAAAGAAAGAAAGAAAGAAAGAAAGAAAGAAAGAAAGAAAGAAAGAAAGAAAGAAAGAAAGAAAGAAAGAAAGAAAGAAAGAAAGAAAGAAAGAAAGAAAGAAAGAAAGAAAGAAAGAAAGAAAGAAAGAAAAAGAAAAGGAAGAGGAGGAAGGTAGAAAGGAGGATGGAAGGAAGGATGGAAGAAGGGAGAGAGAGAGGGAATGAGGGTTGGAAAGAGAGTAGGAGGAAGGGAGGGAGGGAGGAAGATGACTTCCTAATAATAGTTTCTTTTATCAGTGGGTGACCAAGTCTCTTTTTTGCCATCTGTTATTGTGCTTTTCTTTTTGTCTGTAAAATATTTCTTCATTGTTTCTTTTGGATTGGTTTCTATGTAGGTTGATGCCATTTTTGGTTAGATCTTTTAGTGATCACATGATTCAAACACACACACACACACACACACACACACACACACACACACACACACACACACACTTTGTCCCTCCACCCCCAACCAGAATCAAGTCTTTCTAATTCAAATTTTAAATAAAACTGGACTTTTTCTGATATCATTGTAGGGACCTTAGACTTATAAAAGAAAAAAATAATAAATGAACTCCATTGTATAGTTTAAAGCAAAGCAAAAATGAATGTATTTCTGTCATTAGTACTTTTTGATGTGTTACAAATAGCTTTGAAAATGGGCTTCCCAAATTTATTTCTATTAAACATCTCTGTGTTTTCTCTACTTCAACAGCTTTTCTCATTTAAAAAACTACTGATTTTGTACCTTAACAATTAGCACAAAGGCCAGTATTTCTAGGTCAGCTCCCTTTATTTTACCTATTAAAATCTTGCACCTCTGAATGCTGATCTTAATAATGTGACACAAATGCATCAGAGAAATGTTTATATTAACTGTTAACATATTGCTATGAGTCTTTCCTCTGGTCTATCATCAATTCAGAAAAAAATTATGTTGTCATTTTAATCTAAAATATGGGGCCGGGAAGGCCTTGCAAGCGCTAGTGTAGGACGGACCGCGGTTCGATCCCCCAGCGTCCCATATGGTCCTCCCAAGTCAGGGGCAATTTCTGAGCACTCAGTCAGGAGTAACCCCTGAGCGTCAAAAGGGTGTGGCCCAAAAACAAACAAAAAAAAGTAAAATATTTTTGTTGCTTAAAGAGTATGTAACCCTTTAAATGTTTATATCTACTTTCTTATTTTTTCTTGTAATAGATATAATACTTGGGAGCTATTAATAATACCTTTTTTTAGACTTGTAAAGCAGAACATACGAAAACTAGTTCGCTATAATTCTACTATCTAGTAATGGGGAAATGAAATGTTGACGAGGTTCTGGTAATTTCAAAGATCTTAAGGGTTTTATCTAAACTTTAGCTAACAAGGCACATGAGATCTTGTGACAAAAAATGATCAAAGAAATGAACTATTATATATTAGGGACTGGTAAAGGCAACTGTAACAGCCATATACCAATGAATTTATTTGCTTATAGATTTTTGATGACCCTTAAGAAAATAATTTGAATACATGAGAAATACGGATATGAAAGTTATTGGTATAGTCCATCTTACAGTTTTTAGAGTCCAGCCAAGTGCTTCAATTAAGCAAACCCTAGTCTGTCTAGATTGCCTGTGTCTGTCAGTCAATTCAATCAATTATTATGTGACCTAATATATTTATTGTGATTTATCTCATTCCTATGCATTTTTATTGGCCTGTCATCTGTTTACTATATGTAGAATCACTTTTTACCAAATATATTTTATAGCACTGTAACAAATTTAATGTGGTTAATGTATATTTGTGGTAGTTGGTGTTTGAAATTTGGTTACTTATAAAAGATGAGTATTTGGCAGAGGGCAAATAAAAAACAGGGAGGTCAAATAAAACCTAACTTATTATTTATAATTTAAAAAACCCTCACTGAACTCCATTGTTAAGAAGTGAAACATTTTTTGGAATTACTTTTTGCCTAAAATAAAGATTGAACAAATATGTTGATGCACTGTTAAAATATACTTTATTTTCATATTCCCTGAAAATGAATAAACTGAAAAGATAGTTACTTCTATCACATTTTGGTAAGTTCACTTTTAATTTTTCTTTATTTGGGGGTTATAATTAACAGTTCCCATAGACTGTTCCTGGTTCTAGACTCAGAAGTATATCCTGCTCCTATTGTCTAGTGCTAGATAGAACTGAGTTTCACTGTATGCATAGCAAGTGCATTCCTTTCCTCCTGTACTATATCTCTAGCCTAAGAATGTCTTGAACAGAAGTAAATTAGTTACTAAAGGTGCCAGTGAAATTCAGGACATCTAGATAAAATAATTTAAGGTACTAAATATAACTTGAGGTCTACAGGAACATTGCTTAATTCCCTGAGCTCTTTCTGTTTAACAGTATTTAACAAATGACCTAAGATTAATGGCGCTACTCCTTTGACTCAAAATATATATCTCTGATTTAATGATTTGTGTCTCTGTAAATTGTGGTTACAAATTATGAAATGTTACATCGAAGACTACCTCTTCCCCAATAAGAGCATTCTTCTTTCTGCTTGTGTCTAACATAGAGATATTTTCATTCCCATATTTTTAATTATTAATATTTGGAAAATTCAACTAAAGGTAATGAAAACTTCCAAATATTCAGTACATAAAAATGAAAGACTATATAAAACTATTCCATAAAATAGTATAATAAATTTTATTGTGGTCTGTCATATTTACCCAAGATGGTGTTTTAAAATTATTTTTACACAAAGCTATTTAAATTTTATTTTGCTATTTTTATATCCAATTCAGCAGAATTGAAGGATACTCCCTGCTTTGTGCTCAGGAGTCAATCTTGGTGGTTCTTAGGGGACCATGTAACATTGGGGATCAAAGCCATTTCTGGAGCATATAAATCATATGCTCAGTCTAATGAACTATATTTCTGTCCCCAAGCAACCTTTGATATAGTTTCAAATAGGATTCAACTCAACTATTCTTGTATTTAATGATTTGTTATAAAATCACCCCATGTACCATATTTCCAACCCCAGTTGAACAAATCTGAATCAGAGTCACATATGGAAAAGTACAAATCAGGGTGAGGGTTAAACACATATAATCTGGCAATCTTTTACCTCATATACATAGCAAGCTGCCTGCTAGAAGTTTTTAATTGTGTACAAAGACCACACCCAGATGAGGCAGTAAGGACATAGTAAAGACAGATAGCTTAGGTATCCTGAGCAGGTTCCACCAGTCAAATTGAGCAGTGGAAAGGTTATACACCAACTTTTTATGATACTAACATTAATAAGTTCTGATAAACACTGTCATTTCATTGTAAAACATCATTGTATTCTATGGTAATGAAATACTTTGCATTTCATTACAATACAATCATATTATATTCCTGTAGCAGATATACAATGCAACAAAAATTAATGTGATCCATTGTTATGAATATAAATTGATCTGATAACCACAGCTTTTAGCAAAGAAACCAGACATAATACACATATTCCTTTTCTGTCTGTTATTATCCCCTCCCCCAAATTAATATATTGAAATCTTTTTTTTTAATTTTATTTAACCACCTTGATTACATACATGATTGTGTTTGGGTTTCAGTCATGTAAAGAACGCCACCCATCACCAGTGCAACATTCCCACCACCAATGTCCCAAGTCTCCCTCCTCCCCACCTAACCCCTGCCTGTACTTTAAACAGGCTCTCCATTTCCCTCATATATTCTCATTATTAGGAAAGTTCAGAATGTAGTTATTTCTCTAGTTAAACTCATCACTCTTTGTGGTGAGCTTCCTGTGGTGAGCTGGAACTTCCAGCTCTTTTCTCTTTTGTGTCTAAAAATTATTATTGCAAGAATGTCTTTCATTTTTCTTAAAACCCATAGATGAGTGAGACCATTCTGTGTTTTTCTCTCTCTCTCTGGCTTATTTCACTCAGCATAATAGATTCCATGTACATCCATGTATAGGAAAATTTCATGACTTCATCTCTCCTGACAGCTGCATAATATTCCATTGTGTATATGTACCACAGTTTCTTTAGCCATTCATCTGTTGAAGGGCATCTTGGTTGTTTCCAGAGTCTTGCTATGGTAAATAGTGCTGCAATGAATATGGGTGTAAGGAAGGGGTTTTTGTACTGTATTTTTGTGTTCTTAGGGTATATTCCTAGGAGTGGTATAGCTGGATCATATGGGAGCTCGATTTCAAGTTTTTGGAGGAATCTCCATATCGCTTTCCATAAAAGTTGAACTAGACGGCATTCCCACCAGCAGTGGATAAGAGTTCCTTTCTCTCCACATCCCCGCCAACACTGTTTATTCTCATTCTTTGTGATGTGTGCCATTCTCTGTGGTGTGAGGTGGTATCTCATCGTTGTTTTGATTTGCATCTCCCTGATGATTAGTGATGTGGAGCACTTTTTCATGTGTCTTTTGGCCATTTGTATTTCTTTTTTGTCAAAGTGTCTGTTCATTTTTTCTCCCCATTTTTTGATGGGATTAGATTTTTTTTTTCTTGTAAAGTTCTGTCAGTGCCTTGTATATTTTGGAGATTAGCCCCTTATCTGATGGGTATTGGGTGAATAGTTTCTCCCACTCAGTGGGTGGCTCTTGTATCCTGGGCACTATTTCCTTTGAGGTGCAGAAGCTTCTCAGCTTAATATATTCCCATCTGTTAATCTCTGCTTTCACTTGCTTGGAGAGTGCAGTTTCCTCCTTGAAGATGCCTGTAATGTCCTGGAGTGTCTTGCCTATGTGCTGTTCTATATATCTTATGGTTTTGGGGCTGATATCGAGGTCTTTAATCCATTTGGATTTTACCTTCATACATGATGATAGCTGGGGGTCTAAGTTCAATTTTTTGCAAGCAGCTATCCAATTGTGCCAACACCACTTGTTGAAGAGGCTTTCCCTGCTCCATTTAGGATTTCCTGCTCCTTTATCAAAAATTAGTTGATTGTATGTCTGGGGAAAATTTCCTGAGTATTCAAGCCTATTCCAATGATCTGAGGGCCTGTCCTTATTCCAATACCATGCTGTTTTGATAACTATTGCTTTGTAGTACAGTTTAAAGTTGGGGAAAGTAATTCCTCCCATATTCTTTTTCCCAATGATTGCTTTGGCTATTCGAGGGTGTTTATTGTTCCAAATGAATTTCAAAAGTGTCTGATCCACTTCTTTGAAGAATGTCATGGGTATCTTTAGAGGGATAGCATTAAATTTGTATAATGCCTTGGGGAGTATTGCCATTTTGATGATCTTAATCCTGCCAATTCACGAGCAGGGTATGCATTTCCATTTCCGCGTGTCCTCTCTTATTTCTTGGAGCAGAGTTTTATAGTTTTCTCTGTATAGGTCCTTCACATTTTTAGTCAAGTTGATTCCAAGACATTTGAGTTTGTGTGGCACTATTGTGAATGGGGTTGTTTTCTTAATGTCCATTTCATCCTTATTACTGTTGGTGTATAGAAAGGCCATTGATTTTTGTGTGTTAATTTTGTAGCCTGCCACCTTGCTATATGAGTCTATTGTTTCTAGAAGCTTTTTGGTAGAGTCTTTAGGGTTTTCTAAGTAGAGTATCATGTCATCTGCAAACAGTGAGAGCTTGACTTCTTCCTTTCCTATCTGGATTCCCTTGATATCTTTTTCTTGCCTAATCGCTATAGCAAGTACTTCCAGTGCTACGTTGAATAGGAGTGGTGAGAGAGGACAGCCTTGTCTTGTACCAGAATTTAGAGGGAAGGCTTTTAGTTTTTCTCCGTTGAGGATAATATTTGCTGTTGGCTTGTGGTAGATGGCTTCAACTAGATTGAGAAAGGTTCCTTCCATTCCAATCTTGCTGAGAGTTTTGATCAAGAATGGGTGTTGGACCTTATCAAATGCTTTCTCTGCATCTATTGATATGATCATGTGGTTTTTATTTTTCTTGTTATTGATGTTGTGTATGATGTTGATAGATTTATGGATGTTAAACCAGCCTTGCATTCCTAGGATGAAACCTACTTGATCATAATGGATGATCTTCTTAATGAGGCATTGAATCCTATTTGCCAGGATTTTGTTGAGGATCTTTGCATCTGCATTCATCAGCGATATTGGTCTGTAATTTTCTTTTTTTGTAGCATCTCTGTCTGGTTTAGTTATCAAGGTGATGTTGGCTTCATAAAAGCTATTTGGAAGTGTTTCCGTTTGTTCAATTTCATGAAAGAGTCTTGCCAGGATTGGTAGTAGTTCCTCTTGGAAAGTTTGAAAGAATTCATTAGTGAATCCATCTGGGCCTGGGCTTTTGTTTTTCGGCAGACCTTTGATTACCATTCTAATTTCATCAATGGTGATGGGGTTGTTTAGATATGCTACATCCTCTTTCTTCAACCGTGGAAGATTATAAGAGTCCAAGAATTTATCCATTTCTTCCAGGTTCTCATTTTTAGTGGCGTAGAGTTTCTCAAAGTAGTTTCTGATTACCTTCTGAATCTCTCTCATATCAGTAGTGATCTCTCCTTTTTCATTCCTAATACGAGTTATCAAGTTTCTCTCTCTCTCTTTCTTTGTTAGGTTTGCCAGTGGTCTATCAATCTTGTTTATTCTTTCAAAGAACCAACTTCTGCTTTCGTTGATCTTTCGGATTGTTTTTTGGGTTTCCACTTCATTGATTTCTGCTCTCAGCTTTGTTATTTCCTTCTGTCTTCCTATTCTTGGGTCCTTTTGTTGAGCATTTTCTAGTTCTATTAGCTGTGTCATTAGGCTACTCAGGTAAGCTCCTTCTTCCTTCCTGATGTGTGCTTGCAAAGCTATAAATTTTCCTCTCAGTACTGCTTTTGCTGTGTCCCATAAGTTCTGATAGTTTGTGTCTTGATTGTCATTTGTTTCCAGGAACCTTTTGATTTCCTCCTTGATTTCATGTCGGACCCACTGGTTATTGAGTATAAGGCTGTTTAACTTCCAGGTGTTAAGGTTTTTCTTCTGAGTCCCTTTGGAATTCACAAATAATTTCAGAGCCTTGTGGTCAGCAAAGGCAGTCTGCAAAATGTCTATCCTCTTGATATTATGGAGGTATGTTTTATGTGACAGCATGTAGTCTATCCTGGAGAATGTCCCATGTACATTAGAGAAGAATGTGTATCCAGGTTTCTGGGGGTGGAGTGTCCTATATATATCCACTAAGCCTCTTTCTTCCAATTCTCTCCTCAGGTCTAGTATATTCTTGTTGGGTTTCAGTCTGGTTGACCTATCCAGTGTTGACAAAGCCGTGTTGAGGTCCCCCACAATTATTGTGTTGTTATTGATATTATTTTTCAGATTTGTCATTAATTTGTATTAAATATTTTGCTGGCCCCTCATTCGGTGCATATATGTTTAGGAGAGTTATTTCTTCCTGCTCTACATACCCCTTGATTAATATAAAATGTCCATCTTTGTCCCTTACAACCTTCCTGAGTATAAAGTTTGCATTATCTGATATTAGTATGGCCACTCCAGCTTTTTTATGGGTGTTGTTTGCTTGGATGATTTTTCTCCAGCCTTTTATTTTGAGTCTATGTTTGTTCTGACTATTCAGGTGCGTTTCTTGTAGGCAGCAGAAGGTTGGATTGAGTTTTTTGATCCATTTAGCCACTCTGTGTCTCTTGACTGGTGCATTTAGTCCATTGACATTGAGAGAAAGAATTGTCCTGGGATTTAATTCCATCTTTATATCGAAATTTGGTGTGTCTCTTGGTTAGTCTTGTCTTAAATTAGGTCTTTCAGTTTTTCTCTTAAGACTGGTTTGGAGTCTGTATAGTTTCTGAGCTGCTTTTTGTCTGTGAAACCATGTATTCTTCCGTCAAATCGGAAAGTGAGTTTTGCTGGGTATAGTATTCTGGGTGAAGCATTCATTTCATTCAGTCTTGTCACAATATCCCATCACTGCTTTCTGGCATTGAGTGTTTCTGGTGACAGGTCTGCTGTAAATCTCAAGGACGCTTGCTTGAACGTAATTTCCCCTTTTGATCTTGCTGTTTTCAGAATTCTGTCTCTATCTGTGGGATTTGTCATTGTGACTAGGATGTGTCTTGGGGTGTTTTTTCTGGGGTCTCTTTTGGTTGGTACTCTTCGAGCATGTAGGATTTGATCACCTATATTCTTTAGCTCTGGAAGTTTCTCTTTAATGATGTTCTTGACCATTGATTCTTCCTGGGAATTTTCTTCCTGGGTCTCTGGGACTCCAATGATTCTTAAGTTGTTTCTGTTGATCTTATCATAGACTTCTATTTTCATCTGTTCCCATTCTTTGACTAATTTTTCCGTTGTCTGCTCATTTGCTTTAAGTTTTTTGTCCAATCTCTCCTGCTGTATGGAATTGTTATGTATCTCATCTTCCACAGCACCAAGTCTATTCTCAGCTTCTGATACCCTGTCCCAGAGCTTATCCATTTTGTCATTCACTTCGTTTACTGACTTTTTCAGGCCTGTTAATTGATATGTTATTTCAGTTTGGGGTTTTGTGATTTCTGTCTTCATATTTTCTTGGTTCTTATTAGTGTTCTGTTCAACTCGATTCATGGTTTCTTTGAGTTCTTTGAATATATTTCATATTGCTAGTCTAAAGTCCTTATCTGAGTTGTTGATTATTTGGTTGGCCATTATCTGGTCATCAGAATTGTCCTCTTCATTCTCTATGTCTGATGCTGGCCTGCGTTTTTTCCCCATTGTCACACTTGTATTTTGGGTTTTTCTACGTGTTGTGGTGGTATTCATTGGCTATATGATGTAGGCCGCACACTTCTCTGGCTCCGCCCTTTCTGGATGGGCTGACTTGTCTCTAAGGGAGGGGAGTCCTCCGTGGGTGAAGCCTCACACTGGATCAAATCTTAGGCCCAAGCATTCAACGGAGAAGACAGTCCGAAGAGGAATGCTTGCTTCTGTGTTATAGCTCAGTTCTTAGTGTGATTTTTTCTTCTTGTTACAATGGTGTTCTTTTCTTAGAAAGCACGAAGCTACGCGGCCGTGCTCTGCTGGAGCGTCTTTTGCCCCACTCCCAAGAGTTTCACGCAAGAGGACAGTAGAGAAACATTTACTAGGAGCACTCACAGTTGGGCTCCACTGGGCGGGTGCAGATTCGTGGCTTTTCCCTGCCTGATGTCCCAAACAGGGCAGCTGGCTTCTGCGAAAGCCCGCAGGTTTTCACGTTCTGGAGACCCGCCCTGGAAATGGCATCTGGGAGAGCAGATTTCTGGAGCATCTTTTGCCCCACTCCCAAGAGTTTCACGCAAGAGGACAGTAGAGAAACATTTACAAGGAGCACTCACAGTTGGGCTCCACTGGGCGGGTGCAGATTCGTGGCTTTTCCCTGCCTGATGTCCCAAACAGGGCAGCTGGCTTCTGC
The DNA here is from genome assembly GCF_024139225.1 of Suncus etruscus. Taxonomy (NCBI): domain Eukaryota; kingdom Metazoa; phylum Chordata; class Mammalia; order Eulipotyphla; family Soricidae; genus Suncus; species Suncus etruscus. The sequence goes on along the minus strand of NC_064848.1, from coordinate 100,154,027 downwards.
GAAAGCGCGCAGGTTTTCCAATATATTGAAATCTTAAATTCAAATATCAATCGTTTGAAATTGACCTTTCAAAAATATTTAAGTGATGTTGATAATTCAGAGTCATGAGTGGTATACATGCCTTTCTGAAACAGACTTTCCTGGTCCTTCTACCCTATGACAACAAATGCATCATTAAAATAAATTCTGTGAACCAACAATTGGGCTATTTTCAGTCTGCTGGCACCTTGTTCTTGTATCTCATAGACGTCATCACACAAGACATTAATATTTGCTGTTTAATCCACTCATTCTCTGATATTTTTGTATAAAAGATTTCATTAATTAATACTATCCATCATAGAGAAAATTGAACTACAATAGTAAGAAGTCAGGTTAATGATTATCATGAAAGAGAGGAGTTGGGAGAGGGATTAATAGATATTATGTTATCCTAATGATGTTCTATTTCTTGATCTGCCTGTGAGTTAAAAGGATGTGTTCATTTTGTAAAAGTCTCATTGAGCTTATGGCATATTCCCTTACTGTAAGTTCTGCTTTAATAAAAGATGCTTTTTAAAATTATACTTGCTAAGAGCCAGTTCCTGGGAGACAAGTTTATTCTCTATTAGAATCTAAATCAATAGAAGACATTCTTTATATTTCAACCTGTAAGCTTTCTGAATTGAGATCTAATTGAAATGAAAATGGAAACAAATTAACTTTGAGCATATCATATGACATTTAATTTAAATAAGATAGAATATGAAATTGCCCTTTTTTAAAGATGCTGTTACAGTGAGTGCTTCCTAATTATAGATACTAAATCTGCTGATTTTATTTTTAAGAAGCATAGTATTGTGGGCCACATTAGCAATCAAAAATTCAGATTACAGGTGAAATGACATTTGGTGATATTGTTGAGCATTTTGTACAAAGTTAGGCTTAGTTAACTTGTACTTAATAGCTGTGCATTTCTACAGATAGAATATAATATGATGCTCATGAAAAATTGTCTGTGACAGTAAAAAGACCTAGTGCAATAAGTGTCATGACATGGTAAAAAAGAACTAATTATACCTACTTTTCACAATGAGCGCATGCAGTCTGAAAATCCAAGGAATTGTTTCTTCTTATATTTAATTTATACTCTTGAAAAATTAATTAATTATTAGAAGCACCGTTTTAAAATGTCACAGTGTAAATATTAAATTGCATTTTTATTTATTACTTTTGGGATTTTTTTGTTGATGTTATTTATGGGGCCATACCCTGCAATACTCAGGACTTCCTCCTGGTTCTGCTCCAAGAATCATTCCTGGCAGTGCTTGGGGGACCTTATCACATCTGAATATCAAAACCACATGCAATTTCTGCACCCTACTGCATTTATATTTATATGTAGTAGGCAAAAAGTAAAAAGATATTGATTATTGGGGTAAGTGTTTGTGAGGTATATTGTAGAATATGAAGGACCTCTATCTCCAGAGAAAAGTTCTCCTTGATCTGCTTTTCGATACAGAGTAAATTTAGGATAAATACCAGTACAAAATAAATCTACAAAAATTTATTTAGTTCATTAAATAATATATTTATTGAAGCACCATGATTACAAATATGTTTGTAGTTGGGTTTCAGTTATAAAAAATGAACATCCCCTTCACCAATGCAATATTCTCACTACCAATACCCCCCATGTCCCTTCTCTCCCAGCCCTACCTGTATTCGAGACAGGCATTCTTTTTCTCTCACTCACTACCATTGTCATGATAGTTGTTAGTGTTGTTATTTCTCTAACTGAATTCACCACTCTTAATTTAGTTTTTAATTATTTTTTCTCTATGAAAAATAGTCTATAGAAGATTTTACATCTCTTTTAAGTTTAGCTACAAAAATGTGTCTCTAAGTACATTTACCAGTTCAGATAGAGCAAATCTTAGGCTTGTAAGAAAAAAATTACCCTTTTAATTTTCAAATAATGCTTTCAAAATGCCTGTGACAGATTAGCCAGAATCATCATAGCATTCATTTTATGAATAAAAATAAGAAGTCAGTGACAGTCACTTTATTTCTACAGCCATCTGCACATTTATGTCTTAATCCTTCTGGCATTTGAAAATGAAGCTTCCAAATTCAGGATCTTGTTGAGAGGCCTGAGTCATTCTGAAGCCAGCAGGAGTAAAAGGCAATGGCAAATATTTTTGTGGACTCTTAGTTCCGGTCTTTTATATAGTTAGCCATTTTATGAGCTGCTGTCACTGTGGAATCAAGCAAATTTCAGTAAACTGTTTATTGGTTCTATCCATGGTAAGGATCAGTTCTTGGATTAAATGCCTGGGAGAAAATTCAGAATAAAATCAGAATAGGTTGCTGGAATAATTGAGTTTGTATGTCACAGGACTTTTAGAAAGAATTTAGCTGGATATTTTCACTGTGCAAAAATGCTTTGGTTTCTCCAGAAAAGCTAGTGAGGTTGCAGAATCCTGAAGCCTTTCACATGTGTACATATACATGCACTCAACTCACTCTTTGCCATCAGAATAGTACCCTCTCATTTACTTTATAGTGTATTTTTCTATAAAACTATCAGTGGAAACTGAAAGGCCTGTACACACATTTGTGAAATTCAGTTTATTGATTAATTTTATGCATGATGCAACAGTTTGTAAGCGGAAGAGTGCTTTTTAATATCACAGCTTCCTCTTACAGAAGAATAAATGGTTGATGATATAATTTAGTACTCATAAGATATTTAACACAGGTTATATTCATTTTAAGTGTAAGGTTAACTTTTATTTTAAATGTCAGTTATTTTTCTTGATAGATTATTTTTGAGATCGGCTGTCATGTTTTTTCCCACAATTTTAATATTTGTCTATAATTCATCAGTGTTTGTTAGGTTATAGCATTTAAAGTATACTCAGTTATTTCTTAACAATGCAGAGATATTTGATCATAGTTTTGGTGATTTTTTTCTGTTTCTCTATTTAATGTCTTTGCTCAGCTGCTGCTAATTTAGAAACTTGTTAAGACTTGTTTCATTATTATGTAGATTACTTTTGTAAATTTAGTTTTGGGGAAGGAGCCATATTCTACTAAATTTAGGGCTTCCTCCTGTCTCTGGTCAGGGTACAATAATGGAGGGACACATGAGACCATATTTAATGCAAGAGGTTTAATGTGCTGACTGCATCCAGGGAAAGCATCTTACCCACTGTACAATCTCTCTAACCCCACACAAATTATATTTACAGCATGTAACTTATGTAACAAAGTCTCCTAAAACTTAAAATGATTGGTAAAATAATACATACGTAGTAAGCAGTATGGTACACAAATATATATTAAAAAGTCAATGATGGTTTATAATATATGTGAATTATCAGGTTCAAAGAATAAAAGATAAATTGAGATTATTAGGACATTGAGATTAAAGATATGTATTTGAAGCTCTCTATCTGATCAGCATCTTTAAGAAAGGGTATAGTTTTCATATAGTTTTGTTTGATACATGTCTTACACATAGAAGTTGTTCACAAAATATTTGTTCAAGGAACAAACTACAGTAAAATAAAGGAAAGTCTTGAAATAAATGTACAAGGCTTCACCATTCTTCTAATTAATCTTGTCTGTTGGTTACAAAGCCAGAGCCACCAAATTGTAGTTCAGTAATATAGGTAACAGAAGGTTGGTTTTTCAGGCTAGCAGCATGTTTCTGAAAAGTAGCCACATTGCCTTTAAAATAAATGAAGACATGAAATAATGCTATCATTATATTAGCATTTATTGTGCCTGAAAACTTACACTGATATTTTAAACCAACCATTTGAAATGTCTATGTATAAAAAGGTCACTGAAATAAATCTAAAAATTAAATAATTTTAAGAATACAAATATAAAATCAATTTTATGATAAAACAATTTTATGAATAAAAATATCATTGACACATATGTTAAAAATTAAAGATCATTATTTTTATATTATTATTATAAGATCAGAATTTGCAAATCGGTTCATAATAGAGTTGTTTCAAGCATACAATATTATAGCACCAATTCCATCACCAGTGTGTCCTTCCTTTTACCAATGTCCCTATTATTCCTCCAACCTCCCAACACTGCTCCTCTTAGCAGGCACATAACAAATGTGCTTCATACTGTTTTATAGAAGAAATAGCATATGGAATTATCAGAAATAGATTAATAAGAAGACTCCCAGTCGAGGACACTACCTGATCCCTGACTGCTAAAAACCATTTTTCAGTCTCCACAAGGACATGGTATGGGATAAAAATATCACCTGTATTTTATCCCCTCGTAGACAATCTCAAAAGACTTAAAGAAGATATTTATATTGTCTTCATGTTTCTGAAGATTCTTTTCCTTAATAATTATAGTTCTTAGTGTTTATCTCCATATGTCAAGGTAGCCTCTCCCATCCATTTTAAATTTAATTTTATTATTATTATTATTATTATTATTATTATTATCTTTTAACTTCTTTGTAGGAAATTTTAGTAGAAAAGTCTTGCTTGGGATATGAACTAAGGTCAAAAACATGGCATAAAGTCTGTATACAGCCTGTTACTTTTAATTCCAAATGCAACATTAATATAATATGGCATATTGTTCCTTTTATCATAGGCACACTAAAATGGGGAAATGTTATGCATAGAAAGAAGTTCTTACCTTATAGAAATAAGAATTTATACATTTTGTAGTGCAGGGGTGCTTTTTATCCTGAACTTTATTCATAGAGACTTGACTTATGCTTTAATCAATTGGACATCAATCATCCACTTGAAACGCTGCATCCCACTATTAGAATTGGGATACACCAGCACCAAGAATCAAACTCCCACAGGAATCCCTAATACAACTCTGGCACCAACTTGCTCCATGGTAGGTTCATATAACATCCTTATGATGAGGAAACAACAGCAGCTTGATCTAAAGAGGTTACCCTACCTTGCCACTTAATGGTGAGATAAAATCAGAAGACACTGTGTCCTAAGATCTGTGCAAAAATCAAGATCTCTAATTACAGAAGAATGACAATAACTGTGATAACCAATACTGATCAGAACTTTTCCTGGAACCATAAAGAAAGACTTTACCCTAAACTTTGTCCTAGGATTTGTGCAAAAACCAAGATTTCTAATTATAGAAGACTGACTTCTGTAATTGTTTCGACAATTTAACTGAACAGAATTTCTCCTGGGACCAGAAAGAAAGACATTGGGGTAGAATAACCAACATGCCTGAAACTTATGACAGTATGCTTCATGAGTGGAGGCACCCTGTATCTCTTTAGGTCAATTAAATTTTCTTTCTAATTTCCCTAATGTTTACTGAGCCTATGCAAAAGAAAAAAAAATATCTTGCCACACCTGCCCCCACATTTCTTGATTTTTTATTTTTAGTTTTTTCTTTTAATTTTATTTATATCTTCCAGATAGGGCTTCCACCTTTTACTTAGAACCTTAAAATTTAAATCATTTTGTACTGCCTCACATTTCTATATCTTTCTACAAATAGAGAAAAGAAAGAAGAAACAAGTGGTTTCAGGAGCACTGAGTAAAAAAAAAGTCAGATCTAAATACCTAAGCCATAGTCAATGACAATAGAATCAAGATACCCAAACTACAACAAGCTAAACACAAAATGGACCTGTTACACTAGCCTTTCAGAGGGTTAAGGGTGGAGGTGTGGGTTGCAGGCTGGGAACAAGGGAAGTCAACACTGGTTATGGCAATGGCCTTAATTCACTGTCACTATATGCCTGAACTACAACTGTGAAAGACTTGTAATTCACAATGGTCTCAATAATATTTTTTATATAAATCTTTATTTAAGCACCATAATTACAAGCATGTTTGTAGTTGGGTTTCAGTCATAAACAGAATATCCCCCCTGCACCATGCAATCAGTTCAACATTCCCACTACCAATAACTTCCCTCCACCCCCACCCCAGCATGTATTCGCGACATTCTACTTCTCTCATTCTTTAACATTGTCATGTTAGTTGTTAGTGTAGTTATTTTCCTAACATCATTCACCACTCTTTGTAGTGAGCTTCAAATTGTGAGCTCCGGCCTTTCCAGCCCTTAACTCTATTGTCTCTGGGCCTTATTACAGTAATGTCTTTAATTTTTCTTAAAATCCATAGATGAGTGAGACTATTCTGTGTGTATCTCTCTCCCCCTGACTTATTTCAATCAACATAATAGATTCCATGTACATCCATGTATCGGAAAATTTCATGACTTCATCTCTCCTGACGGTTGCATAATATTCACCCAATATCCATCAGACAAGGGGCTAATATAGAAAATTTACAAGGTACTGTCAGAACTTAATAAGGTCTCAAAAAATTAAAAAAAAATCTCAAGTTGTGATAATTGATTATTATATCACACAATGGTGTTTTATTATTGAGTATTTATTAAGCTGGTTAGTGCTTACTCAGCCTTCTAATTTTGCTCATTGAGCTTGGTGGGCTTTTATGCAACATTCCCATAAAGTTTATATGATTTGATTTTCTGGGCTGAAACTATTGCAAAATTTGGAGGAGCTGATCAAATTTCAAGGGCTATGAAAATGGGTTTATTTAAATGGTGAGATAGGTAGCTGTGGAGACTGATGACCTACCTAGAGGGAGTAGAATCTTTCCTCCCTCATTCTGAAAAGGACAGAGTTTATGACCCAGAGATCAATCTACCTGGAAAATCTTGGCTATTTGGTAACTTTGGAGTTCATTTGTGAATGTGGTCATGCTAAAATGGCAGAAAAGTTAGGGTGTCAAAAAAAACAGATATTTATTAAAATAAATAACCCATTGTTAGTTAATTCCTTAGAGACAGTATACACCATACTACAAAAGCACTGATTCTTACTCTAACAAAAAAAAATACATGCTCTCTAAAGTTAGATTTCCTTTGTGCCACACAAAAGTTTTTTTCATGTAAATAAGAAAATTTATCACTTTCACATATAATATTTTAAGACTTATTTAGGAAAAAATGCCTCTTTGATATAAAATGTATATGATATGGGCTAATAAGAATATTGGGGGCAAACAATTGAAGTAAAAAGAAATGAACTATTTCTGTAGCTGAATGTAAAAAGGCAAACAACAGAATATAATGATTTTCATACTTTATTTTTCCTCTAACTGTATCAACCTTTTAAAGTTTACAACTCCCATCCCATATAAAATTCTTCTTTTGTACATTGACAGCAAACTACTGTATCTATATCTGAGAAATATTCCTTGAAAAGTCCTTTAACTACTCCTTGATTTTGAATAAAATATATTATCCATTCTCACCTCATGCCCCTCTATAATAAGCTTTTCTTGATTAAAACAATGTGCAGTGGGAAAACAATATATCTGTTCACCTACATGAGCCTTGAGTGATACGACTTAGCTGTTGTGTTGCCTTTATAAATACATCTTTTGTCAATGAAGAAAATCATTTTTCTTATAACTTTGGAACTAATAAAAGCATTCTGCTGTATAATCTCTGAGGAAAAATCTTTTTGAAGACCTCACAGAGTAAACGAACTCTCTAGCTCTCTTTCTGATCTAATTTTTTCCTCAATATCTCATTGATTCTGTCAACATTGATGACAGCCTTCGATTGTAATTCGAAGTTACTCTCAGCATCTTATTTGCAAAAGGACAAATATTATAGCCCTTTGGATTCTGGGGATTGACTTAATCCTTAACTTTAGACTTGAAACATTTTGTGGGATTCTGTATTTGCAATGTAAGGACAAATTTATTATCACTATTTCAACCAGCAGTGGCAGATAATTAACTTCATCTTCTAGTGGTAGAGATTCTTTTTATCAATTTCCTTTTTTTTTGCTTTTGATTTTCTCACACAGCGATATGAAGCTAATAGAGAACATTTCCTATCTTCATTGTCCAATCTATCATATTTTTTCTTCCCAGTGTATTTCAAATATGAAGTTACTTTAGAGGAAAGCATTACAATCACGAGACAATAAAGATTAGGGCCAGAAGGACTATCCCATGATATGAAGCTTACTACAAAGAGCTGGAGCACTAACTGCACTACTAATTACCAAGATGATGATGTGAGAGAGAGCAGTAGAATGCCTATCCCAATGATAGGTCAGGGGAATAGGAGAGAATGGGGTACATTGTTGGTGGTAAGGTTACACAGGTAAAAGACAGTGTACATTTTATGACTGAAACCCAAATATGAATGTTTCTATAAACATGATGATAAATTATTTTTAAAAATGTAAAGAATTACACTAACTTATTTTAGTCACTTAATTGAAATAAGGAAATATAAACAAACTAAATTAAATTTTAATAAGCTTTAAAATTTTTTCTAACAAGGGATTTAAAACTAAAATCATAATTGTGCAATTAAGTTTATTATATTTTGACAAAAAAAAAAAACAATTAGATTTAGAGCCCAGAGATAGTACAGCAGTTAGATGAAAGCTTAGTATGTGCTTGACAGATTTGATTTCTGGTATCAGGTTACACAAGCATTGCCAGGTGCATCCCTGGATACCCTAAGTTGACCAGGAATCCCCAGCACTAAGGGCCCAACTTGTATCTCATTTTGGGCACTTGCACTGATCCAATGATCAGTAAGGAATGACCTTCCAAAAACACATTGTTTAAAATATTTGATTGACGTCAATGTGTTATTAAGCTTTGTGACTTGAACACAGGTGGCATTTTATGTAATATCTTGTTTCTCATTGGGCTTTGTCTCCATTGGGAAAGGACATGCAAGTGGTAAATAATCATTTCATCTGTCAATGAGTAAGTCACTGTGGAACAAGCGAACTTGAATAATTTAGCCTCATTTTCCCAAACGCTTTCTTGATTTTTACTATTATAAATAATATTAACTCATGTGTATCTTTTTCAAACATTTCTCTTTTACCCTTGTACAATTATTTGAGTATTTTAAGAGTCTGTTTTCAAAAGACAAGAATTTGGGCTAGAGCAGGTAGATAGGTTGTTTGCCTTGCATGCACTCAATCCAGGTTCTAATCCCACCATTATATCTGATCCCCTGAGCACTACCCAGAGTAATTCCTTAGTGTAGAGCCAAAAGTAAGCCCTGAATATAGCCATGTGTAGCCCAACAACAAGAGAGGACAAGAATTTATGGCACAGTATTAACTTGTCAATTGACCGAATATCTCTTCTTGATAAAGGAAACTGAAAATGAGAGATGACACATACTTAGCTGGCAGTAAACATGGGTTTGGCCTGAAGTTTACTATCAACTACATTTTCTTTTTATTTATAGCTTTTAAATTATTTTTAATTGGTTCTGGGTTTTTTTTTTCTAGTTTGAAGGTTACACCAATTGTGACCATTTTCCTTATTCTGAAATAAGATATCACCCCAGTAGGACTAAAAAGCCCTTATAGGTACTGTAGATTGAATGGTAGGTTAGTAACAAGGCAAATACCCATTGTACTATCTGTCCAGCTCAGGTGTTTATTTTCTGAAACTATATATATATGATTTATATGTAAAATAACATTTAACAAATACTGATATTTAAAATATCAGCCTCTTAAAACACTTCCTTAAGGATAACATCAAAAGTTTGAGATACGCAAATTTCATTTAAACATCAAATTATCATGTACTTTGTAAATTTTCTTATCATAACTATTTTGTTACTTAATAGTCATAATGAATTGGCAAAATATTCCACTGAACAGATAATTTCAATATGTAAGTTATTGTTGATTAATCACAATATTTAGTAACTACTGTTAAGTGGACATAAGGTACATAAAACTACCTTTTAAATACAAAATTTTTAACTGAGTTTCATTAATGCCTTGTAAATACTAACAAACAATGAGAAATAACCCATCAAATTTTTGAATTTGCTTTCAATTAAATTCTGAATAACTCATCAGCTGTTAAGGCTGTCTTCAGGGTATGAATTAACTAATCAATGGAGCCATTTATCATCGGTAATATTTTGCTCTCAGTAATAAGTATGAAATCTTTATTTAAAAATTACTTAAGTGACTTCAATAGTTCTTATATCATATGTTTAATAATTTTCTACCATTGCAGTAAAATTAAGATAAATGACATACTCCAGGCCAATCAATATAAAGAAAAAATTATTGGCAAAGACATTATGTAGGAGTGGAATTTCAAAAATATTTAAGGATCTAATGAGAAATTGGAACTGAATATTTGGAAAGCTCATATACCAATAATATTTTTAGTTTTGTTTTACCTTACTCAAGGGAAAATTAATGTATAAAATGTATTTAACAATAAAAGATTAATGCTGTCATGTTTAAGATAACATGTGCCCAAATAATTTTTAAATAGTTAGAGAATTATTTTATTAGGAGTTATATAATAATCATTATTATTTTAACAATTTGTTAAGGTTATGTAAACTATACTATTATTAAACTAACACTAAACTGTTACATACTTAAAGTATACAGTTTACTCTGTCATGATATATCTATATATCTATGTATAGCTATATCTATATATATCTATATCTATATATATATATATACCCAGTATATGCTTATGCCCATTTAATCATCACTACATTAAGAAAATTTTACACTTAGATCAACATCAAATATTTATAATTTCTCTCTTAACTCCCTTTTTTGTCTCTGTTAGTGTAGAGAACCACTCTAAACAATCCCAAAGTTTTCAATAGGAAAATAAATAAGCAATCATGAGATATATACGTGCAGCAAAATATTATCTAACAATAAAAATGATTAAATATGTGATGTAAAAGATAGCTTAAAATTAAAAATAGTTATGCTGATTGAAAGGCATAAGATCACACACTGTTCAAATTTAAACATATTAAATCTTATAAAGAACAAACAAAATGTAACATAGTAACTAAAGTAGTATCTAATAAGCTTTTAATAAAGTGTATGTCATTTAATTAAGAATTGGCCCAAAAGTAAGGGATCAAAAGAAAAGAAGAGAAAAAGAAACACAAAGTGGAGGTGGAGAAACACAAATATGAAAGGATGGATGTGGGCCAGAAGTCAGATAGACTTAGATTCATTGGTGGAGATAAAAGAACAGAACTAAATATCCAAGCCAAAGTCAACAATAATGACTCAAGAGACTCAAACTAACAATCTTAACATTTAATGGGTCCGTTAGACTGTCAGCGTGGGAGGTGAAAGGTGGTGCTATGCTATGGGATAAACTCTGTTAACATTGATGGAGGCAGGTCGATGTGATGGGATTGGACCTAATCATTCTATGTCTGAAACCCAACAATGAAGGACTTTGTAAATCACAATAATTTCAATAACATAAACTTTAATTTAAAAAAAAAAAACAGAATTTATTTTCAAGGCTGGAGAGGATCTCAATTGGCTGAGTGTATGTTTGGATATAGAGGGCCAACTAGGGTCCCCTGAACTGTCAGAGTGGCAAACCCTGAGCCACTTGCAGTATAGATCAGGCTAAGTGTGACTAAGCCTCTGAGTTTAGCCACTGTGCTGTTATGGCCCCCAAAAACAAAACAACAAGAGTGCAATTTTATATCCTTTACTTTCTTGTGCTCAAATAAAAGAAAATAGAACCAGGAAAAAAAAACCCTAAAATGAAAACCATTATGCCAAACTTTTACAGATTTAAAAATTCTATTAGATTGAATATAAATTCTGACAAATTTGGGGAGGAAAAGCCCATAAAAATTTTAATCATGGAGTCAGAGCTGTGGTGCAGCAGTAGGGCATTTGCTTTGCAAGCAGTTGACCTAAAAAGGACTGCTGTTTGATCCCCAGAGTCCCATAAAGTCACCCAGGCCAGGGGCAATTTCTGAGAACATAGCCAGGAGTAACCCCTGAGCATCATTGGGTATGGCACCCCCCCCCAAATTCTTTCAATCATGTTCCAGCTTTCTATTCTGTTGTCACATCTCTTTGTAAGTTTATCTTCTACTCAATAACATATTCAACATATAGGCCCTTTTATTTATTTCCTTTTTGATCTACTAGTATCTTATTACATCCACATTTTGTATATTTTATAAAGATTTTTTCTGTTATCTTTAAAATATTTCTACATTAAAACAAATTAAGGAAAATGTTTTTGAGACTATACTTCTGAACTCTTCCTCATTGGTCCCTCGATAGGTTCTGTCCAGTCCATGATTAGGAGAGTAAGAAGAAGGGCCATAAAGCATAAATCAGCAGGTGTGTTGCTTGTAATTTCTTGCTGAGACATGTGACGTGGGGCTGCGAAGGTGTCCTTTCGGTTTGGGAGCGTAGTGGTGGTTTATTGGAGCAGGAGTTTGGTCTTGGTACCTAATGGGTTAATAACTGAGGGTAAAGAAGGTTAAATAAGGTAAGATAATGAATCAGAATTAGAGGGTGAAAGGATAGAAGTATTTCTGAAAAAGGGAGGAGGGATAATATATAAGAGGGGCTATATACATTTTAGATATGGCTTGTTTTCATTTTTGGTCTGGCAATTAGTGAGGAGTCCACTATCTACAAAATCATGCCCACATCAAGACAGACATTAGTATTCTATTCTTAAGTTGTTGTTGGAGGCCTGACCCTTTCAAGTTTTTCATTAATATAAGAAAATATCTAAAGCAGTTTTAGTAATAAAATAAGTAAAATTAATCTGTCAGTAAACTTGTAAACAGCAAAAGTCCTACTTACAAAAATCTAGATCTGGTAGCAAGCTCATCTAACATTTCTTGTCCAAGGCAGAGCCTATCGACAGAGGAGAAAATGTATGACTTAATACAAGGAGAATTACTTCTAACAAGTATCTTATCTTGACTAGCACCATGGGGAGTTTGGAAATAAAAGAGTCAGCAATAAATGGCAGGAGTGTCTTTACAAGGGTAAGATTAAGTGTCAAAAGGAGGCTACTGCTTGTTTTTGCATTGAATTTTTTCTCTTTATTTTACAACACAAAGGCAAGTCCCAAAGAAAGAAAACCTTCTCATCTGTGTAGTACATCTCTCAGTTGGCTACAGATAACTACATCACTTCCCTGGGGGAAAAGATTCCTTTTATTGAGCTTTTTGGGAACATTCTTTATCTACTTACATTGTTTGGGTGACAGTTAAGCTGACTATTCCCCCAGTCTCTTTTTCTATCGATGCCAACAATTCTTAGTAGAGTTTTTTTGTTTGTTTGTTTGTTTGCTTGTCTTTTGTTTTATGGGTCACACCCAGCAGCGCTCAGGGGTTACTCCTGGCTCTACCCTCAGAAATTGCTCCTGGCAGGCTTAGGGGACCTTATGGGCATGCAAGGCAAATGCCCTACCTCCATGCTATCCCTCTGGCCCCTTAGTTGAGTTTTTAAGGACTTGCCTCTAATCTCTGTTCCCAGCCCAGATATTATTCCAACCTGCACACTCTAGCTCTCAGAACAGAGCACCTGAACTAGTTACCTTTTCTGATGTTAAATTATATAAAAGCAAAATGCAGCAAAACAGAAAATTGAAGCAAAGTAACAGAATGACTAGATATATAAGGTTGGTACTATCCTGACTATTTCAGGTAATAGTTGCCATAATAATACAATGGTCTTATGAATAGATACTATTATGGCACACACAAATTTTACAGGTGCAGACAGATGGCATTTCTATGTCTCACACCATTGAGAAATAAAGCTTTGATTTAAACTCAGATCATCTGATCCAGAAGTGTACTCATAAGCAAAAGCACACAATGCTTATTTCAAAAATTATATATTGAGCCGAAGTGACAGCACAGTGGATAGGGTGTTGCCTTGCATGCAACTAACCCAGGATGGACAGGGGTTTTATCCCTGGCATCCCATATGGTCCCCCAAGCCTGCCAGGAGAGATTTCTAAGTTCAGAGCCAGGAGCAACCTGTGAGCACTGCTGGGCAATGGCACCAAAACAAGCCTTATATAAATAAAATAACATTTCAAAACTTTGATCTTCCTGAGCATTATACCAGCTGTCAATTGATACTCTTTCTGTATTTGTTCATGTATATATGTACACATATATAGGTATGTGTGTATATATATTACATACATACATGTACATATATATGTAGACATACACACATATTTATAATAGTTATATGTCATGGTGATATGTATGTAAATAGGTTAGCTTTTTATTTATGTTATTGTATGTATAAATCATTGTCCTAGCCCCAGTTTCTGTATCTCCCAATAATTCTTTGTTACATTTGTAATGCTCACTTAGGACCCAGAGGTAGCAGGGATTAAGAGTCTTGCCTTGAACATTGCTGATACAGTTTAATACATGGGCATTGAAAGGTATGTCCCCCAATTTAAAAAAGTAAAAAATAAACTCATTCCCCTAAAAGATTTTATGCTATAGTTTGCTTTTAAGAATTTCTGATCTGATTTGATCAGTCCCAGAATGTTTCAGGTTTATGACTTATTCCAATAAAATGTTGATTCTTATATAGTATTCTTTATTATCCTTGACTTTCAAGCTTTTAACAACAAATTTTAAATCATAAGAGATCTGAAAATCTCATCCTCTAACAAAAAACATTTGGTTACAATAAGTACCGTATTTTCCGGTGTATAAGACGACCGGGCATATAAGACGACCCTCTAATTTTACAGTTAAAACATAGGTTTAGGCCTATATTTGCTGTATAAGATGGAATGTTCCTGTGCTGAAACTGTATCTTCCACAGTGAGCCAATCACAACAAGCAAAGGTCCAAAGGTTAGACTGTAATAGACGTCCTCTCTGACTCTGGCCAATATGAGCAGGCTTTTTACAGTGTAGATTTGAGTACACAACACTGTATAATTTGCATGCATAAAAAGCCTGCTTGCGTTGGCTGAGTTAGAGAGGCGGTTTGAGCAGCCTGGCAGTGATTGGTGCAGTATCAAGTTGGAAAATTCGTTTTGTGGCAATATTCGGACAATTTTCATTTAGCGTCCTATTGAAACATTTTCGGGATATACTCAGAGTATAAGACGACCCCCGATATTCAATTGACTTTTTTTTGTTTCAAAAGTCGTCTTATACACCGGAAAATATGGTAATAAGTATATGGTTGAGAAAAAATATTTCTGACAATTTAATCTCATCTCCCTTAAATTTTGTATAGCATATTATTTAAAAGACTATATCTAATAGATTTTGCATAATTTTTGTTTGAGCTATCCTTAGACTCTAGTTCAGTCATAAATAAAATAAATAAGAAGATTCTTTTATTCTCCAATTCTAGGTGTTTATTTTCTCTTCTTCCATATTTTTGTTCTTATTTCTTTTCTAGGATTTTCTTTCCTGCTTTTGTGTCCCTTGGCTTTCCTTCTAGATAAGCTTATAAGTGAGAGCTATCTAACTGTTTTGACATGTGCTAAATGAAGAAGGATGTTCCTGTCTAAGCTGTGGAGCTTTTGCTGCTATACCTATGAAATTCTAACTTGTATTCCTTTAGAAGTTTAAAGCCGTCATTTTTTTCTTATCAATAAAGGTTTCATTTTCTTTTTGCACAAAAGAAGAAACTTTTTCTCTTCTAAAAAGAAATGATGTCACTTAAATTAAATTAGATTACATCAGAACAGAGACTTTATTTCCAATCAATATAGCCTCTAATCCAATATATGACAAAGTATTTCAGCAGTCAACTATGATATGGCATAAGACCCAGAAGGAAAATTTTCTATTGGATGAACTTAAAAATTCATCTAACTGTGCTTTCATAATTTGAAGTGAAATCATACTTTATATTTGAACTCTGAAACAAGTAAATTCCAAGAAAGAGGTTTAGAAAATAATCACAGAAAATAATAATAATAATCTTAGAAAATAATATTGAGGAATATCAAGGACAGAATCAAGAATCCTATCTGTTCAGAATTGCCAGCTGTAACAGGACAAGAAATGATGAATAAAATCTAGTTTGTGAAGCTTCTTGGTTATAAGTACATAGATTAAAATATGTCTTCTAACTACAAACTTCAGGTTTATTTATTTTTAGTCATATATTCTGCCACCATCTTAAATTTCAGAATGAAAGTCTAACAAATACCATTCATTTTTATAAAATAATGAAGGCTATTAATATAAGACAGTTCATTTCAATTCAGTATAAAATTAATACTTTGAGGACCCTAGGCTTTCCCTGTCCATCACCCTGCACTAGTAGGGAGGGGCATGGGGAAGAGGCGGGCAGATGTCTGGCTTCCAGTACTATACTGAATCCTTTTCTGTTCTGGAGGGTAACTCTTGCCGGCATGGGGTTTGGGGAGACTGTAGGCCGAAGGCTTTCTCCCTAGCTTGGGGGGTGCTGAGAGTTGCTGGATTGTGATGGGGCAGTCACTGGCAAATTTTTTTTCTCACTGGTCTCCATTTTCAAAACCGTGCTGGGGTACAGTATATATTAATAGTATTCCCTATGATTAATGTATGCTTTGCATATGCAGAATGTCCATCTTGTGTTCTGCCCTTGCCCACTGCCCTACGAGCTCATGTCTAGTCCTTCACTCCCTCACCCCCAACCATCATTACCCCACATTTACCCTTTTTTACTTTCAGTTCTTGGCTCCTCAAGAGGTAGATCATTGTCCCCACACAAAGTCAGCTGCCCAACTGCACCCTAAGTGATAAGAGAATTTCAGTGTGAGAAGATCCCAATACACTGTTGCTAGTGATCTACTCTCAAAGGCCTCCATTCCTCCTTCTTCCTTCATTGTGTACTTTTGCTTGCTAAGAGACTCGATTTCTAAGAAGTTTTAGCTCAGGTATCTTTTCTGATATGGGACTTCTGTCAGCCAATTATCAGACCATACAGGCCAAATCACAGACCAAATTAGTCCACCAGATTTAACACCTCCCCAACTATTTCAAAAGACATAAAAGGGATACATATATATCTTTTGAATATCTTATATGTACTTCCTAAACAGTTATAACTCTTACTAAATATTTTCTTATACATGACAATTTTCCCCACTTTTTTTCTGTTCTTCTCTTTGTGAGCTGTTAAATAAGGAATTCTGGTAAAGTAGTCCCTCAGTTTAATGTTTATGTTTGAACCAAGTCACGGGGATTGTTGAACTTGTTCTAGCGGCCCCCATAAGCATCAATAATGCCACATGGCAGTGTTCCTTTTTTGCATTAAACACATTAAAGTGGGAAAATACTATCCATACAAATACATTCTTATCTAATTAAGATAGGAACACACAAATCTTGTAATGCAGTGTGACCTTACACCCTGAACATCGTCATAATGACCTGGCTCAGGCCTCAAAGAACGGGCATTGTCCATTCACCCCTGAACCAGGGAAGCTATCTATGAAACAACCACTGTTGTCTATAACATCACCTGGAAGCAATCCTCTACCAGGGAAGACCCTATCACAGCTCCAGCATCAGTCTATTTAAAAGAGACTTCGGGGGGGGGGTGTTCTGGTTATGACTGTAACCCAAATATGATCATGTTACTTAAATAAAATATATTTAATAACAAAATAAATAAAAGAGACTTCCCTTAACACCCAGAAGACTTAATAACAACAACCACCTGCTTTCAGGACAGGGTTCTCTGCATTGCCCTCTATTTGTTAAGTGAAACTAACATCATCCTGACTTCTATGTAGGATATGCACAGATTCCAGAATCTTTAACTACAGAAACCTAACACCAACAACAGCAACTGTGTGAAAAATAAAATGAATTGGCACTACAGACGGACAACCTAGTATGCCTGGAGCCTAGAGTTGGTCTTATGCTAGAAAACTTCAGGGGTCTCCTTGTATTTAGGCCAAGGTTTTTTCTATCCATTTCCCCCATATTTTGCTGGGCCTGTGCTTTAACTCTTATCCTTAAAAAGGGGGAGAGAGAATAAGAAAAGCTTATTAAACCTTCTGCTGGGCCTTTAATTAGTTAATTGATCGTTCAATGATTTTCAAAAATATACTTGCTTCTAAATCTTTTCTTTCTCTTCCATCTTGTTAGTCTTTCTATTTTTTCAAATTACTTTGCCTTTGTTCTTCCTGAAACAAATGCATTATGATCAATTGTCTCAACTGTGTGATAATTTTCTTTAAATAAAAACAGAAAAAATTAATAGTTATATTATGTTTATGTGCATAGGCATATGCACTTCTCTGAATACACATAACATAAAGTCCTCACCTACTTCTCTGAAAACACATAATAAGCACTTTAACTCACCATATGATTTCCCTTTATGATGTTGTGTTAAGTTTATAAATTAAATTTGTCCCAGCTTGTACTTATAAATATCTTGAAAACAGAAGTTACATGCTGTATTACTTTACAGAGTAGAATGACATGGTAACTAATTCAAACCCTTATAATATATTTAAATTCCTACATTATTCCAAAATTCTTCAAGGTCCGCATTCAAAAGTTTAAAAAATGCTTATAGGTAAGAATTATATTATCTTTGCTTTTCTCATTTATCTCAGATATTCTTTCACTATCAAAAAATAAAAATCTTCTCTTTCTTAACTCTGTGTAATAGTGGCTATGTTCAATCCAATATAATTATAACAATTTTTAGTCTAATAAAACTCTAAATCATTTTCCTTAATTTAAACTTGAGAAATAGAAGAGATCTCTATCCAAGATAATTCTGTTTCCTAGGCTATAAGATGCTTTTAAAGTTTAAAATTTATATTAATAAGGAATAATATAATTTCTAAATATATTACTGTATTGATTTCAGTTATGAACTTTTCCATTTAAAGATACTAATCCTGGAAAGAGTACAGCCACTTGAGTGTTTGGCTTGCATGTGGCTGACCTGAATTCAGCCCTCAGCACTATATATAGTGTAATTACTAGAATCTCCAGGAGTAACACACAAGCACAGAGCCAAGAATAAGACTTGAGCACTACCTGGAATGAAACCAAAGCAAATAAGCAAACAGACAAAAGACTCTACTTTATTTATATGTCTCTAGTTTCAGAGGTTGAAAAATCTCACCCTGTCAACTTCATTTTTCTCATAAAAAATAATCAAATTAATTGATCTCTAATTAGTCTCACAGGTAGTCTAGAACTTGAAATATCCCTTGACCTGATTTCAACATTGTATATTACCCAAGATAAGAGAAATAATTCTAGAAATTAAATTTCCTGACATAGAAAACAGTTTTATTTGGGAGGGTGGAGGGCAATTTCAGCTGTGTTTAAGGTTTACTACTATCTGTTTTCAGGGAACTCTACTGGTGGTAATCAGAGGGCCATATGAACTATCAAGGAGCCATCACAGATCAGCTGTGTTCAAGGAAAGCACCTTACCCATTGTATCTCTTTGGTCTGTATAGAAAACAGGTTCTGAGGTGCTATCTAATTATTCGTCAGTGTGATAATTCTATTATTCCTATGCTGTTTCTTTTGCAATGGATCCACAACTTTTGACCCTTTCTAATTCTCATGTTAGCAATAATAAGTATTAATCTTGCAAATGTTAAGGCAACTGTAAAAATTTGCTCCAACTACAGATAATGTATCATTGTCTGGGTGACTGCACCAGTGATGCTGCTTCTGTTATGCATATTAACTTTGAACCTAGATTATGTCAATCAAACTTTCTTGAACAAGTGTTACTTTATATAAACCTTACAGTGTATATTTATAAAGCTGGTTATACATATTTTTATAAGGCTTAATTTTTGGTTGGTCTACACCCAGCAATGTTCAAAGGCTAGTTGGTTCTGTGCTTTCTTTGGAGTGAACCCTGGTCACTCAGAAAAAAAAAAATGAGTGCTGGGAACAAGAACCTGGTAAGCTATGTGCAATACAAGGGCCTTACCACTGTGTTCTCTATTGCCATAGGTGAGGACTTTGTTTATTGTTAATTTTTAAATTTTTTTGTTGTTGTTGTTTATTTTGGGGCCACAACTGGCAGTGTTTAGGGAATACTCCTGGCTCTGTGTTCAGAAATGTTTTCTGGCAGGTTCAGGAAAACCTATGGGATGCCAATATGATTTTAAACCAGGTCTGCCCTTGCAAGGCAAATGCCCTACATGCTGTGCTATAACTCCAGCCCCAATGAGGATTTCTTAACTCACAATTCCAAGCTTTACAATCTCATGACAACAATAATTAAAAGTTAACCTATAAGAAACAAATATTTCTTCAAACCTGTATAACTATAGAATAGAGGTTGTAATTCTTTTCGTGTTGTTAAAATGAACATAATCTAGTTGATAGTTTCTCTTTTAGTCCAGTTGAATGCCTTTCTCTCAAAGTAAACTATCATTTTGAAAGATTTTCCATACTTTGACACATTTCCCAGCTTGAAGTTAATATTTCAGGGTTTCACACACAAAGCTTCTGTGTGCTAGTTTTCTCTAAGTTTGAAAGTAAATTATGTATTAGAATTTCAATAGATAGAAGCCTAGAAGAGCTAGTTTGAGGTAATGAAGTGCCATTGTGTGCACAATCACATTTAAACATCTCTGGTTATAGAACAAGTAAACCAAATAAAGCACTATTATCAAACATGATAGCAGACATTCTGGAGCATAGAAAATGCCCTTGGAGTTTGGCATTTATCTGGTTTGCATGTGTTTATAAGTAAAACTATTTGCTTTAAACTATTTCAGTGCATATTTTTAGAATTCCTAAGTCTATTTTTAGCAATATAGAAATAAGTATGGTTTTATGTATTAGTACCAGAACAACCTATAAAGTTCTAAGAAAGGTTACTCACCTGAAAATCAACTAACCTACCTTAAAAGAAGAAAAGAAAAAATAAAACATATTTATTATCATGTTCCAAGTAAAGGCGAAACAATGTGTAGGTCAGCATATCTTAATGGTCCCTTTCTCAGCAGATAATTATCACAAGTATTGAATTAAAAAATAAGGTTTGTAATTGAGCGGGTGACACTAGAAACATTCTAGAAAAGTTAGGTACCTGACATTTTTCATTGATTTCTCTTATAATAGAAAATGAAATGTCAGACACTATTAATTGCATTTTTACAGTAAGTAGTTACAGCAGGAGTAATGGCTGAATGCAAGTACTTCCTGTCTAACCTACAATGGATATATTAATTTAAGTCTATTCAATTATACTTGTAACAATTATATATATATCTGTGGGCTGAATTGATGGGGTGGTAATTACTACCTTCATAAACTGACATTATTGTGGTTTACAGGGAAAAATTCATTTTCTTATCATATATTTTACACCCACACAACCACATAGTCTATAATCTTCCTTTCATATATTGAAATTTTACCTTTAAATATCCACTGGATCTAATGATAGTAAATGTGATGTCAGGATTTGCTATTTTCCTCCAGGGTTGAAAAATGTGTCATGTAGAAAATGATAGAAAGCAACTGAAATTCTCACAATCACTCATATTATATAAAAGAGTTTTTCATTTGGCATTGTGCCTGCCTGGAGCTCAGCAAGATAGACTCCATAGAGAGGATTATATCATTTTGTACCACACATTTTATGGGGCTATTAAAATTAAAGTTAAAATTTAACATTTAAATTTAATTTAGTTGTATACCTGTTTTTCCAAATATCTGGATATTTTTAAAGGTACTTTTTGGTTTATAAATAATGAACATAAAAGGAAATACAGAGTATTCTTATATTCACTTTTTAGCAGTTACCTTTATTATTAACATTTTGTAATAGTATGGTAGCTTAGAGTCTTTTACTTGATGAACCAATATTAATACATTATTATTAAGCTAACATCTATATTTTACTTTAAAATTCAGTGTATGTTGTATAGTTATATGAGGTTTGATACTCTCATATATACTTCAAGTTTTCTAACTATCTTCCCTATAACATAATGAATAATTAGGCAAAAGTTAGAAATAAGTAAAATGTATTCATTCCTTCTATTATTGTATTTGTTTATTTTTATATTAATTAAAGGAAGTTTACTGGGCATAAACATTAGGATCAGGGCACGTATATCATGATTTTAATAATTTTTCTGACCGATGATTTGTGATATCATGATGTGGGGTAGCTTTTGTGTAGAGTCTGAAATAATGAGATGGGCTATTAATGTGTTCAAACAGTGACTATTAGGTTTCCTTCTGCTTTATAACCTATCCTATTTTTCTGGTAAAGGTGACTTTTAAAGAAGGTAGTTAAACATGAGGGCTGAAAAAGAATGAGGGACCAAGGTAAAATAATGAAAATTAAAAACAAGGAAGCTCTTACTGCAAGGAGAAAGAAGACAACTATTAGCATAAGACATTTGCCTGTTGTAAAGGGAGGAAAAGTCAGATAAAGAGAAGGAAGTCAGATAATTGCATAAAAACCCAAGGGTGTTTGACTGTATCTTGTTCTAATTGTAGCTGCTATATTGGGGGATGATCTAGTCCTTATGGTGATGTAGGCAAGACTACATGTTAGTTGAGAAGGCTGTTTCTAAGGCTTTATTTTCCAGAGTGTTCTCCTGGATCTCTATATTGGGAATTCTGGGCTTGGGTCACTCCTTGATTTCAACATCAGTGAATTTTTACTTTTGACATACCTTCTTTTCTCCTCTACCAAAAACTTAGTTTGAGAGCTGGAATTTTCTCTATTAATGATTTAGTTCTTTTTTTGTTTGTTTGTTTGTTTGTTTTTGTTTTTTTTTGTTTTTGGGGGCCACACCTGTTTGATGCTCAGGGGTTACTCCTGGCTAAGCTCTCAGAAATTGCCCCTAGCTTGGGGGGACTATATGGGATGCCAGGGGATCGAACCATGGTCCTTCCTTGGCTAGCACTTGCAAGGCAGACACCTTACTTATAGTGCCCCCTCACCGGTCCCAATGATTTAGTTCTTAAATATTTATGCACCTATACTCGTTGAGTCCAATAGTCTTGTCAGTTTATATGTTTTTACTATATCATTTGTTGTGAACAATAGTTACCAACCAATTCCACAAGTTAATGTATGGTTTTTATATACTTGTACAATTCAGCATCTATGTACATTTGATAAGCAATAAGAAAAGTATATCTGGCCCTTTTCTCTTTCATGAAGACAGACATAATTAAGCAATTAAGAAATAGCTACTGTTTTGATTACACTAGTGTGTAACTTCAAGTGCTTCATGCACTTTCTAACATGTTTTTCTGAAAGATATGTATATTAAGTTATGCCAAGAAAAATGAAGCTGGTGATGTAGAATGCTGATGTAAAGTGTATTACTGAAGTTATATATGTTTTGCAAAATAATCTCTGCTCAACTGCAGACAATTAGGAAGCATCTACTAAATAAGCAATTATACATGTAAACAATATTTCTTGTTTCATGAACAGGAATGTACTCAGTATGTTCCCATCTGATAATAAGATAGAAATTTGTCCTTATTTTAACCAAACTAGAAATGAGGCCACTTTGTTCCCTAAAGCATGCCACCTAGAATTAAATTCACCTATAATGTAGTTGTGTTTATCTTCTAATCTGGACAGTTTCACTGAATCATTAATAGTTGGGTAAAGTTCTTTTGAAAAAAAGGGAGCTAATATCATGCCAAACTGGGCAATTATGATTGCTTTGACAATGATAATATTCTATTTGAATATTCAAAAAGTAAAATATAATTTCTTAAATTAATGTAAATAAAATTAATTGTGGTATTATGAAGAACCCCCTGGAAATCAGGAATCTGTACTGCTACTATGTCTATGTCTATGAAATAGTTTTTTGTTATTTTTAGAAAATTATTTAAAAATTATTTAGGCCTCAGAATCAACATTTTTTAAAAGGGAGACTTGTTGGACTTGGAATATAGAAGGTAAGACTATTGCCTTGCATCTTGCTGAGCCTTGCCCCATGACCTTTGAGCACAAAGTCAGAAGTAGACCCTGAGAAATCCAGGTATAGTCCCAAACAGAAACAAAATAAATAAATAAATGATTGTTTTTAAAATCTAGAAGTTTCATATATTTCACATGTTTAGCATCATCTACATATATTGTAATTATTTTAACTAATTCTCCATGATATGGCCTAAATTGCTAGGATTGGGAAAGATGCATACTCTGATATTTTATTCTTTAATTTTACTTGGTAAATATTTAATTTAACCTTAATTAATAAGTACCATTCTAAATAATATTAAATGAAAAGACAATTGCTTGATAAAAGAAGTCTTTAGGAATTTTTTAATAAAATAATCTATAATTTTAGGGGTCACAGTGATAGCACAATGGTAGAACATTTGCCTTGCAAGCATCTGACCCAGGATGGATCCAGATTTTATCCCTGGTATCCCAGATGGTCCCCTAAGCTGCTAGGGACAATTTCTGAGTGCAGAGCCAGGGGTAATCCCTGAGCATTGCTGGTTGTGGCCCCAAAACTAAAAAAATCTATAACTTTAATAAAAATTCTATAGTGTATTAAAATACAATTCTTATAAAAGAAACTAAAAAAATTAATTTAGCAATATTAACATTAATTAAGCACTCTCTTGACAATGTGTTGAATTCTTAAATAGTCAAAAGTATAAAACATTGTGAGTCATAAACTTCTGAAAATCCTAAAATATGTCATTCAAATTTGGATTTATTATAAAAAAGTGTTTTCCTTCAAAATAACGGAAGATAAGACTTCTCTCACTTGTTAAAAATTTATAAAAAAATGTAGTGGCTTTGTAAACTCAAGAAATAATGGTATTATTTTTAAATAATTTTCTAGTTATTATTCACATGTATGCAATCATACAAAAGTATTCAAACATCAAGTACCTACTTGACCATGCCAACACTAATGTCATTTTATGCCCACAACAATCATATAAGCTCTTCCTTTATCCTCTTAAATTGTAATGAGGTTATTGAAACCTTTTACATTTGAACTGCTGTGGATATAGAGACTGAGTTTAGCAATGGTCAATGTTCAAGTACTAATTTATAAACTAACTTAATAAATAATTACTTCTATAAGACATTTTACATTACCAAGGCTGCTACAGAGATATAGGAAAAAGGTTGGAACTGAAAGAGTTTTCTGAGTCGGTGACAGTCACTTGATCAGAGGAATTGGGGAATGTACTCTCTCTTGAAGCAATTTTATTTGGGAGCAATATAAAAGAACAGGTTAGAGAATATTAGAATTCTTAGAGCAATCTCTTACACCTAACAGCGAAAGGTCAAATGTGAGCTTTCATGCAAAGAATATAAATTCAATCCTCAAAGCTCTGAGCTGATATTACTCTCTAGGAGATAGGAAAAACAGCAAGTGATTTCTTCTCCTTTTTTAATAATTAGTGCACATATTCACAACCACTAGAAAGAAGACCAAAGCCTAATATATTTTGTAGTGCCTGTCTCTTGGCTTCAGGAGCTTTATGGGCTTCAAATTATAATTAGTTCTCTTACTCTCTCTGGAGTTGGGTGCTCTGCGTAATCCCAAATCTACCATCAAAAATAAAAATATTAGGAAAAACAGCTCAGAATTATGTTATCCAACTAAAGCCTATTAATTGGGCGTACTTGAGCCATTGGTAATATTGATAATAGTTCAGAAATTAGGAAGATGTTAATAAGAATCTGCTCTTCATTTTTTTGTTTGTTTGTTTGTTTCCTTGTTTTGGGGGAGGATTGAGGGTTACACACAGTATTTACTCAGGATTTACTACTGCCTCTGTGCTCGGAGAAAACTCCTAGGGCACAGTGATTCAACCTGGTTTGGAATTTTGCGAGACAAGGACCCTACCTACTGTGCTACCTCTGCAGCCCCTTATCTTTGCTTTTCAACTTTGAGCAAGTTTCTAAAAGAGTTTATGATTTACATACATTTATGTGGGATAATAATAGAAAAACACTTGTGAAAATTAGGGGTTACCAAGTATAAATGTTTGAAATATTGCTGTATTACAGTGAAAGCTCAGTGAGTTTTACCATTTAATTGTCAGTGCAATAAAAAAATAATTTGGCAGTGAGTACCTAGCATTTCTAAATAAGGGCATTTCTCTATTTAGAATAATTGAACTTTATAAACTTGTATTAAATGCATGAATATACAATAATTGGTGTGAAAGATGTATTTTCTGTCAAATATTACTTGTAAAAAGTAATTAATTACTACAAAATTCTTACTGAACTGCAACACAAAATACCCTTTGGCAATACCTAATGGTTAAAAATGATTCTTGTTAATATAACTGTCATTTTTTTATTTATACTTTGTTTTCTACCTTTTAATGAATCATTGAAAATGTCTAACAAGTGAGTTTTCTATTATTTAATAAATATCATTTATTTCTTAAATCTTCTGAAACCTCCTTTCTATACATATTTTTTAAGAAAATAAATTTTAATAGCTAGAATATTAGTGTAGTTATACATAAAATACTACATTTATACTATATTATTGAATTTAACCTTTTAGTTCCTAAAATTACTGCTATTGACTTTTGGTAGACATTTTTTTCTCATGTTAAATATATTTTACATAT
Organism: Suncus etruscus; assembly: GCF_024139225.1. Classification (NCBI taxonomy): domain Eukaryota; kingdom Metazoa; phylum Chordata; class Mammalia; order Eulipotyphla; family Soricidae; genus Suncus; species Suncus etruscus. The sequence goes on along the minus strand of NC_064848.1, from coordinate 100,127,601 downwards.
TTATAATTGTAAAATAGATTTGTAGGACTTCAGAGAAGAAATATCACTTTAATTTACCTTCAAAGTATATTTGACCAGCCAAATCATTATTACATTTAACAGAGAGACAAGAAAAGTTTAAAGCTGATAACACTATGTCAGAAAGGTGTATCCTAGTTTTTCCAGTTATTCTTAGTAAGTAATGTCTTTTTATAGCATTTTATCATTATCACTCAAAATCTGGTTAATCCTTTTATCTTGTTTTCTCCCATATTAAATGATAGATGTTGGAGGTTAAAGTATGGTTAAAAAATTTACAACATTCAGAAGTTGCTTGATAAGTAAATCTAAACTATATGAGTGCTTAATGGTTAGCTGGACAATGTGCACTTAGATGGAGAGAGCAATGATCAGAAGAATGAGATTTACCGTCACATGGAACCTGTGCCCATGTTTTATTACTAGATTTATTATAAATCATGATATTATTCAACAACAGATGCCTATTCGTCTTATTGATGATTTAGACTAAAGATACTACTCGTCTGAGATTTAACTTTCAGCCTCCAAAATAACTTGACTAACTCAGCTCTATCCTCACAAATAGTTCAATTTCACATTTGAGAATTACCATATTCTTTGCTCTATAAGATGCACCTGACCTTAAGATACACATAGTTTTTAGAGGCTCTCTTCCTTGCACTCAGGTTTCAGCTTCAGGCAGCATTCACTCCATAAGACATACTTTGGGGGGGACGAGGGATTAAAAAGTGCATCTTATGGTACAAAAACTATGGTATTTACTTCTTCCTGAGTAAATCATGATTTATTAGGCAATGTTTCTTAATTAAAGTTCTCTCACTAATAATCTCGGATAAATATTTTTGCCCATAATTCCTTTTAATTTTATTTTTTCCTATTCTTCTATGGTTCCTCTGCTCTTACCCAATTCTTGATTTGTATTCTCCCTTGACTGAGATTTCTACTCACAGATTTTAGCTTCTTAGTTTTAGATCCCTTTAGATACTCTGAACAACATTGAAATCTGTTAATTATTCACATATTTATCTTGAATTCTCAGTTGCCACCCCACTTCCAATACTCAGCTAATGAAATGGCGGTATTTTTCAGCTTTGGGACACAATTCTTCAATATTCAGTGCTAATTTGTAAGGTTTTTAAGGTGATTATTCTAGTGGCACAATAAAGCAAGTAAAAAAATGATTTCTGTTTCTATTGCAGTTCCTATAATTAACTGTTATATAAAATGAAAAAAACTCTAGAGACAACAGCAAGAATCATCTTTGTTTCTGATTCTTAGCCAACTGAACCAAAGATTTAGGCCATTTTCCTCATTGCTTCTGCCACAATTATTACATTAGTAGAACATTATCTCATTCATTTGATATTTTCCCTACAATCAGAATTTACATTCTCATTACTGTACATATCTAGTCCAACCACATTTTATGTCCTAACTTAACTTATATCATATCCAAATTCGTATGTCAATTCTCAGATGACACCCCTAATGTTTGTCTAGCTTTGTTCTTTATTAATAGTTCTCATGGTCTTGCTCTGTTTTCCACATGTGATAAACTCATATTTGAGTGTAAATCAATATATTTCATTCTAAACTAAATATACTTTATTTCAACTAACCTTATTAAAAGCTATCTAAACTTCTATGCTTGCAAAATTATGTGGTGTGATGTCTCTATAATTTACATTTCTGGCATGATTTATTTTTCTTTGCAAATTTTCTTTTTTTTTTCATTTATTTTTTGGCCACACACAGCTGTGCTTAAGTTTTACTTCTGCACTGTACTGAAAGATCATATGTGATTGACTGTGGAGACCATTTGGTATAGCAGAGGTAGAAATGAAATGGCCACCTACAAGCAAGTATCTTATCTATTATACTGATCTTTTGGTCCTATAAATTTTTATAGAAGATTGATCTTTTGAAGTAACAAAGCTAAATTCCACCATTTATTTTCCTCATGAACTCATCATACATGTTTATTTGGAAGTCTTGAAGTGCCAGTCACTCTATTGTTTTGTCAATAACATAATAGATAAAAAAGCTTGTATAATAGAAGGAAGCATAATATTTACCTCGCCTTTGCCCACTAATTTATGAAATACATATTAAATAGGCACCTATTCTGGGCTAGGAAATGTGGACACACAAATGAATAAAACAGTTGCTAATCTCAAGGGATTTTTAAGCAATAGGCACAAAACAGTTATCATATGCTGCTGTAGGCGGCTTCTGTCCTATAGCCAATAGTGAGGTTTCAGTGAATCCACTTTAGGGAGAGTGGGTTGCACGGGTGGTGAAATATGAAATAATGAAACCACACACAGAGTATGTGGGGTCAACACATTTTTTGGCAGGAATGCTACAAGTTTAATGTTTAGGCAAGGGGGTTTATAAGGGTAAAACCATCCATAGGTAGAGAGAAGAATAATTACAATCACAAAGCAAAGTTTAACAGTAAACATACTTAAGCTATGGGTGTGAGCTATAATGATCTGAAAAAGGAGAAGATTATAACTCAAGGCAGCTCTTGGCAAGCTTACTTCAAATGCAAAATCAGGGATTATTATGAAGTAGAAAATATTTAGGAACATGGTCTATGCTGAGCTGGGCTCTATAGTTTTAGAGGTCAAGTACAGGAAGGACCCAAATCCCCTTAGGTGTGGTTAGGTGTGGTTTCCTTTCTCTAAGGAGAGTCAATAGCCTAGGGTCTGCTTTCTGACTCTGCCCTTGATTACCAGAAACTACAGCTGCAAGGACAATTTGGAAAAGAGAAAAAACATTTGTCTTTGCTTTTAGGGCTAAATATTATCCAGAAAAGGGATTCTCTTAGTAATCTTTGGTGCTGGAATTTCTGAACCAAATTATTTGATAGTTCATAATTTTGCCTGAGATTTACAAAGGAGAGATAGCCAAATAATAACCGAAAATGTAATGCCAAGCATCTCTTCGGAAATTCCTCAACCATCCACGCAGGGGAAAAAGGCGTCCACAGCGGGCCTTTTGAGGAACCCTGTGGGGGTTATTTCAGTTCTCCCCACCAGGAAAATCTGAGGATACATCTGGTCGGCTCAGCTCCCCTAAAAGTTTATGTATGCTGTGGCAATATGCTATGTCTGATAATGGAAGCAAAGTGACTAATGTAGGGTTATATTGATATTAAATGGCATTAACCAAGTTGAAACTTGTATAATATTTTAAGAAAATTGACCTAATAGGGAAAAGATAAGAACAGAAAACCTGTTAAAGGTTCTAGGCACAAGTTATTTTAACGAAAGTGACCTTGCTGCTTATTAAGTCAGTGATTACCATCTTTCTAAACTAATTGAAACATCTGTGAAATGTGTACGGAACTTATTTTTATAGGGTTTCTAAGTGAACTGTCACATATTTAGTCTAGTATCAAACTCATAGTTTGTGTTTAATATGCGTTTGTTGGAACTCAGTAGAAAATAAAATAATTTGAGGACATATTTTGGGGGGAATTTTAGGGCCACATTCAACAAATATTCAGGGCTTACTCCTTGCTCTTTACTCAGGAATCCTTCCTGGTGGTGCTCAATGGACATTATCTGATTCCAGGAATTGAATCAGTGTGTGCAAAGTAAAGACCTCAAGCCCTATACTTTCTTTCTAGTCTTTCAAGAGAATTTGAAGTTGAGAAATAATTTGACACAAACTCTGGGATAGAGCACAGTAAGAATAGAAGTTTTAAAAATCTCTGACAAATCTTTTAGAAAAACTACCAGGAACTGATGCTTGTGGAAGAAGCTTAAGTTGAAATTATGTTGAGGATAAATTATGGATAAATAAAGTACTATATTTATAATTCCTTAGGTCACTCAGGACTACGTGGAAGCATGGATGTGAAATATCAGTTGTCTAAAGATGTAGTGATTTGGTACATAAAACTATTTGGAAAGATGAGAAAAATAAATATTTTAAAGGAGAAAAATTAGGAAGGAGTATGTAAGAGTTAGATTAAAAAAAACACACACACACAAAATGGAGACTTCCTCCTGGAAAAGTCACTGGAAATGTTTCTGAGAAAAAAACATTAAGTAAGGTGGTGGAAAAGGAGTATGCCCTCCCAGTTAACAAGATGGTGAAAAGCATTTTGTGCAAATAAATAAGAATAAATAAATATATAAAGCAAACTCCAAGATTGAAATGTTAGGTAAATATTCTAGAAGAGTTAAAAGAATAATATACAATAATTTAATCAGTATATAGATGAAATTTTGTGATAGAAGCCATCTGCAACTCAACAGTTCAGATTTGTGTGTGAGATGAATTATTGAATGGTTAGAGGAAAGTGTGCTCAATATTCCCATTGGGCAAGTTAGCAGAGCCTCCCTTGTAAATTTGGTAGCAAGGATGGGAAGTGAATGCAAGCTGCCTCTGAGGGTTTCATTAAGTACATTCACTTTACACCATTGATAACTTTGAGATAAGGCTGGCTGAAAATTACTTTCATAGTTTCAAGAACTTAGACAAAATAAATAAATAAAATGTCCTAATCATGCTATTTTTACCACAGAAAAATTAACTACTGATTTGATTTTTATGAGATCTGGTTATGGCATTAGATACATAACCAATATTTTATTGTTTTTTCTCTTTAAGGATTTTCCAGAAAAAGAAAGATCTACAGCAAAAGCCCTGGAAGATGTCAAGGCAAATTTTTACTGTGAACTATGTGATAAGCAGTACCATAAGCATCAAGAGTTTGATAATCATATTAATTCTTATGATCATGCCCATAAACAGGTGAGTCAAAATTGGAAAACTCTTTATGTTTCTGTAAGTCTACATTAGAAAAATGTGCATGAATTAGGCTTTATTTATTGCCATACAAAATGTCATTTGATATATTTTTAAACTGTGCATTGTTTAAATATTAGGTTATTTTCCCCCCAAGAAGAAGTATAAAATCATGAATGAATTTAGAACAGACCAAAGAGTATTTTGTACTTATTTCAGGATTACATATGTATATAATCTTAAAATAGGATCAAGTAAAAATATTGCCATAATAAAAATCACAGTTATTTTGTGGCAGAACTAGAACATTGGGCTAATAGTAAGACTAAATCAAGCACAGAACTATGTAAAACTTATAGGGCACAGAGGATTGTAGACCTTTGAGAGAATAATTGTCAACGGAAAATTTACTTTCTCATTAAAAAATTGTATAGGAGATATAAAGTTAATTAATGAACCATAGAAAACAACCAAAGTCCATAGGTAAAATTTTACATTTTTTTTCTAATGTTCTTTTTGTATTAAAGTGGAGGGCAGATAGTCTGTATATGATTGCTTATACTTCTATGTATCTTTCAAAGAGGAGAACATTGTTCTCATCCTTTTTATATGTTTCCCTTTTTTTCTCTTTGTTCTTGTGGTGAAGGCTGAAAGGGTTCATCTTTGGCTGTGCTTTGCTTACCAGGTATCAAAAATGTCAGTTCGTGGTGTTTGCACACTCTTTTATGAAACTGTTGACAGGGTCACACTCACAGACACACACACTTTTTTTTTAACTGAGCTCACATAAGCTTTGTTGTAGTGCTCAGGAGATCACATCTGTGTTTTGGTGCCAGGAATCTCAATGACAGTACCACTAAGATTGTATTTGGCATGTGGGTTGATAGCATGGTTCAAACTTGATGCATCAAATCTGAAAAGTTGTCATTTTACTATCTAATCATATTCCCAAGGAAAGCAGGAGTTTATCCTTGCTTTACGAGGTAAGAAAATATTGGACATTGAAGGCTTTTTGTTGACAGCTAAAAAGGAGGTATAGTTTCCTAAGATCAATTATACCTGATATTTTGGAATCTGTATTTAATATAGACCTAAAATATTTATTCAGAAAAAGAACAGCAAGTTTTGACCGATATCAGTGATTATAATTGCATAAAATATTGCAGCACAAGCTGTAGGGCTTTTGCTTAAAAAAAAGTTAAAAGAAAAATGTGTTTGTCTGTGAGTGTGACCCTGTCAACAGTTTCATAAAAGAGTGTGCAAACACCACGAACTGACTTATTTGATACCTTGCACACGGCTAACCTAGGAGGACCGCAGCTTGATCCCCCAGAGTCCCATATTGTCTCCCAAGCCAGGAACGATTTCTAAGCACATAGCCAAGAAAAACCCCTGAGCATCAGCGGGTGTGCCTTCCCCCCAAAAAAGAAAAAAGCAATTGCTTTTAGAAGGAATATTCTTATATCTTTAAAGATTTGATAAGTATATATGTAAATGTATATATATATATTTCCTTATAATTATGACAGAACAAAAATCATGCAATGAGTTGTTTTAGGACTCTGACTTACACATTAATTGTGCATAATATTCATTGGAATTTAAAATTATGACTAATAGTTTTCTCTCTGTATTATTTTCTTCATTTATTTACATTGATTTACAAGAATATATAGCCTTTCCTAAATTTTCTAGTATATCTTTATGCCATTTTCTGTTTTTGGGGAAAATCAATATTCTAACATTTCTAGGCACAGCCTTTCACCAGGGATTGAATTTATATTGCATAATATTATGATACTGTTAAAAAATAGAAAGATTCGCTGCTTCAGAGGTGGGTCTGGATGTGCACACACTGCTGATTTCTGCTGGTTTCTGCTGGGAGTCAGAAGGGCGCAGAAGCCATCTTGGGCCATGCAGTTTCCAGCTGCTTGAGACTGGATTTCATCAGTGTTCCTGCCAGTGATCCTGCCTGCTTCAGAGATGGTTCAGGACGTACACACACTGATTCCTGCTAGTTTGTGCTGCAGGTCAGAAGGGTGCAGAAGCCATCTTGGGTCATGCTGTTTTCAGCTGCCTGAGACTGGATTTCATCAGTGTTCCTGCTGGTAATCCTGCCTGCTTCAGAGGTGGGTCGGGATGTACACACACTGATTCCTGGAGTCAGAAGGGTGCAGAAGCCATCTTGGGCCATGCAGTTTCCAGCTGCCTGAGACTGGATTTCATTAGCGTTCCTGCTGGTGATCCTGCCTGCTTCAGGATACAATACAAAAACCCTTTCCTTACACCTATAATCATTGCAGCACTATTTACCATAGCAAGACTCTGGAAACAGCCAAGATACCCTTCAACAGATGAATGGCTAAAGAAACTGTGATACATATACACAATGGAATATTTGCAGCTGTCAGGAAAGATAAAGTCATAAAATTTTTCTATACATGGATGTACATGTAATCTATTATGCTGAGTGAAATAAGTCAGAGAGAGAGAGAAAGATGCAGAATGATCTTACTCATCTATGGGTTTTAAGAAAAATGAAAGACATTCTTGTAATAATAACTTTCAGGCACAAAAGAGAAAAGAGCTGGAAGATACAGCTCACCTCATGAAGCTCACCACAAGCAGGGATGAGTTTAGTTAGAGAAATAACTACGTTTTGAACTATCCTAATAATTAGAATATAGAGGGAAATAGAAAGCCTGTCTAGAGTACAGGCAGGGGTTAAGTAGGGTGGAGGGAGATTTGGGGCATTGGTGATGGGAATGTTGCAATGGTGATGGGCGGTATTCTTTACATGACTGAAACCCAAACACAATCATGTATGTAATAAAGTTGTTAAAAGAAAAAAAATAAACAAATGCAAAAAAATAGAAAGATTTGTTCTCTAACTTCAGAATCTTATAATATATCTAGGAAGATAAATATATAAATAAACTTTTAAACTATATTGAATTACATATTTTAGAAATTATCAGGACACTAAGAGAGAAGGCAAAACTGATCTAAGATAGAAGTGATAATAAGTGGCAATCTTTTTTTTCATTTTTTTAAATATTTTATTTAAACACCTTGATTACATACATGATTGTGTTTGGGTTTCAGTCATGTAAAGAACACCACCCATCACCAGTGCAACATTCCCATCACCAATGTCCCAAATCTCCCTCCTCCCCACCCGACCCCTGCCTGTACTCTAGACAGGTTTTCCATTTTCCTCATACATTCTCATTATTAGGACAGTTCAAAATTTAGTTATTTATCTAACTAAACTCATCACTCTTTGTGGTGAGCTTTCTGAGGTGAGCTCTAACTTCCAGCTCTTTTCTCTTTTGTGTCTGAAAATTATTGCTAAAATGTCTTTCATTTTTCTTAAAACCCATAGATGAGTGAGACCATTCTGCGTTTTTCTCTCTCTTTGACTTATTTCACTCAGCGTAATAGATTCCGTGTACATCCATGTATAGGAAAATTTCAGGACTTCATCTCTCCTGACAGCTGCATAATATTCCATTGTGTATATGTACCACAGTTTCTTTAGCCATTTGTCTGTTGAAGGGCATCTTAGTTGTTTCCACAGTCTTGCTATGGTAAATAGTGCTACAATGAATATAGGTGTAAGGAAGGGGTTTTTTATTGTATTTTTGTGTTTCTAGGGTATGTTCCTAGAAGTCGTATAGCTGGATCATATGGGAGCTCGATTTCCAGTTTTTGGAGGAATCTCCGTATCGTTTCCATAAAGGTTGAACTAGACGGCATTCCCACCAGCAGTGGATAAGAGTTTCTTTCTCTCCATATCTCTGCCAACACTGTATATTCTCATTCTTTGTGATGTGTGCCATTCTCTGTGGTGTGAGGTAGTACCTCATAGTTGTTTTGATTTGCATCTCCCTGATGATTAGTGATGTGGAAAATTTTTTCATGTGTGTTTTGGCCATTTGTATTTCTCTTTGTCAAAGTGTCTGTCCATTTCTTCTCCCCATTTTTTGATGAAATTAGATGTTTTTTTCTTGTAAATTTCTGTCAGTGCCTTGTATATTTTGGAGATTAGCCCCTTATCTGATGGGTATTGGGTGAATAGTTTCTCCCACTCAGTGGGGGGCTCTTGGATCCCGGGCACTATTTCCTATGAGATGCAGAAGCTTCTCAGCTTAAGATATTCCCATCTGTTAATCTCTGCTTTCACTTGCTTGGAGAGTGCAGTTTCTTCCTTGAATATGCCTGTACTCTCAATGTCCTGGAGTGCTTTGCCTATGTGCTGTTCTATATATCTTATGGTTTTGGGTCTGATATTGAGGTCTTTAATCCATTTGGATTTTACCTTCATACATGATGTTAGCTGGGGGCCTAAGTTCAATTTTTTGCAAGGAGCTAGCCAGTTGAGCCAACACCACTTGTTGAAGAGGCTTTCTTTGCTCCATTTAGGATTTCTTGCTCCTTTATCAAAAATTAGGTGATTGTATGTCTGGGGAACATTTTTCTGAGTATTCAAGGCTATTCCACTGATCTGAGGGCCTGTCCTTATTCCAATACCATGCTGCTTTCATAACTATTGCTTTGTAGTAAAGTTTAAAGTTGTGAAAAGTAATTCCTCCCATATTCTTTTTCCCAATGATTGCTTTAGCTATTCTAGGGTGTTTATTGTTCCAAACGAATTTCAAAAGTGCCTGATCCACTTCTTTGAAGAATGTCATGAGTATCTTTAGAGGGATCACATTAAATCTGTATAATACCTTGGGGAGTATTGCCATTTTGATGATGTTAATCCTGCCAATCCATGAGCAGGGTATATGTTTCCATTTCCGCGTGTCCTCTCTTATTTCTTGGAGCAGAGTTTTATAGTTTCTTTGTATAGGTCCTTCACATTTTAAGTCAAGTTGATTCCAAGATATTTGAGTTTGTGTGGCACTAGGAAGGATAAGTAGGTGGTGTGATCAATTTTCTAAGAAAAATTTTTATTAAGAAATTTACAACAAGGCTTGAGGTGTGTAAAAACATGACCCATACAAAAAGATATTTCAAAGGATTCCTATAGCTTCTAATGCCGTTATTACTCCTGTGAACTTCTGAAAAGTCTTTGAAACTGTCTGATACATCTCTTATTTTGCAATAGATTTTTCTCTCATTCCTTTTTTTGCATAACATTTCACCAATTATATATGATCTCCCTCTTGAATCTTTGCTAAGATCTTTGACTGGGTTTAGTGCTACTAATAATGTCCCTGTTCCAAAGCATGATCAGATTAATTTTCACAATCTATAATGCATATACTATTAGTCCCTACTTGGAAATCTCAATGGGTAGTTACTGACTTACAAGAGCTCGAACTAGTCTGTCATTCAAAGCCGTACAGTTTGGCTCTTGCCTTCATTTCCAGATTTATCTCTTGCAACTCCAGAATTCCCCTACAGTTTCTAAATAGCCTTATGCTTTCCCACCTGCTCTTTTGGCTTATAATCTTTGCTCTGCCTGGGCTGCCCTCCCATCTTTTGGTTGTAATTCTACATGTAATTCTGCATATGTTATGTGTAGATTGACAACTTACATCTGAAAATTAAGAGAACTCACATCTATGGGTAAATTGGCTTAGCAACCATTTTTTTTAATTCTTTTTGATAAAACCTGTTAATATAATACAATATTTCTTGTAAGTGCTGATCACATTCTGAAATAGTCAATTAATTATATTTGCTGTAAATGTTGCAATAATGCGTTCTTGTGTAATGTTAAAATATTTTCATCTGAAGATTTATTTCTGTACATAGTATTTTGAAAATTACCTGAATTTTAAATAAAACTGAGCTCGCAATTTGTCTTTTAATTGAAATTAAAATTTATGTACAGAAAGGAAGAACACACCAAAGTAAAACATGCACATGTTTTTTTTTCCAAATTCTAGTTATGCCTATTTGGTTTATCCATCAGTAAGGACCTTTAGGATGATGGTGATTGTGATAATAATGGTGGTGAGATTTAACAGTTTTGACTGAGTAATATAAAATTGTCTTAATTTTATTTTCCATTCAAACAAATATGTGGCTTATTTTGTTGTACTTTGATTTTGATATACTAAGGTGTGAATCCCAATTCACATGCAATTATATCTTACTCATTAATTAATAGCTTTAAACTGAAATCAGGCAATATGAATTCTCTCTGATTTTTAAATTTATATTTATATTTACCAGGATACTTTAGTAAGTGATTTCTAAGGTCTTGTATTGCCTTGTATCTAAATTATCATAATACATTTAACTTATTATGTTTCAATGATTATACATCAGTTGTAATCCAGGAGAAGTAAATCAGCACATAATTTAAAAAAAATAAACTTGTTTTGTTTAGGGAGTTAGCTCAAGTGGTAGAGGCCAGGCCTAGTCTATTAGAGTTCCTGAGTTGAATGTACACATAGTCACAGACAGCATGTTCCCACCTCCAGCATACTGCCTTGATAAATAAATTAAGTAATAAAGTAAAATAGTGCAGGTCTGAGATTCACTGCTTGAAAATATTTCTATTGGACATTTACTAATATTTTCTTTTATTTGATACAATGAATATATTATTCTTAGAGAACCAAGGAAAATATTTTTTATATTTCTTCAACTGGAAAATAATTTCAAATGTTGACAACCTATTCTATAGAATGCATGTATTTAGAAATACCCCAAGTGTTTTAGCTATTAGCTTGCATTTATAATTCTGAGTAAATGTTGAACACTATTATTGAAGGTTTTGAATTGTATGCAAATTGCATACAATAAATAAATGTAGTACTTCAAATATTAATATAGCTAACATGTCAGTAGCAATTAATTCCTTGTGAGGATTCCTACAAATCATAATCCCTTTCTCATAATATTAACTGAAAATGCATAATGCTGGAACAAGTGTTACACATCCCTACAAGGATTAGAAGTATCTTCTGCCCCAGAGACATTCTGGTTCATCTCAATTTAGAAGAAACAAATGTGCTAGGTTCCCCTTACAATTAGTCCATAAAACTATTTTCAATAATAGAAGATAAGTCTTCTTTCATTTCCTACACATGTGAAGTTTAATCCTCTTTATCTTTATTTGCTTCAAAATAAAATTTATTTATATTCAAGAGGAACAGCTAATGATTCATTCTTAAAATTCTGTTCTGAATTCAACCCATATCTAACCTCTGTGGAGAAAATCAGCAGTGTATTTTGACTCTATGAGAGAAAGGTTTCCAATAACTAATTGAATTCCATCCAAATTACCTCTTTCTCTCTTCGTCTACCTTTCATTTTATCCAAACTTTTTGATAAAATTGTCCTCTATTGGCCCAATGATATGTTTCAGTATAGTATTCATGAAGTTTGTAGAGTTTGAGAGACTGAGACTGAAAAATACAGTTTTGAGTGTCTGAAATAAACGTTTTAATAAAGCATAATGCATATATACTGGTAAAATAATTAATAATTTTCTCCATTTTATTTTAGTTCTATATACCAACCTCCTAGTAAATAAAAAATAATTTTCTCCTGAAATCGTCAGCAGTAATTAAAGCACCAACTAACAAAAAAGCAAATTAGCTTTTGGTTCATAATTTAACCCTCCTAAAGTTATAACTATATTCTGACTAATACACTTTCATCTTTTTTCAATGTCAAGATTGTTTCAGAATTGAAAAATAAACTAAGAAACTATATTTCTACTCTTCTTTTTGTCTTTCATATGCACCAAGAATTTTTCTCTTTTAGGGCACTTGCACTAAAACTTTCTGTGATATTCTCCAGTTGATCTTCAACTTTTAGCTTCCCTTCATTTGTGATTATTGCCCAGTACCATCTTTTATGACACTTTTCCATTGCACTTAACTCAATTGCTATTATTCTAAATATTTGCCACTCACAGAACTACCCACAGTGATAAAGTCAACTTGTGCTGCTCTCTAGAGTTAATTGTTCTTATTCAAGAATTCTATGAACTAATTATTTTGTTTGTCTTTAATACATCAACAATTTATTTTAGCTTCATTTGTTTTTAAATTTTATTTAGGCATCTTCATTCCTAATACCGCTTATGATAAAGTTTCCAACATACAATATTTCAATACCATACCTTATATCACCTGTTTCAGTGTTCATCAAACAATTTCTATTTGTAGCTAGAAATCAACTGAAGTGAAAGATTTACACTTTCTTTTTCTCTTTCACTTTCACACTATAATCAGGGATTCATACTTATTAAATACTTAGAAAATATTATTTTATTTACTTTTTAAATCATTTGTCCTTTCATCCTCATCCCTACCAAAACTCCATAAAATGACACTAGTAGCCCTGTTAGTTTTATATCCTATATATTAAAAAATTAATATTTAAGAATAAATTAGAGAATAGATTATAAAAGTGTGTCTAAATAAAATAGTATTTTACTAGAATTTTCATTCCACTTGTTCTTAATTTATATATTTACTATAATTGATTATTTCTTACATGAATAGTGAATACCACAATAAATAATATACACTTCATATACTCAAATTATATATAATTAGTTAACAATGTCTGTGATAAAGCATACTTTTTATTTTAAGAAAATTTTTGAGTTTATACTATTCTGATATAGTGTATATTTCAAAAAATTGGGGTGCCATATCTGGCACTATAGTACCATACTCAGGCACAATTTCTGTCTATGCACTCAGAAATCACTCCTGACAGTGCACCAGGGAACAGGAGGTAGAACTCCAGTGCTTCATGCAGGAGATAGAACCCTGGTTGGCCATGTGCAAGGTAAATGCCTTCCCCGGTGCTTTCACTTTATAAGAATCAGTACTCTGCATCCAGAGCTTCTAAACAAGTAACTGGTAACTGTTTTTATGAAACCTGTGCTCAGAAAAACACTTCTGAAAGCAGTTTAAAGGGCTAATACACAAAAAAGAACTCTATGGTCAGCTGGGAGACTAAAGATCAAGAGGTACAATAGCTACCTTTGTAATAATAACAAGGAAATTAATGAAAAGTGCTATATTCAAAAGACTATCAGTGACTAACAAAATTTACATGATTTATATTACTAATGATCAAGTAAATACAGATTTTAAGTTTTAAAAGTAAGGTTATTTTGAACTGGAAAGTTCACATAGGAGGTACTTGGCTTGCACAAGGCAGACCTTGGCTCAATCTCTGGTACTCTATATGGTTCTCCATGCCTCACCATCAATGTTTCTGAGTATAAGCCAAGAATAAATTCCTGAGCATCAGGTTTGGCCCCAAAAGTAAAAAAAAAAAAAATAAAAATTTTAAATGCAAAATAAGAATTATATAGCCAAGAAAACAATTTGAAAGTTTACACTATAAAATATTACTTCTGAAGATAAGCTTTTTCAATTTGGGGATAGGGGTGGTACTCAGATATTATCAGGACTTACATATATACTCAGGGATTTCTCCTAGGAGTGCTCTGTGTTTGGAGGACTGTGTGCAGTGCTGGGGATTAAACCTGGATTAACAAAACAGGCCTCTTACCTGCTATAATCTCTCTAGTCCCTATTTTAATCTTTTTGTGTTCAACACTGTATTTTTAGCAAAAAAGTTGAATGTCAATTTTATTAATAAATTCATATATTATAGAAAAGTATTCAAGTGCATAGGCTTCTGTATATAAACTTATATATAGGCTTATTATTACATGCAAATATATGCATAGATTTATATATATATATAGGTTTATGTTATAAGATGTTTAAAGTAAATTGTATGAGATATGCTCTCTTTATGGTAGCATAAATTAAAGGATCATCAGTATGTTAATTTTTATATTTTCTAATATTTTATCTATTTTTTTTTTGGTTATACCCAGTGATGCTCAGGGGTTTTTCCTGTCTGTACAGTCTGGAATTACTTCTGACAATATTTGGCAGACCATAGGATTCCAGGGATTAAACTCTAGTTGGCAGCATGCAAGTTAAACATTATACCCACTGTGCTATCACACCTGCTCCAAGTCTCTTTAATCTTTTACAGATGTTTTATAAAGTAGACAATTGTGTAAAACTTTACAGGTGAGTATAACTTTCTCTCATATATTATCTTAGGCCTAGACTAGGAAGTGAGGAAAAGATAAACTTTATTGCTGTTATTAGAACCCCAGAATCTAAAAACTAATTGACCTTTATTTTTTGAAAACCATTCGCAACTTGACTTTGATGAATGTCAGCTGTTGTACACATGGAAAAACTACAACTGAACATTTTTCTTGACAATACTTATAATTTTTCCATTTTCAGATTCATAGGTTTAATTTCCCTAGCATATTTTTCAGTATTTTTAACTTACATTCTAGCATCAATATAAAATTTCAGCATATTGTGGCAGCTTTTTGTTGAATGAATTGTGCTTAAATTACTCCTATTATTTCATTGTTCATGACATAGAAATGGCAATATTATTCACTTTAGCTATTAAATATTACTATCTGTTGAATATCTGACACTAAATGAGCTCTTTCCTGTAACAGTCTAAATTAACTGCTGTGAATTTGAATAATGAGATTATATCCATTACAATAAAATAGCCCAATTATTGCAATTCTGAGGTCAAGCCTCTGTTCACTGCCCACACATGTTAATGATAAGGCTAAAGAATATAAAGAACAATTCTTCAAATGAAAATGAGTTTTTTCTTTACTGCTCTAAAATTTTCTTATAATGCCAGTCACATATGGCATTTATTCAGTAATTTACTCTTTCAAAAACTCATTCAAAAATCATTTGTATTAGGTAGTGTAATATTCTTTTTTTTTAAATTTATTTAAACACCTTAATTACATACATGATTGTGTTTGGGTTTCAGTCATGTAAAGAACACCACCCATCACCAGTGCAACATTCCCATCACCAATGTCCCAAGTCTCCCTTCGCCCCACCCGACCCCCGCCTGTACTCTAGACAGGCTCTCCATTTTCCTCATACATTCTCATTATTAGGACAGTTCAAAATGTAGTTATTTCCCTAACTAAACTCATCATTCTTTGTGGTGAGCTTCCTGAGGTGAGCTGGAACTTCCAGCTCTTTTCTCTTTTGTGTCTGAAAATTATTATTACAAGGGTGTCTTTCATTTTTCTTAAAACCCATAGATGAGTAATATTCTAATACACACAAAACAGTCCTCTAAATAGATATTTAGACATTATTTCTGTATCTTTTCCTACTGCTATTTATATTGACTCTGATAAAATGTTTTCCATAAAATGCATTATTTGCTCTTTGAAAGAAAATATGTAAGTTATAATTCAGTAATTTATTGTATGATAATTAACATTGTGTATTTTAGAAAAATAGGGTAGTTCATGGAGAATAAGTTTATTAGAGAGATTCTGAAAAATCACTAAATTATTTCTATAAGTGGGAAATGTAGTATATTTTGCTTTAAAATTACTCCAAAAAGAGATCACTCTAAATAACTTTTAAATAATAAATACTCAATAATACTACTCTAAATCATAATACTCTAATTTGTGAATAATGAGCTAAGAGTTAAACAAAAAAAAGAGTTAAGCTAAGAGTTGAATAAGAAAAAAGATCTCCGGGAAGAAAATGTCTCTACAAAGAAAATATCTTCCTCTATAGGAAACCTGAAAATACTAAAGAAGTTGCATTATGCAACAAAAGATCCAACTCAAACCAGTTGCCTAAGTATGTGTCCTTTTTGAGACAAACTTCCATAGTGAAACAACTTGGAACATAAATGTTAAACTTTGTTGGCAAATGTTTTTTAAATAAATAACATTATTGGTATTGTGTAAAATTTCATATACTTTTTGACTAATCTAACATTGCATCTAACAAGTCCTAAAATCTCATCTTCCTTTTATCTCCTGTATCTCAGTTTCAATTTATCAAGATTAATTTTTCTCCTAAGAAATATTCTCTAAAATCATGACTATCACACCTTTTTATTTCTTACTGCTTGCTTAGGAGCTAGTCTTACCTAAAATAAGTCCCAGCCAAGTCTAATAACATTATGTAATCTTATAGTGAATGTTATACAGTAGGCCCTATAATTTATTTAGACTTTCCTAAATATTAGTAGTAGAAAGCATATTTCTGTTTACTTATATGCTAGTACTGGTAATATCTCCACTCACCTATTATGCTCTAATTTTTTAATTTAATTTAATTTTGATTATGTAATTTAAGCACTGTGAATACAAAATTGTTCATGACCAAGTTTCAGTTATAGAATGTACAACATTCTAAATAGAGAATAAACTTTAACACCAACACCTGGAAATTAAATACCTCACTAATGAATAATCAATAGATCGAAGAGAAAATCAAATGATTTCTAGAAAAAGTGAGACCGAAGACACAAGTGATCAGAATTTGTAGGATATAGCAGAAGCAGTACTAAGGGGAAAATTTATAGCTTTACAAGCATTCATCGGGAAGGAAGAAAGGCTTATCTAAAAAACTTAATAGCACAATTTATTAATAGAAATTGGAAAATGATAGGAAAAAGGGCTGAAAGCAAGCAAGAGGAAGAAAATAATAAAACTTAGAGCAGAAATCAATGAGCTAGACACCCAAAAATCTATTAATCTAGATCAATAAGTCATTAGCAAGATTCACAAAGAAAAAGACAGAAAAAAATTCTAAATCAAATCATAAATGAAAAGGGGTATGTCACATCAGATACTATAGAAGTTCAAAGAGTAATCAGAGATTACTATGAGAATCTTTATGCCACAAAACAAGTGAATCTGAAAGAAATGGATAAAATTCTTGAACTTCAATAATGTCCTATGATTGAATCTTGATGATGTGGAATACGTGACTATACCTATCACTACCAAAGAAATTTAAATGGTAATCAAAAGGATTCCCTCCTCCCCCAAAAGAGAAAAATGTAGGCTCAGATTGTTTCACTAGTCAATACTTTCAAACCTTTAAAAAGAACATACTACCAACCCTTTCAAGAAACTGAAAAAAAAAAAAAGGCAGAAAAACTCCCAAATTCTATGAAGCTAACATCATTCTGACACAAAATAACAAAGAGATAACAACAACAAAAAGATAATTATAGACTAATATTCTTGATGAACACAGATACAAGGATCCTCAATAAAACATTAGCAAATAGAATCCAATAGCTCATTACGAAGGTCATTGACTATGACCAAGTAGGATTAATTCCAGAGATGCAAAAATGGTTTAACATACACAATTAAATCAATGTAATATACCACAAAAAACAAAAGAAAATATAAAAATTATATAATCATAGCAATAGATGCAGAGAAAACAGTTGGCAAGGGATAGTATACATTCATGATTAAAAACTCTGAGCAAGATGGGAACTTCTTAGCAAGAAGGAAGCTTCTTTAGTATAGTCAAAACCATTTACTGGGGCTGGGAAGGTGGCGCTAGAGGTAAGGTGTTTGCCTTGCAAGTGCTAGCGTAGGATGGACAGCGGTTCGATCCCCCCCCCCCCGGAGTCCCATATGGTCCCCACAAGCCAGGAGCGAATTCTGAGCGCATAGCCAGGAGTAACCCCTGAGCATCAAACGGGTGTGGCCCAAAAACAAACAAACAAAAAAACATTTACCTTAACCCCATGGTAAGCATTGTACTCAATGTGGTAAAACTATAAGCCTTTCCTCTAAAATTTGTTGGCTTTTTTTTTTGGGGGGGGGGTGAGTTGGTGGTTTGCCCACACCTGGCTGTGGTCAGGGGTTACTCCTATATATGAGCTCTGAAATTACTCCTGGCAGGCTCAGGGGACCATATGGGATGTCAGGGATCGAACCTGCATCCATCCCATCCATGTGCAAGGCAAACACCCTATCTCTGTGCTATTACTCCAGCCCCATTCTCTAAAATTTGGTGTAAGACAAGGTTGCCTTTTCTTGGCTTTTCTATTTACTATAGTATTGAAAGTACTTGCCAGAGCAATTAGACAAGTGAAAGATAGACGTCCAGATAGTAAAGGAAGAAGTCAAGCTTTCACTGCAAGTGACATGATAATATATTTAGAACATTGTAGATACTACAAAAATGCTTCTAGGGGCCGGGAAGGTGGTGCTAGAGGTAAGGTGTCTGCCTTGCAAGCGCTAGCGTAGGACAGACCGCAGTTCGATCCCCCGGCGTCCCATATGGTCCCCCAAGCCAGGGGTGATTTCTGAGCTCATAGTAACCCCTGAGCATCAAACGGGTGTGGCCCCAAAACCAAAAAAAAAAAAATGCTTCTAGAAATAATAGACTTATTGTATAGTTGAGTAGCAGGCTACAGAATTAATATGCAAAATATATGACTACCCCACTCACAATTGTGCCTCGGAAAAGCAAGTACTTTAAAGTCAACTTAACTAAATAAGTGAAAGACCTACAAAAAGAAAACTACAAAACACCTTTTGAAGAAATTAAAGAGGACACAGGAAATGAAAATTTTATACCCTGCTCATGGATTGGTAGAATTAAAATCATTAAAATGAAAATACTTAAAAGTATAGCATAGATTCAATGCAATACTTATATGGATACCTAGGACATTTTAAAAGAAATAAACCAAACGCTATTAAAATTCATGTGACATGCTGTTTTTTTTTAAATTGGGTCATTTTCTTTTTAGCTTAGAGAATAGTATAATTGGGATAAAATGAACAAAGGATTTGAAAATATCTTTTCTCAAATTATGACTTGTCACTTCAAGATAAATGTATAATGCCATCCTAGATAATATAAGTTTATTCTAAAAATGGAAGTATTAAATACAATAATAAGTATAAATACAGTATAAGTATAAAAACTTTAAATTATACTTATTGTGGGGCTGCAGACATAGTAAAGCAAGTAGGGCACTTATCTTGTAAATTCCCAACCCAGGTTCAATCCCTGATTCCTGGCACTGATGAATGTGGCCATCCAAAAATTTTACTTTGTTGTGTATATCCAGCTTATATGTCCAATTTATATTTTAATCATGGTAAAGTTATATTTGTTTTATTAATATTAACCTGCTGGATGTGGACCCAAAAACAAAAAATAATAAGTTATATGTTATATGTTATACATATTTTAAATTATAATCACCTTCAAAACTATTTCTCTAACCCCTGAATTTTAGGATCTCTTAGGTCAATAGTCAAACTCATCACTGTTTAGACTTAAACCTGGTTGTGTTTATGGATCATTTCTAGTGAGGCTCAAAGGACCATTTCTGATGGCAAATATTGAATTCCAGTTAGGTACATCAAAACAAATACTTTAACTTCTGTAAAATCTGCTTGGCCCCTGAAACACAGAGATTTTTATTTGAAGACAAGTTTCAGTTTTTTTTTTTTTTTAAGATCAGCCATAGAATTTATTTTTGCATTTCAGACACAGAAAAAACTCCAGTATTAGAAGGCCAAGAGAAAACCCAGGTTTCCATATGCTCTGTCTTGTATCCCCAGGCCTGGCTGGCATGGAAAGTTGCAAAGCCACAGACAGTTCATAGATGGACAGTCACAAAGTTCAAATCCCAACTCTGGGTGTTTTCACTTTGAACCTCACTCAATACTTCTGCAAAACAGTGCTCATTCTCCCATACCTGAAACTCAGTGAAAACAGATATAGATAATTTTGCTAATGCTTTTGCAAGGGTTCACTTATGGTTTGCTAAAACATAAATGAAATCTGGGCATGTGATCATTTGTAGCCCAGTCAATATTACTGATCTACAGTCCAGACTGCAAGTCATATAGCCATCAGGACACTGCACCCTAGGCCTGACCTCCCACAAGTACTTTACAGAGGCTCATGATGACTAAGGAGCTAGCATACTATTCCAACTCTGGCTCCTGCTCGTTCTAAGCTAGGGTTTCAGTAGGGTGGGGGACTTCCATGACTGCTTCCTAAAGGGCACCAGTGTGATCAGATGTAAGACCATATATACATTAGTTTTTGCTGCAAGTTGTGCCTTTCTTTTGAGAATTAGATGAGTCTATGGCACTGGCTGCTTGCACAGACATGGGTGAAGACTCTTAATCATGGGTGTGGTTGTTGGGATTTCTGGAAGTACAGAAGTACAGGTGAGACATCCTGCCCAATACATTTTTAAATTTAAAATATAAAAAAATGTGTTGGAGCAATAGCTTAGTGGGGAGGGTGTTTTCCTTGCAAGCTGCCATCCCGGGTTTGATTCCCATATGGTCACCCAAGTCGGCTAGTTGTAATTTCTGAGTGCAGAGCCAAGAGTAACCCCTGAGCGCCACTGGATATAACCCTCCCTCAACTTTTTAAATTTAAAATCTACATACACATGTATATATATATGTTTACATATACATTATACATATATATATTATATTATTATACATATATAATATATATGTATAATGTATATGTAAACATATTTCTAGCATTTTATTTACTTAAAAACAAAACCTAAAATATCCTTGCCTTTAATTTATTCTTTTTTAAATATAATTTTTATTTTGATCATAGTGCCTTACATATTGTTGACAATAATATTTTAGGTACATATTTACATAAAATCAGGGGGGATTCCCATCACCAATTTGTCCTCCCTGCACCTCCATTTTTGTCCTACCTCCCATATCCTCTTCTCTCATCCCCCCCCCCCCCGGTGCTGCTAGAATATTAGTAGTCTTGCACCTGTATGGTCTTGGTGCCTCCCTTATTTCCCCTCTAACTGGGAGGCAGGACTAGCTAGTTCAAGTTATGTGGTTTTTTTTGAAGAAGAGAAAAGTAATAAACTGGGGTAAAAGTCTAATACGCCGAAAATGGGCGGAATTCTTCTAGAGGTTCCCATCATCAGTTTGAGAGACGAAGGAGTAAAAGAAGTGTACAAAAAGAAGTGTCAAATATCCAGTGAGGACTCCAACAATAATGATAAGCACCACAAAAAAAAAAAAAAAAAAAAAAAAGCCATGGTCTTGAGATAAGAAACATGGCAGAGCACATAAAGAAGAAAAGAAGAGGAAAAAAATAGGTATAAATGGGGGCAACAACTTCAATAACCACACCAAAACCAAGAAATTGACCAAAAATAGATAGGTAAATAAAAAAATAATAATAATAGATGAAGATAAAAAATAATATATAAAAATAAACAATGTTTTGTGCTTTTTGCTTTTTTCCCCCCTCCTGCCCTGGCACGGTAAATATTGGGGTCATTCAAAAAGGAATTCACTTGGCCTAAAAGATATGGGGTTTCTCCATCCTTGGAGTATGTTGTCATGGGATTAACTATAGACTCTGTTCAGGATCATTTACTCTCCTGGTGGTGCTTTCCTGGTGTTTGGAAGACTTCTGCTCCATCCTGGGTGATAAAATAAGACCTCTGTATCTAGAGATCTCAGTATCTGCACAGGTCCAGGAGTGGGACTTATGATGAAGTCTTTCTTTGCGGTTTTAGAAGTTCTGTTCCCTCAGTGTCATTTTAATCCATCTTCTGTGGTAGGTGGTCTTGGTCTTTGCACTGAACCTAGGAGGGCACCTAGGATAGCGTCTCTTTGTGTTTCTAGAAGCCCCATTCTGTTGCAATTGTCTCTGCCAGACCTTTGGAACTGGGGATCATGCTTGTTGTGCAGGTCGTAGTTCAAACCCTGGAGTAGGGCTTTTGTATTGGTCCCAAGATATATACAGTCTGGTCATGGTTCTAGCAGCCAGTCTCTGTAAATAGCGATCTTGGCTTTTGGACGACCAAAGTGTAACAAGTCTTCTGATTTTGTCTTATCATTAGCTGGTAAGGAAGGATAACCTGTTCTTAGGTCATTTTCCTCATTGTCAAGATATCATATTAGAGCTGGCACTTGTTGGTGACCCAGCAGTATTAAGGCGGTCCTGGATGGGATTTGTTTCCTGCAGCTGTCGTGGAGAACTGTGCTGTTTCTATGTCTGGGATCCAGGGTTCAAGGCTGAACGAATGGTGTCTAATCACGTGAGGTCTAAGTTGAGTCCACGTGACATATTTTTAAGGTAGGAGATATCCCTGTATTGTAAACAACTATGCGTTCCTATCGCTAGTAGATAAGAGCTCTTTTTTATATGTAAGATTCCCCCTTTTTTTAGTGTGCCTTTGCAGGGAGAATGGTGCTACATTGTATTGTAGGTGTATTTGGGGGTGGACAGAGAGAAAAACATAAACAGGTCATACACCCCAAAAAGATAAAAATAGGCATAAAAATGTATGTGCTCCCATATGTATATGTAGAACAGACATTTTAATAAATGAATTAATAAAGTATTTAAAGGACCAAAGTGATGCAAAAGACTACCTTACATTTGGGAAAAAGCAGGTAAAGAGGTGGTGTAATACAGGTCTTATGCTTATGTTGGAAGTACAAGTTTTCCCATTGTCTTTTGGGTTTTTCTTGTGGTGTGTGGGTTCCCAGGCACCTTTCCATCACACCCCCTGACCTTCTTCAGATTGGCAAAAGATTTGCGGCAGGGAAGACTTGGAAGAGTTCTTGCATTGGGGATACTTTTGGAACTAAGTCCGATTTTAAGTAACAGTCCACGTTAGGGGGAGTTGGTAGGGAGGGCTGCACAGCATGAGTCCACAGGGGAGTTGGCTGCCTTTTCTTGCAGGGGACGAGGTGTGGTTTAACTGGGTGTCCCTTCGCTTGGGTACTGGGTACTGGTTCATTGGGAAAGGAGGTCAATCTTGATGCCTAATAGATTAAGGACTGAGGGTGAAGAGTTTTAATACTGTGGGAGGTCTGGATGGGATTGAGGGAGTGAAGGGATAGTTGGATTTCCAAAGGGGGGAAAGGGGAAGGTATATGGAAGGGGTAGGAAGGGAGAAAAGAGAAAATACATTAGAAAGAAAGGGAGAAGAGAGTACATTGTATATTTTTGATATTAACCTCTGATCTAATGGGTATTGGGTGAATACTTTCTCCCATTCTGCGGGTGAGTTTTGTATCCTAGACACTATTTTCTTTGAGATGCAGAAGCTTCTCTTAATATATTCCCAGCGGTTTATCTCTGCTTCCACTTGTTTGGAGAGTGCTGTTACCCCCTTGAGATGTCTTTAGTCTCAACGTCTTGGATTGTTTTCCTACGTGTTTTTCTATATAACTTATAGATTAAGGTCTGATATCCATGTCTTTAATCCATTTGTATTTGACCTGTGTGCATGGTGTTAGATGGAGGTTTGAGTTTGTTTTTTTGCAAGTGGCTGAAAATTGTGCCACACCATTTTTAAAGGGTCTTTCTTTGCTCCATTTTGCATTTTTTGACCCTTTGGGGAACATTCTCTGAATACTCCAGTCTATTCCATTGATCTGAGTGTCTTTATTCCAATACCATGCTGTTTTAATGACTATAGCTTTGTAATACAATTTAAGTTGGGGAAAGTGATACCTCCATATTTATTTTTCCAAGTAATTCTCTAGCTATTCATGGTATTTATTGTTTGAAATGAATTTCAGGAGTGTTTAATCTACTTTGAAGAATGTCATGTGTATCTCTACAATGCTTTGGAAAATATTGTGATTTTAATGATGTTTATCCTCCCAAACCATGAGCAGAGTATGTTTCTCCATTTCCTTGTGTTCTCTTTTATTTCTTAAAGCAGGGTTTTGTAGTTTTTTTGTATAAATCCTTCATCTCTTTAGTTAAGTTGTCTCCAAGATATTTGAGTTTGTGTGACACTAATATGAATGGGATTGTTTTTTTAATGTCCATTTCTTTGCTATCATTATTGGTGTACAAGAAGGCCATTGATTTTTGCATATTAATTTTTTAGCCTGCACTTTGCTATATAAATCCATTTTATCTAGAAGCTGTTTGGTAGAGTCTTTAGGGTTTTCTAAATATAGTATCATGTCATCTTTAAACAGTGAGAGCTTGACTTCTTCCTGTCCTAGATGGATGACCTTGATCTTTATCTTGCCTAATTTCTATGGCAAGAACTTCATACATACTCTATGTTAAATAGGAGTGG
Source organism: Suncus etruscus (assembly GCF_024139225.1). Classification (NCBI taxonomy): domain Eukaryota; kingdom Metazoa; phylum Chordata; class Mammalia; order Eulipotyphla; family Soricidae; genus Suncus; species Suncus etruscus. Next base: position 100,102,884 of record NC_064848.1, on the reverse strand, counting down.
TAAGAGAAGGAAGCCTTGTATTGTACCAGATATTAGAGGAAAGGCTTTTAGTTTATTTCTATTGAGAATAATATTTGCCATGAGCATGTGGTAGATGGCCTTGACTTTATCGAGAAAAGTTCTTTCCATTCCCATATTCCCAACTTAATGAGAGGTTGTTTTTTTTTAATCAAGAATGGGTGTTGGACCTTATTGAATGCTTTCCCTGCATCTATTATTGATCATGTTGTTTTATTTTTCTTTTTGTTGATATGGTGTATTACATTTGTTAAACCATCCTTGCATTATTTGAAAAGAAACCTGCTTGGTCATAGTGTATTACCTTTTTGATGAGGCGTTGCATCCTATCTGCTAGAATTTTGTTCAGGATCTTTGCATCTGTGATCATCAGGGATTTTGGTCTGTAGTTTTTTTTTAGAAGCATCTCTGTTTGCCTTTTGTATCCTGGTGATGTTAGCTTCATTCAAACCTATTTTTGAGGGTACCTGATTCTTCAATTTCATGAAATAGCCTGAAAAGGATTGGTAGTAGTTCCTCTTGAATGGTTTGAAAGAATTTGTTAGTAAATCAATCTGGGCCTTTGCTTTTTTTTTTATTGGGAAGACTCTTGATTACCATTTCAATTTCATTGTAGTGATCAGTCTTTTAGATCTGCTATATCATCCTAGTTATACAATGGAATATTGTAAGAGTCCAAGAATGTATCCATTTTTTCCAGGTTATGTTTTTTTTTTTTTTTTTTTTTTGGTTTTTGGGCCACACCCGTTTGACGCTCAGGGGTTACTCCTGGCTATGTGCTCAGAAATCGCCCCTGGCTTGGGGGGACCATATGGGACGCCGGGGGATCGAACCGCGGTCCTTCCTTGGCTAGCGCTTGCAAGGCAGACACCTTACCTCCAGCGCCACCTACCCGGCCAGGTTATGTTTTATGGCACAGAATTTCTCAAACTAGTCTCTGATTAACTTTGAATCTCTGCAGCATTTGTAGTGATCTCTCCTTTTTTATTACTAATATGGTTTATTAAGTTTCTCTCTCCATTTCTTTGTGAGTTTTGCTAGTGTTTTATCAATCTTATTTATTTTTCTTTTTCCTTTCTTTTTTGAAGGGGGGAAATCATACCCGGCAGTGTTCAGGGGTTGGTTACTCCTGGCTCTATGCTCAGAAATCGCTCCTGGCAGGCTCTGGGGACCAAATGGGATGCTAGGATTTGAACCACCGTCCTTCAGCATGCAAGGCAAACTCCCTACCTCCAGGCTAACTCTCTGGCCTGAATCTTATTTATTTTTCAAAGAACCAGCTTTTACTTTTATAATTTTTCAGATTATGTTTTTGATATCCATTTCATTGATATCTGCTCTAAGCTTTGTCATTTTCTTCTACCTACCTATTTTTGGTTCCATTAGTTGATTATTTTCTAATTTTATAAGCTGTGTCATTAAGCTATTTTATGTAGGCCTCTTCTTTTTCTGATGTGTGCTTGCAAAGCAATAAATTTTTCTCTTAGTACTTCTTTTGCTGTATCCCATAAATTCTGGAAATTATTGTCTTCATTGTCATTTGCTTCCATGAAGGTTTTCATTTTCTCTGTGATTTCATCTCTGACCATCTGGTTGTTCAGTAGTTATCTATTTAATTTCCAGGTGTTAAAGTTTTTATTCTGTGGTCCTTTGTATTTCACTTTAATTTTAGTGCCTTGTGGTCTGAGAAGGTAGTCTGTACAATTTCTATCCTCTTGACTTTATAGAGATCAATTTTGTAGCAGCATGTGGTCTATCCTGGAGAATGATCCATGTGCATTGGAGAAGAATGTATACCCCATTTCCCATTTTCTGGGGACTGAGTGCCATATATATGTATATATATATATATATATATATATATATATATATATATATATATTATAAATGCCATATAAATGTCATACATATATACATATATATAAGTCCACTTTATTTTTCTTTTCAGAGCTATTATATTCATGTTAGGTTTCACCATGATTTAATTATCAAGGGTGACAGGGCAGTATTGATGTCTCTCACTGTTATTATGCTGCTTTTGATATCTTCTTTCAGATTTGTCAACAATTGCTGATAATTTGCTGATTGTTCATTGGGTATATATATGTTTATGAGTGTGATTTCTTTCTGTTGTACATATCCCTTGATTAGTACAAAATGTCTAACTTTGTCCTGTATAACTTTTCTGAGTCTAAACTTTGTGCACCTGATATTAATATGGTCACCAGCTTTTTTTAAGGAAGTTTCATGTTTGGATGATTTTTCTACAACATTTGATTTTGAGTCTGTTTGTTCTGACTATTCAGATGTGTTTCTTGCCAGCAGCAAAATGTTAGATTCAACTTTTTGATCCATATTTCATTGACGTTGAGAGAGATTATTGTCATGGGATTTAGTGTCATCTTTGTGTAGATGTTCGGTGTGTCAATTGGTCTGTCTTGTCTTAAAGTAGACCTTTCAGTTTTTTTGTCAAGGCTGTTTTTGAGTCTGTAAAGTTTCTGAGCTGTTGTTTATCTGTGAAGCTATATATACTTGCTTCAAACCTCAAAGTGAGTCTGGCTGGGTGCAGTATTCTAGGTGAAACATTCATTTCATTGAGTTTTGTCACTATATTTCACCATTGCCTTCTGGTCTTGAGGGTTTCTTGTGACAGGTCAGCTGTAAATCTTAAAGATGCTCCTTTGAATGTAATCTCCCTTTTTGATCTTGCTGCTTTAGTATTCTATTCCTATCTGTTGGATTTATCGTTGTGACTATGATGTGTCTTGGGATGCTTTTCTTTGGGTCTCTTCTAGCTGGTACTCTTTGGGCATGCAGAATTTGTTTGCAAACAGTCTCTATCTCTGCAAATTTCTCTGCAATGTTGTCATTCACTAAATATGCTTTCTGGGGATTTTCTTTCTGTGTCTGGGACTCCATTGATTTTGTGTTGTTTCGGTTGAGTTTATCAAAGGCTTCTATTTTTATCTGTTTCATTTTTTGTGTATATTTTATATCTGATCGTTTGCTTTAAGGCAATATCTTCTCTTGTTTGGAGTTGTTATGCATCTCATCTTCCAGCTCACTGATTCTGTCCTCAGCTGCTGTTACTCTGTTTGAGAGGCCTTCCACTGAGTTTTTTTATTTTCTTTACAGAGCTTTTCAGGCTAACTTGATAATTGGATCTTCTTATGTCATCAGAGCTGCCATCTTTATTCTCTATGGATGGAGTTGGTCTGCATTGCTTTACTACTGTCTAGCTTGTAATTTTTTTTTCTATGCATAACAGTAGAGTTTATTGGCTAGAATATAAGCATGGCCACAAAGTGAAACGGAGCAGCTGTGCTCCTCTGGCACCACTTTTTTTTGGGCGGCGACAGCCTATATTGGTGGGATTAAGTTTGCTGGAGTCTTCCTCTGTAGCCTCAAGCAGGAAGTCAAGAAGCCCGCATTCTTCTCTTTATAATTGGGATACTATGCTCTACATATAAAAAATTAAAATTCAGTTCTATTTATCTAAATTAGTATGTTCAGCATTAGGAAGTTTCTTACATTGTTAGGATCATAAAGACTTTCTGAAAAGTGCAGCGTATATGAGACACAGAAATAAAACTGTTACTTCCCCCAAGGAGCAGTAAGAATTTGAAAATATCATAAGGTTTCTGTTATCTTCAGATCTTCTTATAAAAACTTTGATAATAGTTTTGTCTCATTACACCATTGTAAAATGGTAATAGTTAAATACTTAAATAATTCTAAAATACAAAATATGTTAATGTGAATCATATCAATTGTTATATAGTACTTATAATTTTTAATATATATCATATGAAAGTTTTCAAAATGTATATACATAATTGATTATAAGAAAATATGCTTATAGTTCATTCTTGACTATGAAAGAAATCTGATTAGGTGAAGAGGCCAAATTCTCACACTCTGATGTAGATTAGAGTTTGATTTGGTAGTCTTTTCAGCTTTGTTATCTTTTGGAGTTTTTGAGGGCAGCCATACCTGACAGTATTTAGGGCTTACTCCTGACTCTGTGCTCAGAATCATCCTGGAGACACTTAAAGAATTACTTGGTATGCCAGGGATTGAAATCATGTTTTCTGTGTAGATACTATAAGGAGTTTTATATATGATTCACACTTGGATCCAAATTAAAGATTCAGTCAGAGAGCACCAGAGGTCTGGAAGCTCAAAAGAAAGGTATAAGAAATTATTTGAATTCCTAAGTAAAGGGCTATTTGCTGCAGGGTGGAGTCAAGTAAATTTGAAGACAATTATCTTTTTAATCAGTTTCTTTTAAAGCATTATTATATGTTAGCTGCTGGTTTTGGATGAATGATTCTGCAGGTAGCCATGGTAATAGACAAAAAGACTCATTAGGGACTTCATTTTATATAGAGAGATAAATTCATACTTTTATTCTATTTTTAGCTATATAGATTTTTTTGTGCTCAGAAAGCTTATTAATATATATATATATGTATATATATATACAGGTTCTTACTATTACTCAATTTTTATCTATAGAAATTTTTTATGTGCTCAGAAGGATCTGGAGTGCCTCTGAGTCATGATGCACAACTAGGCCAGTATTTCAACTCAAGACCTGAGGATGCAGTGCTGGTTGGGCCCTCTGGGCTGGAGATTACTTTCTATGATCAAAGCATGATTGGGCATGTAAAGCATGTGTCTTAACTCCTGTGACCTCTCTCTAAAAATCGACAATGTATTTTTTCTTTAAATATATGGTATTTAAGAGATAAACCTTTTTATTCCAACAGTTTTGAAATTTATCTTAAAATATTCAAATTTTGTTAGAATGTTTTTTATTATGTATTTCCATCTTCTCATAAAGATAAATGATACTTAAATTCTCAAATAAATATAACTTCATCCTTATAACTGTAAGTTTTTCATTTGATAATAATTAATTAAACAGGATTAAGTGTATATATTAGCTATGTACAATTTTTATGAATTAATTCTGAGTTAGTTTTAGAAGAAATATGTCTATAAAATTCCTTTAGCCTTCTGAAACCTTTGTGATTGCTAATGAAGACTCTTTAGTTCTTTTTCTAGTAAAAAAAACATTGTTTTAAGCCACTAGCCTTAACTCATTCTGCCAACATTTTTAATGCAAGGTCTATATAGTTGGTTATGTGTTTAATTTCTCCCTAAACAGTTATATATATTTTGGAATAGAATTTTGACTTATGTCACTTCTCATTTATAACTGACATAATTCTTTTATTTTGTGCTTATTCTCTGCATTTTAGTCCATCATCTAAGTGTTTTTCTACTTTTTATTTATCTCTTTAAATCTTCTGCTCTAGGCATTAATATTAGATCATAATCTTCAACTTTAGAGGTAGAGCAAAATTTCTTGTTTAGCACTTAATATTTTTACATTTCATTGTGATGCCTCTGGAGGTGCCTGGGGTAACTTACATGAAGTGGGAAGGAGAGAGGTGGCAGCCCTGAAAAGAGAAACTACACCTTTCTTCCTCCCTACCTCAGCCCCCTAGGGTTGGCTACTTAGATCTAGAACTTATAAAACCATCAGTGAGTCCCTACACAGCAAGAACACCAAATTTCTTAGGCAGCCATCATGCTGCACCTGATATCCACTTGTTCCATTCTGCAAAGACCTAATATCCACCACCTAGTTATTTCATCAGGGAGTCCTAGACTCAGGCTAGAGGGAAGATTTACTCTTTTCAGGAAAACGAAATTCAGTCTGAGACCTGACCCTGGCCTTTTCAGGTTTGTTGAGACTTCCGTCACCGAAAAAAAAAAAAAAAAAAGGAAGAAAGGGAAAATAAAAGGAATTGCTTTATCTATTTATTTACTAATTTTAAGATAGATCTTTAGTATTTCAAGATGGCATTTGTAGATAGTTAAATAGATGATAGATAGATAGATAAATAGATAGATAGATAGATAGATAGATAGATAGATAGATAGATAGATAGATAGATAGATAGATAGATAGATAGATGACAAGTAGAGAGATTTTTTTTTGAGTCACAGCTGCTGATGATCAGGGTTAACTCCTGGCTCTGCATTCATGAATTACTCCCAGTAGTGATCTGGAATATTGTGTTATGCCCAGAATATAACCTAGTTCGTCCACATGGAAGACAAGCATCCTTCCTCCTATACCATCTTTTCAACATCTCTTATTAATATGTTTATAAAAATTATATTCACCTTACTTTAGTCTGTTCCCAGTCATTTATTCTGTTATTTTGCTTTAATTACAATGCCAAACGTCAGTCTATATAGCAGATGCTGACAGTGCCCCAACCTAATTATTCAGAAATTTCAACTGTTATCAGCCACATGTCTGTGTCTGAGTCATTTGTGTTTGTTTCCTAGAAGGACAGAAAAGACGAATTCTACCCTTTCATAAAATGAATAAGAGCTGCACTAACACAATGAAACCTTCATAAATCCTAAACAACTGACTTTATTGAGCATAAAATCATATTCCCTGCATCGTAAAGAGGAGATAGGTACTGAGATACTGAGATAAGTATCATCTTTTGAAATTACAGATCTTATAGTACTTTTGGAATTATAGTTCTTTCATTAATAAAGTTTAAAATAGACTAATCTTTGTGAAAAATAAATATATACTCATAATCATGTACTCACATGTTTGCATCTAGTTGAAATAAATATTTCATACTTCTACTTTTGATTGCTTTATTCCAGATTTAATTTTTGTCTATATATCAGTAGGATGTAATCTTTTATATTGGATCATAAAAGTGATTACCTCTGTGGCAAAATTTGAGGGTTGCATATGCAGTGTTGACAAGCATTTCTTTTTTCACTCACTTCTATTTTGGATAACAAAAAATTCCATAGAGGAGATAACGGTTCAATGAAAGGTTGTGTATAGGAATAGCCTATCTTCATTGCTTTTATTTTTAACTCCTAGATATACAACATGTGCCTGTGTGACCTCACAATTTCTATCAGTCTCTTCTCACCAGTATATTATCTGGTGTATATCTCAGTTTAGAAGATTTCTATTAAATTTACAAATATTGTTAAAATAGAACAGTTATGGCTAATTCTAAAGTACTTTTAAATAAATTCATGTAAGTCAGAATGTCTGTTTTACTATATTGATTACATACCTCTTAATTTTATATCTCTACATCTAAGTATTTGTCATTAAGTTATGTTTTCCTGTTTTCAGTGCAACTAACATGGACCGGGCTTACATTTAATCTATGAATACATTTACTGTAGGTACATTTTTAGAATATCTCTTGACTTATAAAAATAGATAATATGAAATATTTTTTAATTTGATGCAATTTTTGCTAAAAAAGAAAAGAAAACCTTATTTCAAAATGTAGTTTCCTATGCATTGATGACAGAAATAAAAAAGTTTCACTTAATAAGGTAATATTTAAAATTTTTAAAGTAGAATGTATCCATCAGATAAAGGGTTAAATAATATTCGTTAGTTGTTCATTAAATGTCTGTGTTCTAGACTATTGCTGCAGGAGAAAAATTCAAATTATCAAATGCCACTGATCACAGGCCAACAATTACTTTTGTCTTACGGCAACAAATTTCAGTTTTAAATGTCAGCTTATATAATTCTTTATTTTAATCACACACATTTACAAAGACAGTTGGGCTTTATTAAGAAATGCTGTACCAGGGCCCGGAAAGATAGCACAGCGGCGTTTGCGTTGCAAGCAGCCGATCCAGGACCAAAGGTGGTTGGTTCGAATCCCGGTGTCCCAAATGTCCTGTGCCTGCCAGGAGCTATTTCTGAGCAGTCAGGAGTAACCCCTGAGCACCGCCGTGTGGCCCAAAAACAAAAACAAAAACAAAAACAAAAACAAAAAAAAAGAAAAGAAAAAAGAAAAGAAAAAGAAATGCTGTACCTGCCACCCTGGAAACATTTTCTCCTTAGGGACATGGAAAGCAAATAAATAAGTAGTTGCAATATTTGGATATAATATGTTTGAAATAATAAGTTTATAAATCGTCACTATCTAAAACATCTACAACAAATAGCAGCAATCCCTTTCAATTTAATGACTAGCTAAGTTAAGTTTGTCATTAAAAGTTGGATAAAGAAGAATCACATTTGCCACTTTTTAAAGTGAATGTTCATCAGCATTTAAATGGTCAATTGAACCCTCTTTAAATTGGAAAAATTCTGGTACGGTTAATTTCATAGTTGTTCGTGGTTGACAAATCACTGTAAGATGCTTGCTCTGTATTTCTTTATATAAAAATTTACAAAAACACACTACTAGACTTTTATATTTAGACTACAGTGAACGACAACCTCACCTAGTAGACTTTAATTAAAAATAAAAATATAAAGGGTGGCATTGTCTTGGTGAGGTCACCTCAGGCATTGTGTTTCTCACCCCTTAGGCTGAGGGGTATGATGAAACAGGGTAGTGGTGGTGAAATAATACACAGCTGTCAGAAAAGATATTCATTGGAGTCAGCTTGCTTTATTTCTCATGGCTTTTCTTTGCTGTGAGTCTCTCTGCCATGTGTTCATTTTTTTCTGAGCTCTCCCTGTGCTGCCTATCCTGTTTTTCTGTCACAAGCTCTCTCTTCCCCCAAACAAGCACTTTTTCTTTATTATCCAGAAACCCACTCACCAGGGTGGGGGAAGGTCCTATAATCCAGGTGTGATTTTACATATCAATAGAAGAGGTTAGGGAAACAGGAAGTTGTGGGAAGGACATTTGTTAGGCTTTTACCTAGTTTCACTTTACAGTAGGCAATGTTTTCTTTTGTAATCTATACTGATATTCTAATTTATATGCTAGATAATTTTCTTTCTCCAATTCTATACTTTCAGATTTTTTTTCATAAATTAATTGTCCATAAATATAATAATTACAAACAATTGTAATTGGTTCTTTGGGGCTGGAGAGATAACATGAAGGTAGGGCGCATCAGGAATGGTTTCTGAGCATAGAGCCAGGAGTAACCCCTGGGTGCTGCCGCTGACGGGTGTGACCCCCCCAAAAAAGTAATATAAATAATTATTTCCAAGTTCTCTTCCACTTATTGATTTTTTTTTGGTGGTATTACACTGGTTTGATTGCTATATATTTGTAATAAAGTTTAGAGTCAGAGAATGTGTCCTGCATTTTAATTTATCAGACCTTCTTTGAGTCTTCTAGGTCTTTGTAGTTCCTTTTAAATTTCAGCAATATCTTCTGAATTTTTGAAAAACAAGCCTTTTATTCCCTAATGATTTTGGTAGATATCATATTGTGTAATGCTTTGAATATTATGGTAGTTGTAATAATGTTTATTCAATATGTAAATGGATAATCTTTCCATTTTTTGTATATTTTCTAAGTAAATAGTTATTTTTAGTTGTCAATGTACAAATTTTTCATATTCTTTGCTGTTTCTTTTTAAAAAATTAAAAATAAAAAAATTATCATTGTTTTTATATATCTATCTGCCATAAAATGTTCTATTTCTTCCTTCTAGTGGTATGATTCTGACATTTAGCCAAAATATGTCAAGAACTGACACATTAAAATAAATGTTAGTATTTGAATAGATAGTGCAGCAGGTAGTGTGCTTGCCTGTACGTGGCAGACACCCATATTTGATCCTCAGCACCACATATGGTCCCCCACATTTTGCCAAGAGGGATTCCTAAGCATAGAGCCAGGAGTTAGCCCTGAGCACCTTGAGGTATGTCCCAAAACAAAACAAAACAAAACAAAACTGATTTAAGTTATCCATATTTGTAAGTGATATTAATACCATAGGAGTTTTTAAATAATATTTATGGTTTTTGTTATCCTTGATCTTTATGAAAATACCTGTGTATCTATTGTAATAGGTGAGGCATAATAATTACATCAGTCTTGAAAATATAACAGAAAAATCATATTTGAATTTCAAATTTTTACAAGCTTAGGAGGCAATTATCAACATAATATATAAATGTATATGATACTTTGGTTTATCAATTTTTAATTGATGTATATTGTTTATGTAGTTTAAATGAGAGGGTTTAATGTGCTATAAATAAAATAAGTTTATATTTTTTATGTTCATATTTTTAATAAATTATAAGATAAATGTATGAAAATCCTATTTGCTTACTTTGCATGATTACAAAATGCAATCTGATAGTTCTTCATCACTTGACATTAATCTTCTAATGTAAACACCTGGCCTTTTGTAAAATTATTTGTTAATTAATTAAGATAAACTATAATTACTCTTGACAATGTAGAAAGTACCTTGGAAATAAGTTAAATGTGACTCAAACATAAATTAAGTCAAGCTGTTATAAATGAGAATATTAATCTTTAGGGACAGTTAAATTAAAAAAATTATACAGATATAGCTTTATAAGCAATAAATAAAAAATATTAGGTCACTCTCCAGATGTGCATATTATATCAAAGCATAAAAGTTATATTTTAATTTCAGGAAAATATTTTTTGTTGTCGAATGCCTGAAATATTGTATGACATAGAAAAATATATTTATTGAAAATAACTACAGGCTCGGTACATGTACTTTTACTCTCCCCTAGGTCTTTTTGTGGTGTCTGAAAACATTCTGCTTTGTCGTGGATGATCAATGCATGCCTCTGTAGCTAGAGATATTGGTATTTGCACAGGTCAAAGGATGGAGCCTAGGATGGAGTATTTCTTTACAGTTCTAGGAGTTTAGTTCCATCACTGTTGTTTTAATCAGTCTTCTGCAGTTGGTGGTCTTGGTTTTTGCCCCGATCCTAGGAGAAAGCACAGAATACAGTCTTCCCTTATGTTTCCAGAAGTTCTGCTCAGTTGCAGTTGTTTCAGTCAGATCTGATCTTAGTTATTGTACAGATCATAGGCCAAGGGCTAGACTAGGGGTTTTTTTTTTGTTTGTTTGTTTTTTTATTTTCCCAAGATAAGTTTTGCCCAGTCATGGTTGTCACAGTCAGTCTTTTGTAGATATCAAACTTGGCTTTTGTATAAATCAAAGGATGACATGTCTTCTGATTTCATCTTATCTTTAGGAGGTGAGGTAATACAATATGCTCTTAGACCAAGTTGTTGCCATTTCCTCATTGTAAGGATGTCATATCATAGTTATTCCCATGACAATATACTTCAAGGGCAGAGAAACCCTGTATCTCTTAGGCCAAGGGAATTCCCTTTCTAATCTCCCCAACAGTTATTGTGCCTATGCAAGAAAAAAAAGCACAAATTAATTTTTTTGGTTTTGTTATTGTTGTTGTTTGTTGCTTTTTTTTTCCCTGTTGGTTTTCTTTTTTCTTTGTGCTTTGTTTTGTTTTTATTTCAAGACAGTGGTTATTGTGTGATTATTGCTTTATTACTCTGGTGCTTTTCGAGTTTTTTGTTTGATTTAAAAATAATTTTTTTAGTATTGTTGTTATGTTTTTCTTCTTCTTTCCCTTTCTTCTCTTAAATTGATATTTATAGCCTCTTTTAAGGACTCCTCCCATTTTTTGCTTGTTTGATTTTTGCCTCATTTTATTTTATTTTTGTTTTCATTCCTTTAAACCAGGGGTCTCAAATTTGCGGCACTCGGGCCGTTTGCAGCCCTTGTACAACATTTTGTGGCCTGCAGCCAGCCTTCAAATATCTCAGTATTCACGATAATTCACTTAACGAATAATTGCAATAAAATCGCATTAGTAAGAAAAAAATTGCATTAAGCATTAGCATACTCTGAGCAGTTCCATTCAGGGTATGCAAATGTTTAATGCTATTTTTTCTTACTAATGCGATATTTTATTGTGAATATTCAGTAAGAGAATAATTGTGAATACTTTGCACCTAGTGCAGACGTCATTTCCGCTGCTCCTGCCCACTGCCCCTTGCATTATTGGTGGCCTAAGGGAAAAAAAGGGAGAGAAGGGAGAGAATATTATTACAGAATTAGATTTTGTCATACCTTCATCATGACTTCATCAAAGCCTGCAGTGAAGAGAAAGATTGATGATGAGCACAGTCAATTTCAGGAAAAGTGGGAGACGCAGTATTTCTTTGTTGAGCACAGGGGCATCCCCACATGTCTTATTTGCTCAAAGAAAGTTGCAGTACACAAGGAATACAACTTGAAATGCCATTATTCAACTAAACATGCTGAGGAATGTGCAAAATATCAAGGAAATGAGAGAGCCAAGCAGATTGCCAGTCTTAAAGCATGTCTAATAGGGCAACAAGATTTCTTCAATTCAAGAAAGCAACCAAAGAGAATGTTGCATCAATCGAAGCTAGTTACATGGTTAGTGAGATGATTGCTAAGGCAGGGAAACCATTCACAGAAGGAGAGTTTGTTTAAAAAAATGTATGTTACAGGCTGCAAGTATTATCTGTCCGAAAAAGAAAGGTCAGTTTAGCAAAATCAGCCTTTCTGCCAACACTGTGGCAGAGAGCATTTCTTTTTTTTTTTTTTTTTTTTTTTTTTTTGGTTTTTGGGCCACACCCGGTGATGCTCAGGGGTTACTCCTGGCTATGCGCTCAGAAGTCGCTCCTGGCTTGGGGGACCATATGGGACGCCGGGGATCGAACCGCGGTCTGTCCTAGGCTAGCGCAGGTAAGGCAGGCACCTTACCTTTAGCGCCACCGCCCGGCCCCAAGCAGAGAGCATTTCTGACAGGTCAAGTGACATTTATCTTCAACTGTGTGAGAAAGCCAAATGTTTTGATCATACTCAGTTGCTCTTGATGAGGGCACAGATATAACAAACAGTGCACAGCTCACAATTTATGTCCGTGGTGTTGATTGCAATTTTGAATTGACAGAGGAGCTGCTCACAATAATTCCAATGCATGGCCAGACCACCACTAATGAGATATTTTGGCATCTGTGTGATGCCATTGAGAATGCAGGTTTGCCATGGAAGAGGTTTGTTGAAATAATAACCATTTGAGCACCATCGATGAAAGACAGGAAAAATGGACTGGTGGCACTTGTTCAAAAAAAACTTGAAGAGGAAGGTGTAGATAAGGCCATTGCTCTTCACTATATTATCCATCAGCTGGCCCTTTGCAGTAAATGCCTGCCGTGTGACAATGTGATGTCTGTTGTTGTGAAATGCATCAACCAAATCAGATCCAAGGGCTTAAAGTACAGGAGGTTACGTGCTTTTTTAGAGGAAATGCAGTCAGAATATGGAGATGTGTTCTATTTCACCAAGGTATGTTGGATCAGCAGTGGAAATGTCCTGAAAAGGTTCTTTGAGTTGAGAGAAAAAGTGAAAGCCTTTATGGAGAAGGATAGAATGCTTTTTCTGAGTTGAGTGATCATAAATGGCTCATGGACTTAGCTTTTCTTGTTGACATCACACATAAGCTGAATGTACTAAACAAGATGTTCCAAGGCCCAGGGCAGCTTATCAGTGCTGCCTATGACAATGTGAGAGCATTCTCCACAAAACTTGTGTTATGTAAATCCCAGCCCTCTCAGACAAACCTTTGCCATTTCCCAGCATGCAAGGAACTTGTGGATGCAGGCATACCATTCAGTGGTGAGAAATATGTTGACGCTATTTTTAAGCTAGAGAAGGAATTTGATCACAGATGTGCAGATTCAAAAAGCACAGAGCCACTTTCCAAATTTTTGTGGACTCCTTTTCCTTTGATATGCAAGATACCCCTCTTGTGCTTCAAATGGAGCTCATTGACCTGCAATGCAACTCTGATCTCAAAACCAAGTTCAGGGAGATTAGTGGAAAAGAAGACATGCATGGGCAATTTTTAAGAGAATTGCCCCCCAGCTTCCCTGAGCTTTCCCTAAGGTCCAAGTGCACCATGTGCCTTTTTGAGAGCACATATTTGTGTGAAAAGTTATTTTCCACTTTGAATTTCAATAAGTCAAAGTACAGGTCTAGACTTAATGATGATCATCTTCAAGCCATACTGAGGGTCTCAACTGCTTCCTCTCTAAAGCCAAATGTGGTTCAGATTTGTGAGAAGAAGCACTGTCAAGTCTCTGGCAGCAAGGAATAGGCAAAAGATGCCATGTTCAGAAGAACTGTTCATGATCTTCACTCAATGTTCTATTTATGTTCAGAAGAAATAATTAAAACTGTTAATAATGACATTTGAGGAATTTTTTTTTGTGAAATCCCTTATGCGGCCCTGCCTTACCCCAACTTTGCCTCCTGTGGCCCCCAGGTAAATTGAGTTTGAGACCCCTGTTTTAAACAGAACCACATAACTTGAATCATCTTGTTCTGCCTCACATTGAGGGGGGAAATAATGGAGGGAACCAAGACCAGGCAGTCATATGAACATTAAGTAGAATAAAAAAAAGATCAGACTTAAACAACAACAAATCCAAAGCCAATGTCAACAGAATCGATACCCAATCCACAACATGATAGACTCAGAGGGGACCACTTATTCTAGCAACCTTGGGGGGGGGTGTACAAAGGGGTTATGGGATGCATGTTGGGAACAGGGGTGGAAGGAGGACAACATTGGTGGTGGGAATGCCCTTGATTCAATGTTGCTATGTACCTAAAATATTACTGTGAAAGATCTGTAATCCACTTTGGTCAAAATAAAAATTTAAAAAAATATATATTTATTATTTAATCTAAAACAGTGGTTTATTCAGAATGATTGTGCAGGGATTGAGGTACTTGCCTTACATACTACTGATTCAGTTCAATCTCTGGCCTAGCATAAAGTCTCTGGAGCATCATCAGAAGTGATTCCTCAGCACTGACCCAGGAATAAGCCTGAATTATTGATGGGTTTGACAATCCAACATATCTGGAAGTTATGAATCCTAAAGATGGAATAAATTATGAATAATTAGCATTTTAATTATATAGTAATTTGCTTTATTTTCAAATATGAAAGCCTGCATCAGGAAAAAATATTTCTGAAATTTTTTAAGGAAGTCTGGAATGCAATGATCAGTGCATTCATGCACACTGGAAAAAGTAATTTGTTGCTGTTTCTTAGGGTTTTGGTTTTCGGAGGTTTTATTGTTTGGTTTTGATTTGATGTCAGGACATTTTATTTTACAAGCTACTGGATAAAACTAAAAATATTCAAATTTTAAGTAGCTTTAAAATGTATATTATATGATTTTTCAAAAAAAAAGAGATTACAATTCCAGTCTTGCCAAATTTTTATAATTTCTTCAGTGTTTTCAATTTTCTATAATTTAGACAAATGGGTAAAAATTAGAACTGATAATACCTAGTCAGATTTTTTTTAAATAGATATTATATATTCTGAAAATATAACACAAGTCTGCACATTTCTTATGCTCTTACAAACATTGTAAAACCTATTGAATAGTTATGAAATTGCAGTGATGCAAGTGATACAGAATTTTCTATGTAATTTGTAAATGAAGGATTTAACCTCACTGTGTCTCAATTAAATGATATATAGATATGACTTTTAATAATTTACCATTTGTGAAGTATGCAGCTCACTACTGCAAACATGATTTACCTTAATATTACATTTCAAGGGGTTGGAGCTATAGCATAGTGGTAGGGCTTTTGCCTTGTGAGTGGCAGATCCAGTAGGGACCTTCTTTTGATCCCTAGTGTCCCGTAGGTCCCCTGAGTCAGAAGTAACCTCTGAGTTTCACTAGGTGTGGCCCAAAAGCAAAAACAAAACAAAAAATTTTACATTTCAAATGAACGCTAAAAATGTTATTATTTTTAAATAAGCATAAGTAATTCCTTTTTAGATAATATGTTTACTACATATTCAGCATAATCCTCCTAGTGATACTGCTGGATACAATTCTGACACTGTTTAAAAAGAGAAAGTAGACAGTGGAGAAAATATGAAAAAATACCTTCACAAAATGTGAAAATCAGGAAAGGTCTTCAATTAAAAAGCTTAGTAGTAATTTGAAGAGCTTGACTTTGTTATTTTTCCAGGTCATCCCAAGAGTGTTATTGTGCTGAAATTGAGGGAGTCTTGCCTGGTAATACATAATCAGGCAAGATCATTCAATGTCAGAGTCCAAAGATGCCGTACTTATTGGGACCCTAGGTGCTGGGCTCAACTGAGTAGTGCCATGCCTATCTTCACAAAAAAAAATCTGAATAAGGAAGAGGGACTTTATTGACTGAAAACATTTAAAGTTTGGAAAAGATATCCACTAGCACATTACAAAGAAGCATTTCAAGAGCATGAGTCTATCTGGTATAACAGTTTATGTATATCTAGTAATTTTTCAGAAAACTCAGATATTTATAAGGGTGAATATTGAGCATGGACAGTTGAGCATACAATTGAGCATAAAATGAGCACATTTTGCATGTGTAGCAAATGGTAGAAAAACTGTCTTCTTGGAGTGGGGTTTAAGTATAGGAGAGAAGATTAAGGAGAATAGAGGTTGATGATTCAAATGTTCTACTACTCCATTGACTGGTGCTGTCAAGCCAGGGGCCTAGGATTCTTATCAGTGAAAAAAATATTCTTTAAGTTCAGAGCAAATAGAATTCACAGAGCAGATTCTCTGGAAGAGAGACTGTCTGTCACACTATCCAAACGACAACCTATGAGCCAGCTGGTTTTAGTTTTTCCTAAACTCAGAGGCTCTTCTAAATTTTCAAGGAAAATTTTTATCAGTCTCTATTTGATATCGCATTGACAACTGAAGGTAATGCAGTAATACAAACAAAATTCTACCAGGTGTTGGAGGAGAAACATTGTTGTTAATAATTAAGCATTGATTATAATAATTAAAATATGTCATGATTCTAGATAAACACCAATATTCTAAAGTAGGGTGCATTTAACAAGAAAACATGAAGAATGATTATATTTAATGATAAAAATTAAACTAAGAAAAATATGTAAATATAAAAGGACCCAAGCCATTAAGAATATGTACAATTTTATTAAAGGTAGTAGAGAATTTTTTTATTAAAAGAAAAAATGTGGGGTCGGAGAGATAGCATGGAGGTAAGGTGTTTGTCTTTCATATAGAAGCTCATCGGTTCGAATCCCAGCATCACATGGTCTCCCTAGCCTGCCAGGAGCGATTTCTGAGCGTGAAGCCAGGAGTAACCCCTGAGCACTGCCAGGTGTGACACAGAAAACAAACAAACAAACAAACAAAAAACAGAAAACAAAAAAAGAAAAAAAATGTAGCATGTTTTATGTATAGAATTTCTTTAAGATAAATTTACAGTACTTTTTTATCCTAAAATACTCTACATGAAATTAAGTTTTGATGGTATATTTTGTGGAATGTGGAAAATTAGTTCTTTATATAAGAGCAAACAAAACCATTCCCATACATGAATATCAAGGTCACTTTTTCACTCTTTTATAAGAAATACTCATGAAAACATTCATATAAGAATCATGTTAAATAACAAGAATTAGGAAACAATGTAAATACAATTGTAAATACAATTAAAATAGAATTGCAAATTCAATTCCTATGTTGCTAATAGGAATTCACTTTGAGAAATGTGTCCTGAAGTGATAACAAAATTTATATAACATAGCATGTACAGGCTTACTTGCATGGGATGATAAAATAGAAATAAAAATTGAGTGAATGGTTTACAACATCTTGAGGAAAGAAAGGGGCAATAAAGAAGTACTTACAGTGAACAATTTGGCAACTTAGACATTCATTTTATTAAGTCTGGTAAGTACTTTTAAAATTGTGATTTCTAAATGTTAATAGCCTTTTAAAATTAAATAATCTATTGAGGCGCTGGAGCAGTGTGGCACAGCGGTAGGGCATTTGTCTTGCAAGCAGCTGACTTAGGATGGACCATAGTTTCATCCCATGGTGTCCCATATGGTCCCCCAAGCCAGGAATGATTTCTGAGCACATAGTGAGGAGTAACCCTTGAACGTCTCCAGGTGTGGCCCAAAAAACAAAAACAAAAAAATAATAATCTATTAAATTTTATTCTGATCATCAGAACTTTACTTGAAAACTAGCATTTGTATACAAAATCAAAATGCCTTTGAGGTCAAGTGATTTGAGTTAGACAAGTTGCTATTGCTCCTGGGGTGTTAGTACCCTATTAAATGGTTCATTAAGTAACAAATTTCAGATGTTTACTTTCCATCAGCTGTGCTCAGAGTAATTAAAAGTACAAATAATAACCTGAACTTAGAGGCAGAATTCTCTTTGGTTGTAGGAGAAATGTGCCTTAATTAATGTAAATGTTAAATGCTAGAATTTATTCCTAAAGAAAATTATCAACTATTTTATAATTTCTTTAAATCTTTATCTTTAAATAGCATTTTATAGTAGAATTCTTTTAATGTCGTTCTTTTTTTTTATCGGCCACACCCATTTGATGCTCAGAGGTTACTCCTGGCTAAGCGCTCAGAAATTGCCCCTGGCTTAGGGGGACCATATGGGATGCCAGGGTATTGAACTGCGGTCCTTCCTTGGCTAGCACTTGCATGGCACTTACCTCTAGCACCACCACACCAGCCCCTAATGTTGTTCTTAATAAATATTACATTGTAAATGTAATAAAATGGTGGGAAAAGAATCAGAATTTTAATGTTAGTTTTTTTAATTTACTTTATATATTCATCTTAATTTTGACATCTAATAATCATAACTTCTTGTGTGTTGACATGACATTGTTTCTTATGAAATATTAACTGGTTTTCTTTCTTGTTTCTTTTTTTTTTTTTTTTTTTTTTTTGGTTTTTGGACCACACTCTGACTCTGTACTCAGAAATTACTCTTGGAAGGTTCAGGGAACCATATGGGATGCCAGGGAAGGAACCAAGGTCTGTCACAGGTTGGCAGTGTGCAAGACAAATGCCCTCCTGCTGTGCTATGGCTCTGGCCCCTGTTAATTATACTAACTGTTATGCTTTTAGCACATGATTAGTGAACTGTCTTTTCTTGACTTCATGTACACGCTTCTTCTGATCCTCCTAATTGTTAAGAGTATTTCTCATGATTTTCTTTTTCTTCTCATATTACATGATCTCTGGGTGACCTCAACTCCATACCTTTTCTTTACTTTTTGTACTTAGAAATTTCTAAAACATTGTTTTGGTACTTCAGTTCTGAACACCATTACAGACATTGAAATACCTATATTAGAATTCTCCAACTGTCCCAAAACTCATTAAGAGAATTTACCTCAGGCAAAACGCCAGTCTCCCTTAGCTTAAACTATCAATCTTCCCTCAACCATGGAGAAGAATACCTCACTTAAGTCCTTGCACATCTGTAGAACCCTCCTAAGAGGTGGTAATAAGCTTCTTCCTTGCAGATGCTACAGGAAACCAGGAGGTGCAAGCCCCAGATTATGCACAGTTCCAAGAGCTGAAGCAATATATACTAGAAACAGACTTGGAAGTTATCAGATTGGGAAGATGCTTTTGAATACTTTAATTGAGAGCTTAAAACCATAAAGGTATTGAATTCGACTGTTACAAACTATGAGTTAATCAATTAGTCATGCATTTTGAATAAACTTCCATGGAGCATTAAGAAGGAAATTTTGGAGCAATTGATGCTGTAGGAATGTACCTGGAGACAACATGGAATCTTTGCACTTCACTCCACTCTGTTTCCAAACAAAGCTCTATGTATTTCATCAAGTTGTTCATAATCTTTAGTATCCTTTGTAATAAACCAGTGACCTAGTGAGTAAGTATATTTCCTGAGTTGTATTTACTAGTGTAGCTATTAATTTAACCTGAAGAATGTATCCTGAAAAAAATCTATGATTTATATATAACTAATGGGTTAGGAGCACAGAAAATAATCTAAGTTTTTAATTGGTATCTGAATTCTGCTGATTGAAATGCTGGCTATCTCTAATATTTAGCCAGCTGGTCAAAAGCAAGAGCTTCCCTTGTGATTGTGTGTGAAGTGAAGGTTATTATCAAGGACTGTCCCCTTTACCTTTAGAATCTGACACCATATCAAGATGAGTAGTGTCAGAATTCAGTTGAGTTCTTGACACCCAGCCAAGTATTTCAGATTTACTTGTCACAACAGAGAAGCCCATTCAAACTCGCATCGGAAACTGGTCTTAGGACATTAAATTGAACCAATTTTAGTCAACACAATCTTCATTCAAACAGTTGAAAAGGCAGAATATTTTAAGTACCCAGAAGTTGTTTATATGTCTGCTTAGCATCTCTTGTATCTTATTAAGCAAGTATTTTATTCTGGTATATGGGTTGTAAAAATGGGATCTGGAATGACAAATTTTGATCTTAAGTGTTCTGTAATATTGATTTGTAGGAGCCAACTAAGGACAGTGTAAAAGGATAGTCAGTCAAAATGATTGCTGGAATTGATGACAAACAAAATTGCAAGGACAGAAGGAATAGCACTATCTGGCTCAGGACTTATTTTCTAGGATCATAGACTATAAAAGGATAAATATGTTTTTATGGTGAATGATTATAATAATAAAAAGGTGGGTACATAAATAGATGTTATATATAGTAAGAACAAAATCAGAAAGGAGTGAAATATAAGTAAGGAAAATTTAAAATTTATATTTCATGGAACCAACCTTGTATTAAAATGTTGTTGATGAAAAATAATCCCCTTTTTATATAGACTCTAACCAGTTAGGGCTATTTATACCAAAATAGTTTATGCATTAAATAATATAAAATAATATATTCCTTCTGTTTTAAATATAATGTTGGAATTTTTTATTTTTATCTATATATTTCTTATAAAACTAGCTGAAGGAAAGTCTATAATATGCAGAATGATTTTATATAAAAATAGAAATATTTTGTGAAAATACAGATTACCTTTCCATTTTTATTAAGAAATATGAGTAACAGGTTTAATACATTTTCTATCTGCAGCATTACCTACCATCTGTTTGTCCCTGACCCTTGGCAGTCACTCTACTTAGAGACATAAACTAGGCCTGGAGTGGCGGCAGCCACATTAATTTTCACTAGGGCCTCAAAGTAAGTTTCCATATTGCAGTCTTTTAGAGAGAGACCTCTGTCACTCTGCTTCACAGCAGACATCTCAGCTAATGGAAGAAGTGATAGTATTATGGATTCTCTATACAGCCAGGGACATAAGAAATTGATGCAAGCATTCTACTATTGTCTGAGATAAGATTTTTTTCCTTACACTATTTGTCAAAAGATTTCAAGTTTACACAAAGATTCTTGAAACAGTCATTCAGGACTTTCACTGACCTCTGGAATGGGGCCATTTTTATTACTCTTCTGAACAACTTGCCTCCTTGTCCTTCAAAAGCCACCAGGACAGCTACCCTAAATGCCTGTTTTTGCTATTTTTGATATTACCATATTAGCATCAAGGTTGACTTTTTATAATCCATTTTCAAACAGCTAGAAAAAATATATTCTTAATGATAAAGGTTACATTTACATTTCAGAATTCTGAGTGAATTCACTGCCAGCTGTAAATGTATATTACAAATATTATGGTAACTTAAATTTCCAATTATCATTGTCTCTAAATAAATATATGCCTCAGAAAAAATGGAAGAAGGGCACAGATACCCAAGTCTTCTGTTACAATGAATTAAATTTAAGAAATCTACCTTTTCTTCTATGACAGACAATTTTGTCTGAATCATCATTAAATATAGTCTAAATAATTCCAAAGTTTCTATTTTATGAATAAACTTATATAAATGTTACTCAGATATTTAACTATAGTTTAACTTCATTGTGACCCTTATTTTCACTCTGAGAATTCAGACTATGCTTCATAGTTACTTTGTCCCCACATCCTTTCTCTTATGTTACCTAATGTGACTTAAAATAGTTTCTGTTGTTAATAATGACTTTAATCAGGCATATCATTGAAAATACTTTGTATACCAGGTGCTAGAGACTTGGCTTAGTTAAAGAGTATGTATCTTGAATGTGTTTGGCCCTAGGTTCTATCCTCTAAAACACACATACATGCATATATACAAACATTTAATTTTTGGGTAATAATAAGGTGAAAAAAATGATGATATCAATAATTTTTAATTATTTTTAACCTTGTTATTTTTCCTAAAAGTAAAAAATTGGCTCAAAATTAGGCCAGAGATCTAGTAGAGCAGGTAAAACACTTACATTGCATGCAGCTGACCTGGGTTTGATCCCATGGCCCTATACAGTTACCTGAGCCTGCTAGGAGTGATACCTGAGAGCATAGTCAGGAGTAAGCTCTAAGAATTGCTGGGTCTGGCCCAAAAGCAGACAAACAATTTTATTGTTGGGGGAGGGGGGAGGTATAGTTTAAAAAACAAAAGTACTAGGATAAAATTTTATATAAAATTTTCATTCATTGCTTATAAATAAATTAGAATACATTTGAACTGCTAAACTGGGAAGTTACCTATTAAAAGAATTTTATCTAAACCCAAAATTAAACTTTTAGAGTGATTTGGCTAAGTGACTACTTCATCATTTCCAGAGTAAATATTATTATTATAATAGTCTATTCTATATCTGTATATTTATTTTTTTGCAGACATAGATACTTTGTTTCTTAAATTTGTTCTTTTGGACTATAAAGTATACGAATTCTTGGGCTACATGATATTATAGCGGGTAGGGCATTGGCCTTGCACTTGGCTAACCTGGGTTCTATCCTCAGCATCCCATATAGGGATTCCTGATGGTATTCGAGGGTATAGTCCCCTTGAATACCATCAGGAATGACTCCTGAGCACAGAGCCAGGAGTAACACCTGAGCACTGCTAGGTGTGATCCAAAACCCTAAATGAATGAATAAATTAATAAATAATAAATAAAATCATTCATATTAAGGTCATATTTTTTTCACTTTTGATTAGATACTTTCTTACTCTTCTACAACTTCACTTTGTTATTGCAATTGTCCTATTTTATATGCATCTTATTTTTATTTTTGATTTTTTTTGGGCCACACCCGTTTGATGCTCAGGGGTTACTCCTGGCTAAGCGCTCAGAAATTGCACCTTGCTTGGGGGACCATATTGGACGCCGGGGGATCAAACCGCGGTCCTTCCTTGGCTAGCGCTTGCAAGGCAGACACCTTACCTCTAGCACCACCTCGCTGGCCCCCTACCTTTTTAATATTATTAGTTTCATGTCAATTTATGGTATCAAGATTATGACTATTGTATATAACAAATTAGATTAATTAAATTACATTATTTCACAAAGTTTGTAAGAATAAAAGTTGGAGCGGGGCCGGGCGGTGGCGCTGGAGGTAAGGTGCCTGCCTTGCCTGCGCTAGCCTAGGACGGACAGCGGTTCGATCCCCCGGCGTCCCATATGGTCCCCCAAGAAGCCAGGAGCAACTTCTGAGCGCATAGCCAGGAGTAACCCCTGAGCGTCACAGGGTGTGGCCCAAAAACCAAAAAAAAAAAAAAAAAAAAAAAAAAGTTGGAGCAAGGGCCTGAGAGACAGCACAGCAGTAGTGTGTTTGCCTTGCAAGTAGCCAACCCAGGACCAAAGGTGGTTCCAATCTCGGCATCCCATATGGTCCCCGTGCCTGCCAGGAGCAATTTCTGAGCAGAGAGCCAGGAGTAACCTCTGAGTGCCACCGGCTGTGGCCCAAAACCAAAAATAAATAAATAAATACATAAATAAATAAATAAAAGTTTGAGCAAATTTTAGACTTAATTGCATTTAGAAACTCAAATGACAGTAACTTTATTTCATTTCTTCATTATACATTACTCTATATATTGACTAGCCAGATTTTCATTTAAAATGATGTAGTTCCATATGGAATGCAATATACATGTAATTTAAGATCCATTTCTCCAAACCCATGACTACAAAAATGAACTATGCAGAATCATGTGATGTTACTTACCACTGTTGCTAGGATCAACAATATCATGTTGGGAAAAGTCATTGCTTACAAAAAGTTATTTTTCATTAAAATAGAATTTTGTACAAAAAGAAGGAATGATTTTAATCTTGCTATGTCACTTCCTAGTTAATTTTTACATTTTCTATAGATTAACTGCTTCCTATTTATCTATCTTCCTTTCCTTCTCACTCTCCTCACCTTTTCCCACATATAAATACTGCCTACATTTGATCTTACTAACTAATTGGTCCATCTTACTGCTTATCAGTCCATCTTACTATGATGGCCTTTAATTTACCTAAAACTTAAAATTGGTCTATGGCCTTCCTCCTTTTTTTTAGACTCCTTTTCTTACTGCCTAGCAGGTAATCATAGTTTTTGACATTGCTCATGACTGATTCTTTCTTGAAGCTTTTGCTACCTTAGCCATAGTGCCTCCCTATCCTATATATCTCCCTATCTTTTGTCTACTTTTTAATTCCTTTCTTTAAGTGCACTATTATTTATTTATTATTGTTCCCTAATATTCTATATACTTTATTACAATATGTAGTATCTCTTCCATGGTTGATTTAATGTGAGTACATTTAAATGGCTGCAAGAGCAAATTTTGTATTGTTTTCAAGAACTATATTCTGATATACAAACTTATATTTCAAACTATGTATCAAAATACATAAAAATACACAGCATCAAAAATACAGATTTATATAATCACTCAGATCTCATTTTTTATCATATTCAATAACTTTCCAAAGTTTGAATTAAAATACCTATGGGAATTAGAACTAATATTAGTTTCTTTCTCATCTGCACACACAATATGTCAATAAATCTCACATATAGCATAGATTTATCTAGTGAATTCCCTACGTCTGTCAATATTTAAACAATTTTATTACAGGTACTTTCTTAAATAATTTTAATAGTTTTTAATGTGTCTATAGTTTCTGGCATTTCCTTTAATAAGTAGCAGACAAAATGCTAAATAATGTTTACAAGACAAGTTATGTAACTGGAGATAATTAAAACCTTTAAAACCTTTCGATACATATTTGCTCGTGTGCCATTTAAATATACTCACATTAAGTCAACCATGGAAGAGATATTACATATTGTAATAAAGTATATAGAATGTTAGGAAACAATAACATATAATAGTGCACTCAAAGGAAGGAATTAATTTTGCTTATAGATTAAGATTCAAGTGTATTAGCATCAATTTTTTTACCATTTCTTTTTTTTTTGGGGGGGACACACCCAGTGGTGCCCAGGAGTTACTCCTGGCTCTCTACTCAAAAAGTTCCTGGCAGGCATGGGGGACCATACCAGATGCCGGAATTCGAACCACCTTTGGTCCTGAGTTGGCCGCTTGCAAAGCAAATGCCCTACCGCTGTGCTATCTCTCTAGCCCCTGTTTTACCTTTTCTTAAACCAACTTTATCATCATAACTTTATTCCTTATATTTCAGTTGTTTTTAAGGGCTTACCATTTTTACCATTATAATGCTATTTCACCCTCCATATCATTGCTACTACATTTCTATTTGGAACAGCTTTTCCCATTAGGAAGAGTCATTAGGTCTAGAAAATGCCTATCTATAAAAGATAATTTAATAATATGCATTAAATGTGTGGTACTTAACTTTAATTTAACTTCTATTCAATTGCAGATTTTTAAAGTTGGAATAAAATTTCTTCCTTGAGTCCCTCATAGATTAAATGAAAATGATTCTTTCAATTTAATTTAAACAGAATATCTTAATGGGTTCTGTGATGCTTATAAACATGAAGGTATGAAGTATATACACTGAGTATTGTAAACCTATGATACATTTATAAATGTTAAATAAATAAAATAAAATGTATTAATTAATGTTTATTCACAGTAATGTGATACAAACTGTGGTAAAGTGATTCTGGAGGGGCCGGAGAGATAGCATGGAGGTAAGGTGTTTGCCTTTCATGCAGGAGGTCATCGGTTCGAATCCCGGCTTCCCATATGGTCCCCCGTGCCTGCCAGGAGCAATTTCTGAGCCTGGAGCCAGGAATAACCCCTGAGCACTGCCGGGTGTGACCCAAAAACCACCAAAAAAAAAAGTGATTCTGGAAACACAACACTAGAAAGAGAATAAAACAATTAGACACTTAAGATTAAGTATAAGACAACTGAGAAGATAGAACATTAGGCAGGGTGCTTGCCTTGCAGCCAACCAAGGTTAGATTCTGGTGCGAAGAGCCCAACTAGGAGAGATCTCTGAGCACTGATCCAGGAATAAAAGTTAAGCACCACTCTGTGTATTCAAATATAACAAGCAAAAAAGTAAAACACATTTTTTCACAGGAATTATTATATATAATACATATAGATATTTGTATATCATACAAAATAACTTGATTTTTGTAGCAATTCCTTTATTTTTTCCTTTAAAATACTTCTTTAAACATTGTTTAGAAAACAGAAACTCTGAAAGGTATAGATAGCAAATAAAATATTTTATCATCTCCTTTTTCCATTTTTAGATTTATATGAGAATCTTTTTTAAAGAAGAAACAACGTATAAACCACACAACATCAGATCAAGAAAACCAAACAAGCATTTAATTAACTCTCTCAGACAGAACATTGGAAAGGCCAACTCCAGTTCTGTTTATCTACTCCCCAGCTTTTGGACAAACATTGCATTTATATGGCTTTTATGTTTTCTGACAGCGTTTGTGGAGCAGAGAAAAACAAATACTATTAAATTGATTTTCAGATGCTTGTGTAGCTTCAGGTTTAAGAAATAAAACAATGTTGTTCTGTGATTCTAAACAAGAATGTTTTGATGATTAAAAGGAATCTCAAGTATATTATTACAAAAGTTAATAAATTTTATAAGTCTGAGCACCTTGTACCCATCAGAATCATTAGAATGAAAAAAAAATTTTAAGATTGTTTTTGTTTTGTTTTGTTTTGTTTTGTGCTACGCCCAGTGAAGCTCAGGGATTACTCCTGGCTTTCTGCTCAGAAATCGCTTCCTGGCTCAGGGGACCATATGGAATCCTTGGGATTAAACCCAGGTCCATCCTGGGTCGGTCTTGTGCAAGACAAACGCACTACCATTGTGCTATTGCTCTGGCCCCAAAAACTTTTAAATATTTTTGAATATCTTTTTACTAAGATGAGAGATTAAAAGAAAATTCAATGCCAGAGAGAGACTAAAGCAACTAGAGCCATCAACATGAAGATTGTGCTCAGCTTAATCTTAAAGAAAGACGATTTTAGGTTTTTATTTCATAAATGTTTTCAAGGTTTTTAATTATGTTCCCTAATTTATAGGTGAAAGGCATGTGATATGGCAAGTTGAAATTATCTTTATTGTTTTTGTATTTGGAATGTTTTTTGTTATAATTTTCAATCATCAAAAATTATTTGATTGTCAGGTTTTGTATAAATATTAGGATTTTATCAATATTCGGTCAATTAAAATACTGCACCAATATTCAGCAACTCTAATACAATATATTTAGTTTTATATTTTTCTTTTGCAAAATTACAACTAAGATTAGGAAATTAACACTGAAATAAACAAATATGGCTCTCATTTCAACCAAGAATAATCTCTGAGCACTTAAGAGGAATAAACCTATAGCACTGCTGATGTGGGCCAAACATGACAATAAGGAAGGAAGGAAGGAAGGAAGGAAGGAAGGAAGGAAGGAAGGAAGGAAGGAAGGAAGGAAGGAAGGAAGGAAGGAAGGAAGGAAGGAAGGAAGGAAGGAAGGAGAAAGGGAGAGAGTGAGGTAGGGGGAAGTTAAGGAGGGAGAGAAGGAAGGAAGGAAGGAAGGAAGGAAGGAAGGAAGGAAGGAAGGAAGGAAGGAAGGAAGGAAGGAAGGAAGGAAGGAAGGAAGGAAGGAAGGAAGGAAGGAAGGAGAAAGGGAGAGAGTGAGGTAGGGGGAAGTTAAGGAGGGAGAGAAGGAAGGAAGGAAGGAAGGAAGGAAGGAAGGAAGGAAGGAAGGAAGGAAGGAAGGAAGAGAAGGAGGGAGAAAGGGAGAGAGTGAGGTAGGGAGGAAGTTAAGGAGGGAGAGAAGGAAGGAAGGAAGGAAGGAAGAAAGGAGAAAGGGAAAGAGTGAGGTAGAGAGGAAATTAAGGAGGGAGAGAGGAAGCTAGGAAAAGAGGAAGGAAGGAGGGAGGGGAGGAAGGAGGAAAGAAGAAAATAAAAGAAATAAAAGGAGGAAGAGAAGGAGGGAGGAAGGAATAGAGGGAAGAAGAGAGAAGGGATGAAATAGGAAAGAGGATGGAAGAAACTTGTGTTTAATGATTTTTTTCCATTTACAAATCTACATTTTCAACGCTTTAAGTTTATTATTATTATTTAATTAATATAATTACAGTAGTTTTAGTTTATAATATTGGTATAAGATGTCACTGTTACCAAGAGCACCTGCACCACTATCCCCTTTTTACTTCCTAACTGATTTTCATTTTCTCCTACCCAGCCACCTGTAAGCATAGTAATCATTTACATAAGCCAAGGTAAAGTGTTTTGATAGTTTGTTACTACTACTTTGTGTATATGTGTATAAAACATTGATATAATATCCTAGGGTGGCTGCACACACTGTTTTATCTTATTTCTGATTATTGCAATTGAATTGGGTAGTATCACTACCTGAAAATTTTGATTGTATTTCTTTTGAAAGGTGAGAGTTTCTTTGCTTTTCCTGAGAGGCAGTAACTCTGGATTTTTTTGACCTTCCTTTGTTCTCTTTCCCTTTATGTAGGAGATGGTATCATTAGTGCCCACTGTTCAGTTCAGTTCAGATTCTGGATAATACTGCTGCTCAAATGTTATTTTTCAGTGACCCACCCCTCAGACTTTCTTTTTTGGGAAGCTATCTCTCTTGTTGATTGAGATTTTGCATACGTCCTACCATTTTTTATATTCTTTTACTTTATTTAAATAAAATATATCAGGTAGTTAACCACATTTGTTTCAAGAAGTTATTGAAAAAGACAGAAAAAAAGAGCAAAAAGGGAAGAGAAGAAATTAAAAAAAAAAGAGTAAAGAAAAAGTTCAGTAGGGCACATTTGTGAAAATCATTGTATCTTCAATCAAGTATTAGTACAGTGGTAGGTCTTTTATAAAATTTTTTTTAATAAGTTTTATTTTTACCACAGTGGATTACAGATCTTTCACAGTAATATTTTAGGTACATAGTGACATTGAATTAGGGACATTCCCACCACCAATGTCGTCCTCCATCCACCCTTGTTCCCAGCATGCATCCCATATCACCCTTTGCCCCCCAGGCTGCTAGTATAAGAGTTACCCTCTGTGTCTAGCTTTTATAGATTGGGTATCAATTCTGTCGTTGTTGGCTTTGGATTTAGTGTTTAAGTCTGATTATTTTTTATTTCTCTTCAATGTTCATATGACTGTTTGGTCATTATTTCTCCTCCAATTCATGAGGCAGAACAAGATTGTTCAAATTATGTGGTTCTGTTAGAAGGAAAGTAAAAGGGGGGGAATCAAACAAGCAAAAATAAAAAGAGAGGAGTTCTTCTAGAGGCTATAAATATAAATTTAAGAGAAGAAATGGAAAAAGGAAGATAAACATAACAAGAATACAAAAAAAATCAAACAAACAAACAAAACAACTGAAAAGCACGACAGCAATAAGCACCCAGCAATAAAGACAACAACCAAACAATAACCATGTCCGGTTATAAAAACAAAACAAAGTACACACACACACAAAGCAACAACAACAATAACAAAAAAATAATTTGTGCCTTTTTTTGCATAGGCACAGTAACTATTGGGGAGATTAGAAATGGAATTCCCTTGGCCTAAGAGATACAGGGCTTCTCTGTCCTTGAAGTATACTGTCATGGGAATAACTACAGGCTCTGTACATTCTCTTATTCTCTCCCCTAGGTCCTTTTGTGAGGTCTGGAAATTTTTCACTCAGTGGTGAATGATAAAATAAGGCCTCTGTAACTAGAGATCTTGGTATTTGCACAGGTCATAGGATGGAGCCTAGGATAGAGTCTTTATGGTTCTAGAAGTTCTGTTCCATCACTGTTGTTTTAATCAGTCTTCTGTAGTTGGTGGTCTTGGGTTTTGCATCGATTCTAGGGCAAAGCCTATGATAGAGTCTTTCATTATGTTTCCAGAAGTTCTGCTCAGTTGCAGTTGTCTCAGTCAGGCCTCTGGAATTAGAGATTTTAGTTATTCTACAGGTCATAATTTATTTAAACATTTAAGTATTAAATGTTAATACTTAAATGTTTAAACATTTAATAATTTAAATATTAAATGTTTAAACATTATGATTTACAAAGTTTCATTTTTTGTTATTTTTTGTTTTGTTTGAGTCCACACCCGGTGACGCTCAGGGATTTCTCCTGGCTATACACACAGAAATAGCTCCTGGCTCGGGGACCATATGGGGCACTGGGGGATCAAACTAAGGTCCGTCCTGTTTCAGCAGCATGCAAGGCAAACACACTACCTCTATGCTATCACTCCAATCCCACAAAGTTTCTTATACAGTTGTTCCAAGTATTCAACATTCCAAAACAAATCCTGCCACCACTGTGTTTCTACTCCACCAAAGTCTTCAGTTTCCTCTACCCCTCTCAGCCTGCCTCCAATAAGGCACACAATAATTGACTTTATCATAGTCACACTAAAATATAAAATTAATCTAGATTAATAATTCCCTTTGTGATTTGGGTTGCTGTTGGGATGGAGGGGTGGCTCATGTATGTTGCTTCTTAAGCTTGCACACATGTTCTGACTCTGAAGATGTACATATATGCTGGCTCTCTGCACTTGTATATAAGTGTTCATTTTCTGAGATTGCACACACGTTATGATTCTCTGATATTGCACATTCATTCTGGGTCTCTAAAGCTGTACATACATGCTGGCTCTCTGAGATTACACATGTACTCGCTTTCTGAGGTTGCACACAATTTTTGGTTCTATGGTAGAATATTCTTTATTGCTCTCTGAGACTACACAAGTATGCTGGCTCTTGGAGGCTGCACACACATACTGAATCTCTAAGGTTTCACACACATGCTGGCTCTCTAAGGCTGCTGATGTATGTTGCCTCTCTAAAACTGCACACACATCTTGGTTCTCTGAGGATGTACATTTGTTCTGGCTCTGCGAAGTTACATACTCCTGCTGTTTCTCTGAGATTGCAATCAAGTGCAGAATCTCTGAGTTCTCCTACACCAAGCAGTGCCAGCTGCAACTTTTTTGACTACTGAACTGTGTTTTATTATTTTTACTTTACTTAAGTAAAATGCATCACAGAGTTGGTATAGTTGACCAAAATACATTAGTTTCTGGATCAGTGAAAGCAAAGTTATTGAATAAGTAGAAAGAAAAAGAAAAAGGAAAAGAATAACGATTTTTTAAAAAAAATAGAGAGAAAAAGTCTAGTAGCAAGCCCATTTGTGAAAATTATTGTATCTTCAATGAAATAATTAATACAATGACAGAAGGTTAGTTAGCTCTTAATGTTAGCTGGTCCATTGTGATAATTTGGTGTTTACAATAAGGATGACAGCATCAAACAAATTAAGTTGTCCAGAAATTCAAAGCACCATTACTGATACTATGATATTTAGGGCTTTGTACTCAGTTGCTAGTCCTCCTGAAATAATGAAGATATGGGGGAAAGGTGTCTGTATTCTCTCCCAAAAGCCCTGGTGATATCATCACAAACACCATTGTACTTGATGTGTAGTCAAATTGATGTTCCCCAAGAGAATCATACAGGGGTGATGAGGTAGGGCCATTGAGAAAACAGTGATTTTGAATAATTGATATGCAGAGTGAAGGCTTAGCCAACTCTCTACTCAGATAGTCAGCTTTCTGCTGTGTATGCCAGTGTTCTCATGAACTTTCAGAGCTTGGTTGACATTGATTTGAGAAAAGAGCTGGCCTGGTTCCAACATGGCAATTGCATTTAGGTGTGGTTATGACTGCCAAGCTCTCTGGAAGAAGGAAAATACGAGGGACTGGGGTAGAAGTTGCCCATACTTGCTCCAAAAAGCCCTGGAAATATCAGCCAAAATATATGTTATACCTGAAGTGTGGTCATATTGACCACAAAGGTAGTGTGGTCCCCAAAAGAAATTGTAGAGGGAGGCAGGGACATTGGAAAAATGGTGATTCTGGGTGATGAAGGAAGCAGACTTGGCTGGGGGTGGGGTGTGGTTTGCTCACTGATCCCAGTTTTCTCCTGTGTGGTCCTGTGCATTCATGGTCTTTCACTGTTTGGTTTATATCACATTAGAGAAAAAAAGTGAGTCTGTAGATAGGGCCCAAATTGAACATGGAGACTGTGTTTGTTGCATTTATTTACTATTTATGCCATCTTTTTTTTCAGTAAATGGTTTTCTCATCTCTTTAACTGATTAAAAATGTCTTATTTTTTACAAAAAGACTTAACTTTTATTTATATATTTATAATAAATAACTTTTATTTATTTATTTATTTTGGCCACACAAGCAGCGCTCAGCAGATACTCCTGGCTCTACACTAAGAAAAAGCTCCTGGCAGGTTAGGGGGAACATATGAATGCCAGGATTCGAATCACCATCCTTCTGCATGCAAGGCAAACAACCTACTTCCAAGCTATCTTTCGGGCCCCAAGACTTAACTTTTAGACATTACACTATTAACATCCTTTAGAGCACTCCACCATTCCATCCACTGAAAATTCTCTTTTCCTCTTGTAGTCAATGTTTAGCTGGCTTTTTTTCTTATATCTATTCATATGATTGTCTTGCTTATATTACACAATAAGTTAAATTATATTCAGTAGATTTATTCATTTACCATATCATTGAGCTTCTTTGATTTTACTAACGAAAGGCAAATATTTATTTTTTATAGCTTCCTAGTAGTCCATTATGTATATTACCATTCTTCTTTGATTCTTTGTTGGTAAGTACTTAGGATTTTTCAAAATATTTATTTAAGTTATGCATTCCATATTCTACAGATAGATATCCTGAAGTAGGATTGCTGGATATATGAAAGTTTTATTTTTATATTAATAAACATATTTATTTTAGGAAGTTATATACATTCACCAATAGTTGCACCTATATACACTCCCAACAAGCATGCACTTAATTATGATCTTTTAACAATATTAATCTTTATTTCCAATACTGTGATATTCTTTTGGGGGGGGGTTTGGGTCACATCTGGTGGCTCAGGGGTTACTCCTGGCTATGTGCTTAGAAATTGCTCCTGGCTTGGGGGATCATATGGGGCACTGGGGGATTGAATCGAGGTCTGTCCTTGGTCAGAACATGCAAGGAAAGAGCCTTACTGCCTGTGCTACAGCTCCAGGCTCAATACTGTAGTATTTTATTAAATGTTTTTTAATGACATTGAATTTTGGAAAGATAGATAGTAAAGACTATGTTGATAGAATAAAAACTTAAATCAATTTAAGATGTCTAATGAAAGTTAGCATCTTTAGAACATTCTAAACATTTTGTTGATGAATTTATCTTTGTATAAAATTGAACTTGGGAATACAAATCTTGGGTCTATTTGTAATCATCATCAATTTATCTTGATTTCTACTCTTTTGTCCTGAAGACCTAAAATATGTTTTAAGTTATGTCTACTTAACGTATAATATAAATATTTACATATAAATTTATATGTTATTATAAGTATATATATTTACTTAAGGTAAGTTATGAAATGCTTTGAATATAAACATTTTTAAATAAGCTCTTGATTTGTATCTCCTATGTGCTGCTTTAAATGAGAAGAGCATGTTTCTGTGGCAAGTGTTTTAATAATTTTTATGAAAATTAATAAGATATTAGAAGTAACTATGTCAACATTTGGCTTTTATTAATTTGCATTAGTTGATAGTTATGTACACAGAAATAGGATAAAAGCCAAATAGTGTACATTTAGCATAACTTTATTAATATTTCCAGGAGATCAAAACCTTACATCCTATTAATTAGTATAGATAATATATCTCTGGTTGACCAAATAGCAAGTTCAAATAGCTTACATTAGATTAATTACTTCTCTATATAAATCAATTTAATTGCTCTTTACTAGCTTAATTAAATGGGCACATGCTATCCTGGAGTAATACAATTAAATATATATCTGCTTCTTTGTATTGATGAAATTTGTTCTCCTTAGGGCCTGTAACTCATTCCTACAAGAAACTAATTTTAGTATCTAAATTGATCAAAAAAATCGCAGTATAAATTATATTACTATAGTCACCACCCTTGAAAAATATTCTCCAGAGCTGGCGAGATATCATGGAGGTAAGGCATTTGCCTTTCATGCAGAAGGACGGTGGTTCGAATCCCAGCATCCCATATGGTTCCCCGTGCCTGCCAGGGGCGATTTTTGAGCGTAGAGCCAGGAGTAACTACTAAGGGCTGCCGGTGTGGACCCCCACAAAAAAATTCTCCACAACTAAGATATTTCACTTTAACAATACATTAGTTTTGGGGAAAAAGAAATTTTGCAGGTTTTTTTTTTGTTTTGTTTTGTTTTGTTTTTTGTTTGTTTGTTTTTTGGGGGCCACACCCGGCAGCGCTCAGGGGTTACTCCTGGCTATCTGCTCAGAGATAGCTCCTGGCAGGCACGGGGGACCATATGGGACACCGGGATTCTAACCAACCACATTAGGTCCTGGATCGGCTGCTTGCAAGGCAAACACCGCTGTGCTATCTCTCCAGCCCCATTTTGCAGGGTTTGAGCCCCTTGTTTTGTATGTGACTGATGTTGGTTTGATCTTCAGAATTACATTTGATACCCTGAGCACAAAGCCAAGAAAAAGTCCTTGGCACTGTCATTGTGACCCCCCAAAAATTTAATATCAATTTTAGAAATAAAACTAGCCACCACCACTACCGCCACCACAGCCACCACCGCCACCACCCCTGCCACCACCACCACCACCACACCACCACCACCACTTACCACCCCACCACCACCACCACCTCTCCACCACCACCTGCCCACCATCACCACCTGTTATACAAAAAAGAAAAAAAAAGAAAAAAAGAAATATAAATAGCATATTAAGCATAAGTTGAAGAATATATATACTACCGTTTTATTAAGATACAGTAGAGAATAGCAGTGGAAAGTTATTAGGCTCAAATTAATATTTTACATGGGCTATAGAGAATTTTACATCTCAGTCTCATCTTCACTATTATTTTTGGTGTGGTGGTAACTGTTTTAATATAGCTTCAGATAAGAATGAGACGAAGAACTGTCACAATTTAATAATTATCAATTATTTATTTACGTATTAGTCACTTTCCATAGAAAAATAAACCTATGCTTTTTTCCATCATTGAAAAGCAATTTGAAAACCCAATGATACGTAATTTATTTGTTTGCTTTATGGGGCCACACCTGGTGGTGGTTAGGGCTTACTCCTGATTCTGCAATCAAGGATCATCCCTAGTAGGTCTCAGTAGACTATATAGGGTGCCAGGCATTCAACACTAATTAGCTTTGCACAAAACAAGTGCCCTATTCATTATACTAGCTATCTCTCCAGCACCAACTCCTTGATTCTTTAATTACTTTTGTTTTCATTTTATAAGAGTAAAATCATTAACTTACATAAATATTGAAGAATTACTTTGTTAGAAAATTTGACTATGTTGGGACGGGAGTGGTAGCACAAGTGGTAAGATGTCTGCTTTGCCCGCGCTATCCTAGGATGGACTGCAGTTTGATGGTTTGATCCCAGCGTCCCATATGGTCCCCCAAGCCAGGAGCGAATTCTGAGCGCATAGCCAGGAGTAACCCGTGGGCATCACCATGTGTGTGCCCCCCCCAAAAAATTTTGACTATGTTAATATTTCTTTTCTTAATATTGAATTCTCCCATTATATTATTAACATCCTTTAGAGTTAGCTTCTGTGTATAGGACCCAATTTAGGTATCGGTGGTATATTTATGTTTATTTAATGTATATGACTTTTTCCTGAATATGATTGATCTTATGAGTCCTGTTAATTTTGTGTTTAGTTTATTATTCATTATTTCTCATTACTCATGTGCAGATCTATTCATTTCTAATAATTTCTCTTTTAAAATCACCCTTGAATGCAAGCTATGTTATGTTAGCAAATTTCAGTTTTTTATTCTCAGTTATTTCCAAAGTTTGTTTTTGTTGGTGGAAGGTCATACTGGCAGTAAACTCTTACTCCTACTTTGTACTCAAGAATTATTTTCTGTGAACTTAGGGGACCATATAAAGTGCCAGGAATTGAACCCATATAAGGCACATGTAAGAAAAGTGTCATACCTTCTCTATTATCTCAGTCAATTATCCAACAGAAATTATGTTGTTTATTGTTCACATGTTTATTTTTATATACTTCTTTCAGTTACTTATATAGTTTATATACCATAGTGGTCAGTATTTTATGTAATTTAAATATTTTTCTGTTTGCTTGCAAAATTATGTTATAAACCAATATATACTTATATATTGTATATATTATATATTGTACATATTATATAAATATATACTTAGAAAATATTCTATGTGTACTTGAGAGGAATTTGAGTTTTTGCTGTAAAAAGGAATATTCTGGATAGTGAATATTTATCAAAATTAGAGTTGAAGTTGGTTTTCTGTCTGCATAGTCTATTCATTTTTGAAATTTGATATGGAGAATTCCTATAGTAATGTATTTAAAAATATTCTTTCAGATATGTTAATGTTTGAGTAATATATATATAGATATACCAGCTGGATAAATACATACTTAAATTTGTATATTACCCTCTATTGACTTTTTATTTTTTACTTATAATTTTGAGTTATTCTATTACATATGTTACAAATATAAGTACCCTGCTCAATTTTGGTTTACATTTGTAATTAATGTATTTTTTCTGTTCTTTAACTTTGATCATAAGCTTATCCTTGAGGTTGATAAAGATGTGTTATAGGCAGTATGTAAATAATATGTTAAAAATGAGAGATATCACAGTGGTTAGAGCATTTGCCTTGTATAAGGCCAATATGGGTTCAATCCCTGGCATTTCATGTGGTCCTCTGAGCCCGTCTCCAGAGATCACTCTGGACTCTGGAGCTAGAGTAACCTCTGAGAAGAGATTGATACGACCCAATACTAACAAAGATTTAGTCATCAACTTTGGCCATACAATTTAAGCATATAATAAATTTACATTTGAAGTAATTATACATCTTAACATCATCAGGATTGATCCCTGAGCACATTTCCTGATGATTGCTGAAAATTGTAAAGTGCGGCTTCCCTTGTCTCCCTAAAACCAAACCAAAATAATAATGGGTGCTAGTGCAATGGCACAGTGGGTAGAGCATTTGTCTTGCACACAGCTAACCTGTATTTGATCTCTGGCATCCCATATGGGCCCCTGGGCCTGCCAGGAGCGATTTCTGAGCACAGAGCCATGGGTAAAACTCTGAATGCTGCCGAGTGTGGCTCAAAAACAAAACAAAAAAAGCAACAAAACTAACGGATAATGCCATCTTGTTCATAAATTTCTGGCAGTTTGTAACTCTATATATTTTTATTTATCTCCAGAAAGGTAATTTTTGAATTGGTTTCCTGTAGTGGCATGTCTCTATTCCATCTCTTTATCTTGTGTGCAATTAGTATATGTTTTTTATTCATTGTTACCTGGAGAAATTCATGAAACATTTTGTGTAACAGTATGTTTCAAACTAATAAGTTAATTTCAATTGGAGGTAAAACCTCTACCCTATCCTTCAAAACTAGCACCATTTTAGTGTTTTTATATCACACTTACTATCTTTTTATTGTTTTTATCAATTAACAACTATATAGCTATGGCTAAATTTCATTGTTTTTTATATAAATTATACTTGTATTTATAAATTAAAATGATTATTTTAATATATTTCCTATTAAATTTAGCATTCTTTCATCTTTGGGGGCGGGGTTCTGCCACACCGGGTGACGCTCAGGCTATGCTCTCAGAAATTGCTCCTTGCTTGGGGGGCCATATGGGACACCAGGGGATCAAATCGCTGCCCATCCTAGGCTAGAATGCTCAAGGCAGATGCCTTACGCCCTGTGCCACGCTCAGGCCCCAACATTTGATTTTTATCAATTATTTTTCTCCTACTTCCAATTTCTCTGCTGAGAAGTTTTTATGCAAATTCCTTTGTATGTAGGAGAGAGAAATTGTTTTTTGTCTCTTTCTTGTTTGTTTTGTTTTTAGGACACACCTGGCAACACTCAGAAATTACTTCTGTCAGTCTTGGGGGACCATATGGGATGCAAAGGCAAACACCCTCCCAGCTGTGCTATTACTCCAGCTTAAAATTGTGTTTTCTTACTGTTTTTAAATTTAATGTTATTTAAATTAAAAAACATTGTCTTTTACTTCTGAGAAATTTTTTTTTCTTTTTCTTTTTCTTTTTTTTTTGGTTTTTGGGCCACACCCGGTAACGCTCAGGGGTTACTCCTGGCTATATGCTCAGAAGTTGCTCCTGGCTTGGGGGACCATATGGGACACTGGGGGATCTAACCACGGTCTGTCCAAGGCTAGCGCAGGTAAGGCAGGCACCTTACCTTTAGCGCCACAGCCCGGCCCCACTTCTGAGAAATTTTATTGTAACATGTCTTTTAAAATTATTTTAAATTAAAATTAATGGATAATACTTTAGCTTGATTAATGTGATGACCAAACCTCCCAAATTTATGGAATTCTCTGTCATTTTTATATTGGTAAGCTTTTTAATCCCTATTTCCTTATCTTCTCCTTCTGATATTCTAATAATGACTTATTATTTCTTAACAGTGTCATAAAATAAGACCCATTGATTGGATTTCTTCATTTTTTTCCCATTTATTTTTTAGCTTAATAATTTGTATTTAATTCATTATTTGTCCTTTTTTAATATAGTCTGCTGTTAACTTTTCTATAAATTTCTTTAATTCAGTCATTGTATTATTTAATTCCATTTTTTCTTTTATTTTTGGTTTATATTTTTATATTATTTAAAAAATTTTCAAATCATTCTTCTCTTGTTTTTATGTTTTTATGTCATTTAAAAAATGTCAAAATGTAGTTTGTACTTATAGGTATTATCTGTAGCTCCCTCGTCATCTTTTTAACAGTATTCTGAAATCTATGTAGCTCACTTGATGTTTTTTTCATTTTATTCAAAGTAGTACTAGGAGTTTACTATATCACTTTAGTGGAGTGAAGTTTCTCTTATCATTCTTTTTTTTTGTAGTTCCCTAGTCTTTTGCTGGTGTCTTCACATAACACAGTCACCTTCTTTATTTTAAGGACTAAAGGGAAGAAGAATAGGTTTACAGTATCAGGAGCATGAAGCAAATCTAGGTCAGTGGTGTCAGGTTCCAAGTGTAAAGTGCTAAGTTATTAGGTACATGAGGGTAGGTTGTGAGTTGTAGGTGCCACTGTAATGGCTGGAACTAGTAGCAAAATCATAGATAATATTGAGACTCAGGTCAGATAACAAGGACCAAGGCCAATGACAGCATACTGACAGCTGTGGAAGCTTGACTGCTATGAACTATAATGGATGGTGTTTATGAGCATGCGGTGATTGAGACCCATAACAGAAATTGGTACCAAAATATGCAGTTAATGACAAAGGACAGATTCAGATGAATAAGTGTCCCAGACCCTTATCATAAAAATTACAATTACAAATAGAGGGACACTATTTATGGTATTCTTCCTTATTTGCAGAGTCACCCACCAAGAATGTTTAGGGTACAGGAGGCAAGAGTGTTAAGTCAGATGCATGCACCACATAGCTGGAAGGGTTGACTTAATAGTGGCAAAAAGTAAGGAAAGTTGCAGAGGTCCAGATGTTTATCTTCCACTTGAATAGTCACTGTTAACTAAATGTGGTTTCTTAGCTGGAAATGGGAGTGGAGCAAAGTTGGGACCAGAACTCAAGTGACTGGTGAAAGTAAGAGTAATCCCTTTGTGGGTAAAGCTTCTAAAATCAGCACTGTACC
The DNA here is from genome assembly GCF_024139225.1 of Suncus etruscus. Lineage (NCBI taxonomy): Eukaryota > Metazoa > Chordata > Mammalia > Eulipotyphla > Soricidae > Suncus > Suncus etruscus. The sequence continues at coordinate 100,063,031 of NC_064848.1, read as the reverse complement.
CTTGCATTGACCATCGATTTCTTCAGTGAGAAATTTGTGAAAATTGTGTGTGTGTGTGTGTGTGTGTGTGTGTGTGTGTGTGTGTGTGTGTGTGTGAGATCGCGCATGCATGCACATGCACCACAGTGACTCTAACCATGCAACTGATACTATTAACCCTTTCTTTCTTCTTTATTGATAGTATATACATTCCAGCTTCACCAGTCTGGTATCAGGAAACAGAGGGATGGGGATGGACAGCAAAATAATCTAAAGCCTTCATGATGTAGTGGAAAAGTTGGTTCTGTTCTGTTTCCAGTGTTGGAAACTTCTGTATAAGTATCCACTTTTGTCACTGAGAAATGTTAGCTTTGGAGTTGAAATAAGGTAGGCAAGATGAAGGCTTCTTTCTTTTCTTTTTGCACAGTTATTTGCAAGCCCTTGTTTCAAGTTACTGGACATGAACTCCAAAGGTACCTTGCAATAGAACACAGCTATCAATTTATAATTTTTGATGGGTACAGAGCTAAATGTTTTCTATTTTGACATCTTGGTGATGTTGTCTAAAATAAGTTATTGATCTTTAAATTAGGAATATTTGTTTTTGCTCCCTTTTTATCATTATTTCTAATTATTATAATTTTAAGTTTATTCACGTATGACAAACAAAGCACTCTTATAAAAAGTTATATATCACATTTTTTTTTTGGTTTGGGGGCTACACCCGGTGACTCTCAGAAGTTACTCCTGGCTATGCACTCAGAAATAACTACTGACTTGGGGGACCATAAGGGACTCTAGGGATCGAACAGCAATCTGTCGTACGTCAGCCGCATCCAATGCAAACTCCCTACCATTTCACCACCGCTCCGGCCCCTATATATCACATTTTAAAACCTCAAAAAATACAAATAAGTGCTGGAATGATAGTATAGTGGATAGAGTGCTTTCCTTGTATGTTGACCACCATTTTATCTCCAGTATCTTATATAGTATCTGAGCTCTTCCAGGAGTAATTCCTTAGTGCAGAACCAAGAGTAACCCCTGGACATCATCAGGTGTGGCCTGTAGAACAAAAACAATTAAAAGTGAACACAAACAAAATATTTACAATGACAATAGTAAAATCAAAATCTAAGCATCTAATTCAGACGAACCTTTCAGAGAGCTAGTTTGGGGACTATCTAGTTTTCATAGTGGATTAAACACCACTGACCTGACACACTGCTGTAAAATCCCAAGACTGTAATAATGTTTTGTTTTATTTTCCCTAAGGGTTTGAGGGTTATCTACTTTTTCCATTTAGCTCTTAAAAATAAAATGTATCTGTCTATTTGCAATATCTACTCATTATGATAAGAATAGGCTATTTGTTTAATTAAACCACTGATGGCTTTGACCAAAGTAAAACCTCTAACTAAAATAAATGATTTGTTTTGCTAATAATACTGTCAAGAGTGTAACTAGATCTTTAATTGATGTGTGATTTTCCAACAATTAATTCTGGTGTCTAAGTATTTTCTTTTGCTCTTCTCTTTCCATACTGCCTCTCTTTTACAGTGAGAACACAATCATGTCTTGCTTATTCACTATTTTTGTGTCCCTTTTTGCTTCTCCTTATCTTAACTGGTATACTTCATCTTCTAAAATGCAATTATGGCCACATCAGTCCTCTGTTTAAAACATTTCATTACCTTTCTTCTCAGAATCTACTGTGGAATTCAAAATAAGGGCTAGAGTCTTCGTGTTGCTGTAAAAGGCTCTGCAGTTTTCAATTTACTTTTTTTTTTAAAATCTCATCTCTTACTTTTGCTTACTTTTTATCCCAATGATAACTTGACCTTCTATCTACAGTTTTTATGTGTATGAAAATTTGTATCTTTTTTTCCTTTGGTCTGGAACTCATTGTAGCAGCTTTTGCCCCTTAGTCGTTAATGAATACTCTTCTTGTGTGATTACTTGTCACTAGGGGAAGTGGAAGTCATTTTTAATTAATGGTTTGGCTAAGCCTCTCTAAATGAATTATCCTGAGAATAAATTGCCCATCCTTGAAAAAAATGTGAATGGTCTACTGAGAGCATATTCTTTGTGATGGAAAAGATGGTATATTTTAGTAATAAAAGGTTAGCATAATTGAAAAACAATAAAATAGGGTGGGAGAAATGACAGAATGATAATGAAATAAAAATACATAATACAAATACATAACAAAATGAAGAAATGACAGAAGATAAAACTGGAGAAATATTGATTCCAAATTATATAAACTATCAAAGACTATTACATTTCTCTGATCTGACCATGGGTGTAGTTTCAGAACACTTCTAAATCACTGAAGTTTAATTAATGTAAGTATCTTAATCTAAATAAGTCTTGAAATAATTGTTATTTTTGCTTTTAGAACAGTGGATAGAAAAGAAGGAAGATAAAACTCATATCAGAACATCTTGAAAATCATCATGCTGTCTATGGAGTAAATATGCTGACAACTTGAGATAGCATGGTAAACAGCCTATTAATATATAGACTATAATTTAGAGGAAGAGTCAAATAGGACATTTTGTTGGATAGATAGTTGAGAAAAATTGTCTTGGATTTAGGTAGAAAATTTCATAGAATGATATTTTTTACAAAGATTTTTTTGAAGAGAAAACAACTAACAGAGAACAGTAATGGATGCTCTCAGCTTAGCATTTACTTACTTTGATAGCTTTCTCATTTTATTAGAATTTACTTGATATCATGGCAACTCAAATTCATTTCTAATGGTTGCAAGATGCTCATTATTTATATCAACTACATTAACTGGACTGCAGTATCTACTGCAGTCAAAATTATTTAATTTTGAAAGTATTGGCAATTTTTTGGAGACTCAATATTCTTTATTTCCCTGTACATCTTGCATACTTATATCATGCTCAAGTTATTAAAATAATTTCAGTTAATTTTCTCTTCAACTCATGATTTTCATGAGTCATAATTTTATCCTTTAGTCTTGCTTTTTCTCTTCTTCTGATATTGCTTCTGCTGAAAGTAGTTCTTGATTATTGCATGAATTTTAATAACTTCTTGCCTTTAATCTTTGAATTATCTGTAAGATATAGAACTTCATATTTCTAAAAGTTCTATAATCATGAGAACTTAAACAAAATGGCATCATTATCATGTATTAGAATAACAGTAATGCATAGTAGTTATGAGAATTAACATAATAGACTAAATTATTGCCTCTGTTACTTATTAACTGTGACCTCCTACAACTCTAAGCTCTGTATAGACCTTTTTCCATAGAAAAAATATATTTAACTTATAACTTTTTCCTAAAAATCAAATGATATAATATATTAACACATTTCATAAACATTTAAAATAAATTAAGTATCAAGTTAATGCTATCAGTATATTTTCAGGAAGTACTTTAAGTAAGTATATTTGAAAAATTTGAGATTTTTTTGAACTACCAACCTAAATATATATAATATATATTCGTATGTATATATATATATATCGCAAAACTTATGTAATTTATATAAAAATATATAACTTTTTAGAAATAACCAAATGTATAATGCATTAAATATCTTAAACCAAAATAATTTAATATATTCAATATAAAAATTTTCCCATAATTATTAAATCTTATATTCTAATTCATGTTACTATTAATTGTGTACCAAATACATGTTTTCCTACACTGAACTATTTTTATATGACATAATATTTCTTCTCTGCACTCAATTTTGAGATAACTTGCTGATGTACATTTTCCTCATTGCTTGTACCTGCAATTTCTTCTAAATGAGAGTTAAGTTAGAATTCTCAACAATTCTGTCACAGGTAATTGGGATTAGGATCCTTGACCTTAATTTTACCAGTACTTTCTTTTTCTCTATGATTTAGAGATCAGAGTTAGATAATCTGTCACTCCAAGACTCAATATTGCTGAGGTGTGACCATGTTCAGGTATAATATACTACAAAATAGAAAAGGCATGCTGGAAAGAGACAGAAAAATGTAATTTATGTGCTCAGAGAAGTGATCCTGTGATCCTTTATTGACAGGAAAAATAAACTTAGTTCATCGATTTCTTATTCCTGGTGTCAGTAGTGCTACTGTCTAGCCACACCTCTGTCAGATCTAAGTGAGATATATGATGCCTATTCATAAAATCATCCCTGGGTTTAGTAGAGAACCAATACTAATATATAATGGAGAATTGTTAGAAACTATGTGTATCTTTGCTTTTCTCCTAAATACTCTTAGCATTCTTTTTTTTTCATCTTCTCTTATACAGAACACCTAATTCTGTTTCTTACCTAGAATCACTTTTATAATCCAGAATCTCTTAATTATTTTACTCATTTATGAACTTGGATATAATACTATAGTGATGCACAAACTCAGTCATACTTACTCAAAATTAAATTTAAATTTTTTTGAGAAAGTTGCTAACAATTTTTTAAAAAATCTTGCTATTTTCTCCAAGACTATAGATTGTGGCAAGCCTGATCTTGGAATTAAAATTTACCTAAAGTATAATAAATAATATAATTGGCTTTTCTTATAATAAAGCACATGAATTTAGTAAAATTATAGATACTTCTTGTATTAGGACCATACTCCAGTAAATAATGGTTTTTTGGAAAATTGATTTGTATCTTGGAGGTTTCACTTGTAAATCAGAAAGAAGGCAGATGGCTTTCTGTTGATGGAAAAATGGCATTTATATTTTAGATTACCAAATGAACATTTCAAAGTTCTCACAGATGCATGTTTTGTATAGTTTATATGCAATAGAAAAATTTCTTTTGTGATATAATTATATTTTTTGGCCACACCAGTAATGCTCAGGGATTATTCCTGGCTTTGCACTCAGAAATAGCTCCTGGCTTGGGAACCATATGGGACACCGGAGGATCAAACCTCAGTCCTTCCTAGGCTTGTGCGCACAAGGCAGACCCCTTACCGCTTGTGCCACTGCAACATAATTTTTAAATATTGGTTCCACAAGGATGGTACTGTCATGATTTCATGATGCTAAGGGAGAGTGATAATAAGTTGCAAAGTACATAAAAATCTATAATAGAACATAGTGTATTTATGTGCTAGGAAAAGCTAGGAAGTCAGGCAAATTGGACTGCCAATAAATTCTATTAAGCTGGTAGTTGTATAATTCTGACAAAGCTATTCAACTTATCTTAACATCAGTTTCTCATCTTAAAAAAAGTAAGACAGGCTTTTCTGTTCTGGATGCTAGCTTTCACCAGCATGGAGTGTGGGAAGGCACCAGGCTAAAGGCCTTCTCCCTAGCTTTGGGGGTGCTGGGAGGCCAGGGAAGCTCCAAGCCATCTCCCCTCTTCTTCCTCCTAGATCCTAGGGACATGCCTGGGTGCCAGCCAGGCATCCAGAGAGGTGGGTGCCTGGGAGGACTCTAAAGGGGACCCCAGGCCTACCCCAACTCCCACCCAGCACAATAGGGAGGGGCTGGGGCAGTAACTGGCAACTTTTTTCTCACTGGTCTCCATTTTCAATTTATAGTTGTCATTTCAAATTGTATATTTTCATTTATAGTATAGATTAATAGACTTTCCTATGATTAATGTATGTTTTGCATATGCAGAATGTCCATCTTGTGTTATGCCCTTGCCCACTGCGCATCAAGCTCATGTCTAGTCCTTTACTCCCTCACCCCCAAACATCATCACCCCACATTTAACCCTCTTTATCTTCAGTTCTTGGCTCCTCAAGAAGCAGATCATTATCCCCACACAAAGCCAGCTGCCAAACCGCACCCTAAGTGATAAAATAGACTCTCAGCTAGAGAAGATACCAATACAAAGTTGCTATTGATCTACTCTCAGAGGCCTCCTTTTCTTCTCCTTCCTTCATTGTGGACCTATGCTTGCTAAGAGACTCAGTTTCTGAGAAGTCACGGCTCAAGAATTTTTCCTGATAAAGGACTATCACTAGCCGGTTATCAGAGTTCACAGGTCAAATCACCAGACCAAAGTGATGAATCAGATTTAACACAAACCCAACTATTTCAAAAAACATAAAAGGAATACTTAGATATCTTTTGAATATCTAATATGTATGCCCTTAACAGCTATAACCTTTACTGAATATTCTCTTATACAGTGAGGATTTTCTCCACTGTTTTGTCTGTTCTTCTCTTTGTGATATATTCAATAAGGAATTCTGGTAGAAGAGTTCATAGATTTAGAGCTTAGAACCACGTTACAGGGATTGTTGTACTTCTTCCAGCTGTCCCCATATGCACCAATAACGCCATGTGGCATTGTTCCTCTTTGGCATAGGCACATTAAAATGAGAAAATACTATACATACAAACAAATTCTTATCTAATAAAGATAGGAACACACAAACCTTGTAATGCAGTGGGACCTTACACTCTGAACATTCTCATAAAGACCTGGCTCAGGCCTCAGAAGAACGGGCATTGTTCATCCTGACTTCAATGTAGGATAGGGATACATTCCAGGAAGTTTAACTACAGAAACCTGACAGCAACAACAGCTACTGTGCAAAAAAAGGTTTATTGGCACTACACACAATGACTTGGGTTGGACAACCTAGTATACCTGGATCCTAGAGTTGGTCTTATGCCAGAAAACTTCAGGGTTAAGATCTCCTTGTACTTAGGACAAGCCTTTTCCTTTCCAGGTCCCCTATAATTTGCTGGGCCTATGCAAACAACAATTGCCACTCTAACACCTTTTTTACTGTATTTCTTTAACTCTTATCCTTAAAAAAAGAGAGAGAAGAAAACCTTATTATACCTTCTGTTAGGCCTTTAATGCGTTAACTGATGATTCAATGATTTTCAAAAATATACTTGCTACTGAACCCTTTCTTTCTCTTCCATCTCGTTAGTTTTTCTATTTTTTTAAATAAATTTGCCTTTGTTCTTTCTGAAACAAATGTATCATGATCAATTTTGTCATCTATATGATATATTTTCTTTAAATAAATTTAAAAAAGTGGAACAGGAGTAATGTGTGTGTGTTTTAGGGTTTAAGGAATACTAAAAAATTATTTTATTTTACTTTATTGTGTGTTTGGGGGAACATATTAAACTGTGCTCAGGACTTACTCTTGGTTCTTGTTTAGATATAACTCTTCGCAGGATTCACAGGATAATATGTGGTGCTGAAGATCAAACTCTGTTTTACTGTATGTAAAGCAAACACTTTACCTACTATACTATATCTCTGCCCTAAATCAGATTATTTAAGGTTTAGCTTAATTTGTTACATGAAAAAACCTTATAGTTGGTATGTGCTATTATTATTATTTTTGTAGTAAGTTTAAAAAATATTTTCTAATAAAGATTGTTACATGACTTTTTGTAAAATTATACTTATATATGAATGTTGTTTAAACATTGAAAAATGGACACCAACAAGTTAAGAGGGATCTTTAAAAATAAAGTTAATAAATATTTTAAATTCTTTCTACTGATATATTAAATTTTTTCAAAATGTCCTTACAATCCTGATTCTTTGAAATTTTGCTCAGATTGATTACATTTTAAATATGTTTCTTTTGTATTTTTGGGTCTTCCCTACCTTTTCTTAGAAAAATTTACATCTCTTTTGAGATATAAATTTACAGTCCAGAACATCTGTCTCAAGTTCTGGCACTTGGTCCCTTCAAATGTAGCCATTGGAGAATAGAAACCTAACACTATTAAGTACAATTAGCAAATACAAATGCCAAATCACCCTAACAGGTACCCTTCCATGTCTTCCAGTTCTTTTAATTAACTCCTACCAAAACTTTAAAATTTTTCCTAATTTTTCAATAAACATGGTTCAACAAACACCAAGAAACTTGGTATCAAGTTTATCCCCAGCAACACTTCTCAGCAATTGTTTTGAATCAAGACTCCCTTTCCCATTGTTACAATAATTTTAAGTGAAATCTTATTTTCCAAGTCTCTTTTTAACTTTTGCATTACAAATACTGTATTTGAGGTAAAAAAAAAAATACAAGGATGTGTGTGATGTGCGTCTGTGCTGGGATAAGTGCCTGCATGTTTATACATACACTCAAGAAAAATTGACAGCAAAGAAAGAATAATTAAATTTTGATATGTTTTAAGTATTTTCTTCAAATATGTTTCTTAGTAGATTTATTCATTTATTTATTTTTATTTTGGTTTTTGGGTCACACCCAGCAGCGCTCAGGGGTCACTCCTGGCTCTATGCTCAGAAATCACCCCTGGCAGGCTCGGGGACCATATGGGATGCCGGGATTTGAACCACCGTCCTTCTGCATGCAAGGCAAATGCCTTACCTACATGCTATCTCTCCAGCCCCTCTTAGTAGATTTAAATGAATGTGAAAGTACTGCAGTTTCTAAAACTCATCATGGTCTTAAAAGTGATCAACATCAATATTACATAATCCTAAAGAGATTAGACTTTACTAGTATACCTGATTATTTTTTAGTATATTGCATATTTACATATTTTCTCATACTTGGTATTTGATTTTGAATGGGAATATTGTCAATCAACAAATTAATTTTGAAATTTACATGAAAGTTATTCATTTGCAATTTAATAGCTACTTAATTAGTAATTATTTTTGGATTGATGAGTTTGTCTGAGTATTAGAATACTTGCCTGGTGTGTATGTGGCTTTGAACTTGATTCCTGGTACTACATCATGTCTTGAGTACCTATAAGAATAATCTATGAGTATCAGAACAGGTGTAGGCAGAGGAACAGCTGGGTGTTCTTGGGGATTAGGTACATATTTATTTTAAAACTTTGTAAAGAAACTAATGGTAAAATAGTCTTGGTTAGGAAAATTGAAATATAAAACTTAATATTCTGAATTTGTTAAATCCATTTTGAAGTTACCACTTTTAATGGATTTAATACATTTTATTCAAAATGTTGAATTTTGATATCTAAGGAATTCTAAACAATTTGTTTTCAAATAGGATAAATGAAGTGGTAAATAAAAACAATGTTAAATCATTATTTATAGATTAATTATCTATACATATTAATTTCCAGGTATAATGTTTATCTAATCATGCCAAGTTCAATGCCAAAAGAGATGAATTACAAACTTTTGTTTGAATTACAAATTGAAGTTAACCACATAATCACATTGCTCCTTTATTGTTGTATATTCATGATTTTCTTCAAATATTTGAATGGGAGAGTAGGTCAGCTACATCAAAAGGGATGCACCAGGGGCTGAAGTGATGGCACAGTGGAAAGGCAGTTGCTAGCCAACCTGGGAATGACCGGGTTCAATCCCTGGCAATTCATATGGTCCTCTGAGCCTGCCAGGAGTGACTTCTGAGCAGAGAGTCAGGAGTGACCCCCGAGAGCTGCTGGGTGTGGCCCCAAAACCAAAAAAATAAATAAAAATAAAAGGGATACACTGACTAGAGGAACCTGGTGATGTTTATTCAAGGCCAAATATCTCTTCCTGTATTTCACTCTTGATTTTTCTGGTATTTCATTATTTAATTGTTCCCAGATCTTATTTTCTGCCACTTTACTTTTGTGGTGGCTAAACTACAGTTTCAGGGTTCATTAACTGGATCAGTCAATGGGGAGACATGGTGATGCTTTCAAAAAGAGCTTTATTAACTCAACAACTGGTTGGAAGATAGAAGACACACAGATTAGGGAAACATCTTACCTGAACTGTCATGATAGGCAGTTTATATAGTAAATGAACTAATTAGTCTACTTTCAGAAAGGGCAAGTTATAGACAGGGACATCAAGGAGGTCTACCAGTTCCCTATGGTCTAATATTCAAAGACATAAGGTTCAGGCCAATTGTTATCTTCGTTGTGTAGATTTCTGTGGGTAAGACAGTAAAGGGTATACAAGCCCAGAGAAGTTTCCCAATTGTCATTTTGAGACCAAAAACAAATAAATTAAAAAACAACAACAAACAATTGAAATCAGTTGGTAATTTGTTTGAGAACAATTACATTTTGATTCATAAATGATGAATATTAATGCTTCATAGCTTAAAATGTCGCAGCATACAGTTGTTTATATTTTACTTTCCTTTCTAAGTACTCCCTTTGGAATGCATGACTCTGGACTTAAAAATACAAAATTTTGAGTACCTTCATTTTCTTGGTAGATTGATGAATTCTATATATTTTAATATTTCTTGAGGCAGAAAAATAGCATAAATAATGCTATAGACAGTCTCTTTATTATTTTAATATTTCTTATTTGGCAACTAAGAATAAAGAAGAGATTTATGTGTAGAGGAATGAAAAGTAACATAACTAACAGACTTGGTTAGGATTTTATTGATTAAAAAAGAAACTTTTTTTTAATCCCATTTTATTTCTTTCTTTTCTTTAAACAGAACCACATAACTTGAACCATCTTGTTCCACCTCTAAAATTGAGGAGGAAATAATGGAGAGTACCAAGACCAAACAGTTGTATAATCACTAAGTAGTAATAAAAATTATCAAACTTAAACACCAAATACAAAGCCAATGACAACAGAATAGATACCCAATCTACAACAAGCTAGACACAAAGGGGACCACATATAATAGCAGCCTGGGGGGTAAGGAAGGGGGATATAGATGCATACTGGGAATGAGGGTGGAGGGAGGACAACTTTGTTGCTGGGAATTCCCCTGATTCAATGTCAATATGTAACTAAAATATTACTCTGAGAGATATGTAATCCACTTTGATGAAAATAAAAATTATTATAAAAAATCCCAAAAAACAGTAATAGCCAAATTGAGAAGTGGTTAAAAGCAGACTCATGAATAATATAGGTCTTTAATTTATATTTCTAAAATGAATTTAATCAATATTACAAGAAACAATTCTGTTCAGATGTGTAATTAAATCAGATGTGTAATTATATGTAGGACTGTATTTCTATACTTAAAATTGGCTGTTCAGGGATGCTTCATATAGAAATGTAATTGCTATTGCCAAATTGTCCTCTTAAGGAATCCTAGTAGTTTATCTTCCCACAAAGAGTGAATGAAAGTTCTTGTTTTCATTATATACTCAATGTTACTAAGTATTATAAATCATCTTATCACTTTGCTAGTGAAAAGCTGAAGTTCGTTTTATAGTTATATAATATTTTGAATAAGATTTTTCTCTTTTCCTTTTTATTTCTTTTGATTTTTGAACCACACCCAATGATGCTCAGGGGTTACTCCTGACTATATGCTCAGAATTTGCTCCTGGCTTGGGGGACCATATGGGATGCTGGGGATTGAACTGAGGTCCATCTGGGTCAGCTGCATGCAAGGCAAGCACCCTACCACTGAGCTATCGCTCCAGCCTCTGAATAAGATGATATTTAAGTCAAAAACAATACTAAGCCTTTCTAAGTGCTTCTGCATTGCAATCAAATACTTTTTTGTATCTAGGACAACTATTTGAAGATACAAAATGTACGACGAATAATACATACAGTGCTTGATAAAATGGCATAACTAAAATTGTTTTTCTGAAATTGAAGTAACATTGGTTTTTATAACTGCATATGGCTAGTTGTACCATTTACAACTCTTCAAATTATATCTTGAACTTTGAAATTTAAATTCAAAACTATCACCACAAATGTATCAATAGTCCCTTAACACAGTCCCTAGCACCTTCTCTCCACTTTAATGCCTTTCCAATTACCCCTCTGATAATTATGCTCTACAGGCTGAATACAGACATAGGTTTGTCTCATTTGTTTTTTTATTTTCTTCGCTTCTTTGTTTCTATCATATGAGTAATATCAAGGTACCTCTCCTTGTAGTAATATTGTTTAATATTTGGACACCAGTGCTCAGGGATTCCTCCTATTGGTCATCAAGGACCATCTCTAGTGCTGGGGATTAAACTGATAACAGCTTCATACAAGGCAATGGTCTTTATCTTGTACTATCTTTCTATTTCCTTGTTGTGATATTTTAAATAGTCAATGGTAGTCATCATATTTTTAATTTATTTTAAAATATTTTTTATGATAATACTGTGATTTGCCACATTGCTCATAATAAAATTGCTTCAGGCATTAAATATTCCAACACCAATTGCACCACCAATGTGATCTTCCCTCATCAATGTTCTAATTTCTTGACTTCTACCCAGATTGCACCTTTTGCTGGCCCAAACATATTTTTATGTTGTTTGTTGCAGTACAAAGGAAAATGAAATGATCAGAACTAAATTCATAAAGGTCAATTTGTGATTATTGTAATATCCTACAATGTTGTTACTACAGTCATTGCCCAAGGAATTATTGGGCTGGTTGGGGCTAGTTGAACCTTCTTTGTTACTGTTTTCACTCCTTGAGCCTGGTTCAGAAATTCACAAATAGTTGTCAAAAATTCAGAACTATTTGTCATTTCCATCTCAGCATATGTACAATTGACTTGAGTTATATATATTTTCGAGTATCTTTCATAAAATTTCTGCTGTTATTAAGAGAAAATAATAAAATATTAAATTGTATATTTATACAGTAATATAAAATATTATAATAAAGTTTTATCTAAATAAGTTTAATTTTTAAATAACTAACATCAAATCAAGTTACTTGATCTCAAAGAGGCATGAAATATTAAGAAAATAATTGAAGTTAACATATATGAAGTGACGTTTCATTTTCTAATAAATTAAAAACTTGAAAATTTTTTTCTAAAAGTAAAAATTTATATCAACCTGATTTAGTACTGTGGAGAAATAAAGAGCTGAGTTGAAACTGAAAATATGCAATTGTGCCTTGAATCCATTACTTTTCAAGTGTATCCTAAATGATCAGCTTCTAAGATTCAGCTAGAAAATAGTCATGTAAATTTCTCACAGAGTGTTTAAAATATATGTATGCTCTTGATAAGCAAAACATATGAAGTGGACTTTAAATGACTACTTTATTAGTTTCACTAAAAAAAATAAAAAGACAAAGCCTTGTAGGACTCCGAGGTTTATTTATTTCCCCATGAAAGTTTCTGCTTTTGTAAAACTGCTTCTATATACTACCTTTGTTAGATTGTCAGCTTGTGGGAATATGGCATTCAGATAAGAGTTGGAGACCATGGGAGACACAAGACCTCTATAGAACATGGCACCCACATCCCTGCATGCAGGATAAGCCTTGACAGATCAGCCTTGTAACATCTGAATTATGTATCTTGTGTCATTTGAATTGCATATCTCTTTTATCTGCTTCTTGGAGCTGTATATTCAGCTATGACACGTGGACACACTTGCCATGGCTATATATATATATATCTCCCCTAGACTCGGGGTCCTTGATTGGAAGTCTCTTCCTAGCTTAGCTTCCTTGCTTAGCTTAGTCTCTTCCTAGCAAATAAAACCCCACTTTGTGACTTGCATTGCTGAGTCAAGTGGTCTTGTTGTCTTATCGCTGGACTGTTAGCATGGACCTAACAGCCTAAAAACAGTGAAACGTTTTAGTTTTTACACAGATGATGTTTCTTCTTCTTGGAACATGAAAGTACTCTCAGTATTTTAATTTTTTTTTAGAATACTAAGCTATTTTGAGGGCTTACTTTTGTCGGTTCACTCAGTGATTACTCCTGAAAAAATCCTTTCTATGACTTATTTATTTCTTTGTTGAGTAGTACAACCATGTACAAATAGATAAAATGTAGAAAAGAGCACGAATCTCATATTTGCTATATGCTGGTGACTGTTTTTGTGAACAGTTCCAGTGAAACCCTTGAAGTAAAGGATGGTCAGTTTGTTGTGTTCAGTTGTGCATTTAACAGCTCTATGCAGTTCTGTTATTAAGAAATCAATGGGGCTGGCGAGGTGGCGCTAGAGGTAAGGTGTCTGCCTTGCAAGCGCTAGCCAAGGAAAGGACCACGGTTCGATCCCCCGGTGTCCCATATGGTTCCCCCCAAGCCAGGGGCAATTTCTGAGCGCGTAGCCAGGAGTAACCCCTGAGCATCAAACGGGTGTGGCCCGAAAAACCAAAAAAAAAAAAAAAAAAAGAAATCAAGAGTTCATTTTATTAATAAAATCATATCTAATTCAGTCAAATTTCACCTGAACATGTGTGGATGTTGGGGCCAGATATAGGATAATGGGTAGCGTTCTTGTCTTGTATAAAGTCAGCCCAGGTTCGTTCCTTAGCAACACTTATGTTCCTGGCAAACACCATGGATAATAAGCACCAGCATCAGGAATTATTTTTGAGTGTAGATCCAGGGATAAGCCCTGAATATTAGGTATGATGCCCTCAAACAAAAACAGAAACAAAAAAAATTGTGTACATTAAACATAAGCTAAAATCAGCATCATAGGCTTTTCTGAACAAGACAGTCAAGAAGTCTCTATCCATCACAATCTCCAGGGCCCAAACCTGGTAAGGGTCCCACCCAATAAGGTTGAGCCAGAGGAGCGCTACCACTCCGCTTGGCTCCGCAGCTGTGCTCGTCTTCTAACCCATGAACTTCAGCACCAGCACATAGTAAAAACCACTATACAAGTATTGCAATTTGGAAACAATGCATGACAACACTACGCATAGAGAATGCAGTTGACCTGAAAAAGCCTTTCAGATAAGCAGTTTAGAGTATTAATATGGAGGATGCTCAAAGAACTCAAAGCAACATAGATCGAGCTGAATAGACCATAATGATAGAACTCAGAAAACTCCAAACTCAAACAACAGGTCTGAAAAACTCAGTAGATGAAATGAAAACATCAATGAAAAGCCTTTTCAAAGGAGTAACAGAAGCTGAGGACAGGGTCAGTGAGCCAGAGGATGAGATTCAGAACAACTCCACACAGCAGAAGAGATTAGAAAAGAACTTTAAAGCAAATAAAATGATCACACAATGAATAAACTACTCAAAAAATGTGAACAGATGAAAATAGAAGTCTTCGGTAAACTCAATAGAAAGAACATAGGAGTCATTGGATTCCCAGAGACTCAGAAAGAGAATATTAAGAAGAGTTGGAGGAAGTGTGAGAAGAGGAAGAGGAAGAAGAAGGGGAAGAAGAATAAAAAAGAAAAAAGGAGGAAGAGGAAGGAAAAAAGAAGAGGCGGAGGAAGAAGAGGAAGAGAAGAGGAGAAAGAGAAAGAAGGAAAAGAAAAAGACAAGAAAAGAGGGAGAAGGGAAGAAGGGGAAGAAGAAGAAGAAGAAGAAAATGAAGAGGAAGGAGTATAAGAGGAAGAGGAAGAAGAGAAGGAAGAAGAATAAGAAGGGAAGAAAAAAAAGAAAAATGTACTAAAGATTTATTTTTAATTTCTTCTCTTATAATAGTCTTAGTTTAAGCACCGTGATTATAAACATGTCTGTAGTTGGGTTTCAGTTAAAAAATAAAATAAAATAAAATGAAATAAAGTAAGATCAGCATCATAATAGAAATTATACTGTATTCATATGCATTTATGTTAGCGGGATGGTCATTTATTATTTGTCAAACACAACCGCTTTATTCCTCTTTATAGTATTCTGTTATTCTCCCAGCACTGTCTTCTTATTTTCCCTTGACCTATTTATCTTTTATAATAAAATAATCCATGAGTTATGCATAATACAGTGCATATAGAAGTAAACATAGAGCTGACCTTCTAATCCTAAACTAACAAAAACATGATTGTTCCTCTCATTGGGATTAGTGACTCTCTGAGAAGGTCCAAATAATAAATGAGGGTGAGATAGTCTGTATCACAATAAATAAACTTTTCCATTATAATCATAAGTAATCTGATAGATATAAATATAGTAAAGAAATGGGGCCAGAACAATAACAGAGGGTAGGGCTTTTTCCTTGCATGCAGCTTATCTGGGTTCAATTCCCAGCATTCCATATGGTCCCCCTGACTGCCAGAAGTAAATTTTGAGTGCAAAATCAGGAGTAAACCTTGAGTGCCTAGGTGTGGCTTCAAAATAAAATATAAACAAACAAATAAATATGGGCAAATCTGTGTTTCAATAACACTTTTTTTTTTTTTCACAAAAATAGGCTGAGGGGAAGATTTGACCCATGTGCTTTATAGTTGGCCAAATCTTTATTCTAAATCTATATCTTTGAATTTTTTGTTTGTTTGCTTGTTTGTTTTTGGGCCACACCCAGTGACACTCAGGGGATACTCCTGGCCATGTGCTCAGAAATAGCTCCTGGCTTGGGAGACCATCCGGGACACCAGGGATCAAACCAAGGCCCATCCTGGGTTTGCGGCATGCAAGGCAAGTGCCCTACTGCTTCACTACAGCTCTAGCCCCTTAAAAAGAAACCAATTCCATCATATATTTTGAGAGAATTAATAATCTTTTCTTAAGGTCTTTAGGAGGGTGTTGGCTAAAATGACCTTAAAACTTCCTATCCTGTTTTGCAGTTCTGTGATTTGAAGCTTATAGAGAGAAATTTTATATCCAAAAGCATCAGTGCAGTTGGTTGAACACTAATTGCAGTCACCCCTTTAAAAGGCAAAATTTAGCAACTTTAGAAATATGACTACTGGTTACTTACCCAACTGCCCATTACCCAACATCCTTTTCTCCTTTAGACCCTCTTAATGACAAAATCAGTTTTAATTTAAGAGGAAGATCTATGCTTAGCTAAAATATCTAATTTTCCACACTCCTTACAAAAAGTACTTGAGCTTCAACAAAAGCTGTTGATTTTAGGACAAGAGATGAAATATCACTGTGTTGTGGGTAAATTACTTGAAGGGAGCTGATTCTAATTTAATACTTAGTACCCATATGGTCGTCCAAGCACTACAACGATTGATTCCTGAGTTCAGAGTCAGGAGTAAGCACTGAGCACTAGCTGTGGCCTCCTAAAACACAACAAAGTATTTTTTTAATTAAAAAATAAAAGTAGGGGCCGGAGAAATAGCATGGAGGTATGGCATTTGACTTTCATGCAGGAGGTCATCGGTTCGAATCCTGGCATCCCATATGGTCCCCGGTGCCTGCCAGGAGCAATTTCTGAGCCTGGAGCCAGGAATAACCCCTGGGCACTGCCGGGTGTGACCCAAAAACTACACATACACACACAAAAATAAATAAATAAAAGTAAATTCCAGATCCAATTTTTGCCCTTAGTTATTTTGTCCTAAAAAGGAATTAGGCTTTTATTGCTGATATTTTTTAGTATTTTTTAGGACTGCTACGATAAAGCCACATGTTTCAGAAGAAACTAAAAGCTGTAAGAAGATAAGGTGCTAGACTCCCTTATAGCCCTTATTACTGATATCTTTAGCTAAAATACTACCTATATTTATTTTATAAAAGTAATAGGATCTGAATTTAATATTATGGTAGTCTACACTCATTCATTTCTCATTTCAGTCTCTGCCTCTATCTTAATGATAAAAGACAGTTCTGTTTCTGAATAGTATTAAGGTAGAAAATTAAAAAATATTTTTAAAAATATTTAAAAAATAAACACACACTTTCTTTCCTTGGTTTGCAAGTATCTTAAGATTAAATACTTGTGTCTGATCTCAGCAAGAGTTCCTGACCATAAATTAGGGTATAAAAGAATGAGGGGGCATAAAGAATAAATTGAAAGGACTTTAAAAATCAGTAACATGTAAGATTGTTCAATAAATTGCTCTTAAAAAAACAGCTGGATATTTGGGTCAGAGTGCAATGGCTCAAGTTCTCTTTAGGAACTGAATGGGGAGGAGGCAACCAGGAAGGAAGCAGGCAGCTGGGAGGAAAGACTGCAGAGAAGATAATAACTTACCAAATAAAGACCACATCATAACAGCAATCACACAATCTTCTAGGTCTGAGATTAGCCATGGGGTTCTCATAAGTTTCTTTTTAAGAATTGGGGCCAGTGGCAAAAGACATTAATTTTCTAAAACTTTCCTGTAAGAAATACTATCTATTCTCTTGATTCCTATAAATAAGTAAATGAAAGATCTTTTAAGATCTTGGTCTGATGTTGGTATGTGTTTGGGAATACTAGATATAAAAATAAACCCAGAAAAATATTGTGAATAGTTCCCTTCGACACCTCTGTAAGTCTTTGTTCTAGTATTTGGAAGTATTTCTAAAAGACCTATTTTTGTAAAATTACTTAAGTAAATTTTGGCATGAATAACATTTTAAAATATAATCAACTCATATTCCAATATGAATATAGCATATAATTTAGCATATGACTTTTCTCTAAGAAACTGGTGATCATTTGAAATCCTGTTACATTAAGAAAATGTCAGAATTTTCCTGGTTTAGCTAGCTTATTTACTTTGCTTTTCATACTGAATTTATTCTTCATGGTCTACTATTGTGGAGTTGCCCAGAGAGATTCAGAATCCCATAAAGTGTAAAAATTTTAAGAAATGTTATTAGCTGGTGACTGCACAGGGTCTGAGACCCAAATCATTTAGCCTCGTTAGCTTGTATCACTAGCTAGGCCTTATATAGGGCTTTTGCCTGAAGATGTCATAAACTATGTAGCTTTGTTACAGAAGTAGGTGACTGACATAAGTGTTACAGTCTGTTGTTATCTGTGGTATGTTTTTGTCTGGTCTATGGCTGTTTGAAAATTGTTACATTTTCATATATTGGAAAGTCATACTGTGTTTTCCAGAAAAAAAAAAAGAAATGGCTGAGTTATAACATAGTGGTGAGTATTCCAACACACTTCAAAAGGTTCCTAATTCAATTGTCCTACTACCCTCTGTTCATAAATATAAAATTCAACAAACTCCCTGGAAATCCATCTTTAAATATACTGTTGTGTGACCCCAATTATACCCAAATGCACTATTATATTCTCTAATATCCTCCCCTGTTCAGTCTTCTAGTTCTGGAGGACAGTAGTGCCATTAGAGAAGCCTGTCTAGCCTCTTTAGAATGCAATTATTTTAGATCCTATTAAACTATTCATATAATCAACTGTTTATGAAAACTGTAAGTTTAATTAATTTTCATTTCATTGTTTCAAAAATGTTATATCTCTCCAAGCCTGTACTATTTTCTGCAGATAAGTCATGGGAATTATTATTCTTATATAATAAGTGTGTTTTTATAATTCTGAAAATAGAGAGGTTAGAATTGAAAGTAATTTTGACTTCTAATTCTAATTCACCCTGAAAAGTATTTCCATTTCTCATAAGCCAATAACTTCCTTATCATGCATTAATTTTTTCACATAAAAAGTCACTAAAAATAACTATGTGATAGACTATTGTCTGTATTCATAGACAATTTAATAATGCTTAAAAAGGCACTTCAGGTACTTTTGATATATCAGGTTTCATGAAAATAAATAAACTTTGCATTTAAACCAAATAAAGTTAATCTTAGTTATTATCATAATTTTAGAGTATGAGGACTCTTTATTTCCTGAGAAGTAATAGATCCAGGATAATTTTCTCTATTGACATTTGAGGACTTTCAGGAAATCCTGGGCATTGGAAAGGAAAGCATGGAGATGTGTCTGGGATCTGTATTTTGAGTACCGTATTTTTCGGCATATAAAACGACTTTTGAAACAAAAAATGTCAACTGAATCAGGGGTCGTTTTATATGCTGAGTATATTCCAAAAAATGTTCCAATATGCCGGTAAACAAAAATTGTCTGAATATTGCCACAAAACGCATTTTCCAACTCAACCCTGCACAAATCACTGCAAGGCTGCTCGGACCACCCTCTCTAACTCAGCCAATCCGAGCAGGCTTTTTATGCATGCAAATTAGACAATGTTCTGGACCCGAATCTACACTGTCAAAAGCCTTGCTCAGATTGGCCAGAGTCAGAGAGGAAGTCTATGACAGTTTAACCTTTGAACCTTTGCTTGTTGTGATTGGCTCACTGTGGTACATGAGCACAGGAACACATGCAGCACATGCAGCACAAGCAGCACATGCAGCACAGGAATGTTCTGTCTGATACAGTGAATATAGGCCTAAACCTATGTTTTAACTGCAAAATTAGGGGTTGTCTTATACGCCGGCAAATACAGTATATAAATATGTGCCTTTCCCTTAAATAGAAAGCTATTCTCAGGTTACTTCAGATCAAAAATACATTTTCACATAAACTATATTTCATGCTGTCTTGGATGTTGAAATATCCCCCTAACAAGCCTTAAAACAGTTGTATCTTTAGTTCTGGCTTTATTCTAAGCACTAGGTTCAGGTAAGAAATCAGTCCAGAAATGAAATTAATAAAAAAAAAAAAACACTAGATTTTTTTGATAAAGCACAGTATTCTAGCTATTTATGTTTAAAGGAGAGTCACTTTTATTATGGAAGAATACTTCAGAGTAACTTAGCACTTGTGAAGAAGGGAATGGTGATTTATTAGTCCCAGACTTATTTCTACTCCCACATGCTAGCTTGCTTGTTGCATTCCCTGGAGCAGGGTATTCTTCCAGAGGGAATTCCATGGAAATTCACCTTGGTTAAGCCCATATTCTAGCTTCTTAAATTGGAGTCTTAGAAGCTAGAGTTATCTTCTATAATTTTTGAAACCATTGGCCAAACAAACTGAAATGAAGGTAAATAAATTGGAATATATCATGTTTATATTTTGTATTCCAAAAGCTTCGAAGAAGCTTTTGCACACCAAAGGAAACACAGACTACAAAAGGATATTTGTCCACCATTCATTGGTTAAAAGGTTAATATTCAAGTTATCTAATACACTAATAGAACTCTACATCAAATAAGTAAAAATGTTAAAATAAAACAACCCTATCAAAAGTGAGGGAAGAAATGAACAGAAACCATCTCAAAGAAAAGACATACAAGTAACCAAAAGGTATATTTAAAAAATGCTGTGAATCACTAATAATCAGGAAAATGCAAATCAAAAGACTATTGAATTATCATCACAACAGTGAGACTCAAACACTCTACAAAGAATATAAACAACCAGCAATGGCAAGAATATAGGGAAAAAAAGAGACCCTCACTGACTGGTGGTGTGAAAATCAACTGGAGCATTCATTTTGGAAAACAGTTTAGACACTTCTCAAAAACAAACAAACAGACAAACAAACTAGGTATTGAGACATTCCATAGTCACCATCATGTAAGAAATGACTCAACTTTTCCATTGCACCACTTATCTCCAAATAGATGCAAGCGAAACCATTAAAATTCATGGATACATCAGTATTTTGGCTGAAAGATATGGGGTGCCCTCAGGAGAAGAGTGAGCTGAGTCCTCCCATTTAGCAGGACTGCCCTGCTAAATTTCCCAACTTCATTATTAACTAATCTCTGCATAGATGTCCAGCTGATGAAAAATTCCAAGTACACCAGATTTTTATAGTTTTTTTGTTTTTCTTTTGATTTTGTTTATTTTTGGACCACACCTGACTGAGCTCAGTGGCTACTTCTTGCTCTGCACTCAGAAATTGCTCCAGACAGGCTGGGAGGACAATATGGGATACCAGAGATTGAACTGTGTCGAGCATGTGCGGTCCACAAGATCTGGACGAAAAACTTTGGGGTCTTCATGGAATAGGGCTGACCAGCCTCATCTCCCCAACAATGCAGTCCATACAGCACACCCACTTTGCACGATTTCCACCATGTAAACAACAGTCCAGCTTTACAGTTTCCCAACTACTCTTGATAAAGAAGCAAGCCAAGCTCCTAAAATAGGTACACCAGTCTTTAGGCTGAAAACTCTGCGGTATCCTCAGCAGGGGGTTGGGCTGTGTATCTGACCTCCCAAAATCCCCAGAAACTGCACGCATACCCCACATACATGCAAATTATAGAACTTTATTGCTTCACAATTAATCCCTGAAAAGACAACCAAGCCAGTGAAAATTATATGTACAATTTTTTTCTTGATGAGAACTCTGGAGTCTTTTAAGAGTGGGCCTGGCAGCCTCCCCTGATACCTACTACTGCTGGAAACCCCAGAAGCCATACCCACATCCTATAGCAACCACAATGGAAACAAGGCTCAGCTTTACAGCTTCACCACTAATCTTGGAAAAGAGAAAAGCCAACCCACAAAAACTTATCCACTCACTTGTATAGATCCTATGTGGCCACAGGACTCCTCCACATTCCACAATAATTAACAGCCCAGTAGGAGCACACCACATTACATGGGAAAGTAGAATAGAAGCCAAAGAAAACTCCATCAAAAAAAGCACACAACACAGAAGGCATAAAGGGCAATAAACAGTTTAATAAATATTCAGGCAATGACTTTAATGAGTCCATTGTGAGTTATAACAATTTTCACAAATTTTCTTCACCGAAGGTTTTTTTAATAATTTTTATTTTGAACAAAGTGGATTACAAATCTTTGACAGTAATATTTTAGGTACATAGTGACATTGAATCAGGGGCATTCCCACCACCAATGTTGTCTCTCTCCACCCCTGTTCCCACCATACATCCCATATCCCCCTCCTTTGTCCCCAGGGTGCTAGTATAAGTGGTCCCCTCTGTGTCTAGCTTGTTGTAGATTGAGTATAGATTCTGTTGTAGTTTGCTTTGGATTTGGTGTTTAAGTCTGATCATTTTTTATTTCTACTCGATGTTCATACTACTTTTTGGTCTTGGTATCCTCCATTATTTTCCCCTCATTATGTGAGACAGATGGTTCAAATTATGTGGTTGTGTATAAAGGAAAGAAAAAATAAAGAAAAGGGGGGGATCAAACAAGTAAAGAACAGAAGGAGTACTTCTAGAGGCTATAAATATCAATTTAAGAAAAGAAAGGGAAAAAGGAAGAAAAACATAACAACAATATAAACAATACAAGGAAAATAAAACACAAAGCACCACAGCAATAAAGACAACAACTAAACAATAACCACGGTCCTGAAATAAAACCAAAACACAGCACAAAACCAAAACAAAACAAAACAAAACCAGCAACCAAGCAACAACAATTACAAAAACATTAATTTGTGCTACTTTTTTTTTGCATAGGCACAGTAACTATTGGGGAGATTAGAAAGAGAATTCCCTTGGCCTAAGAGATACAGGGTTTCTCAGCCCTTGAAGTATACTGTCATGGGTATACATGTACAGGCTCTGTACAGGCTCTTTTACTCTCCCCTAGGTCCTTTTGTGGTTTCTGGAAACATTCTGCTCAGTCGTGGATGAGAAAATGAGGCCTCTGTAACTAGAGATCTTGGTATTTGCACAGGTAATAGAATGGAGCCTAGGATGGATTCTTTCTTTATGGTTCTAGAAGTTTGTTGCATCACTGTTGTTTTATTCAGTCTTCTGTAGTTGATGGTCTTGATTTTTGCATTGATCCTAGGATGAAGCCTAGGATAGAGTCTTTCATTATGTTTCCAGAAGTTCTGCTCAGTTGCAGTTGTCTAAGTCAGATCTCTGGAATTAGGGACCTTAGTTGTTACATAGATTGTAGGCCAAATCCTAGACTAGGGTCTTTTTTATTGGTTCCAGGATATGTTCTGCCCAGTCATGGTTGTCACAGTCAGTTGTCTATAGTTAGTGAACTTGGTTTTTGCACAGATCAAAGGATGACGTGTCTTCTGATTTCATCCTATTGTTAGGTGGTGAGGTAAGACAGACTGCTCTTAGACCAAGTTGTCAGGATGTCATATCAAAACTGGCATATGTTGGTATCAGAGTAGTATTAAGAATGCCCCAGAGGGAGTTTGGTTCCTGGAGTTGTTGTGGAGAACTGTGTTGGTTCTGTGCCTGAGATCTAGGGTTTGGGATTGGACGGTCACTGTCTAATCACATGGAGTCTAAGTTGGGACCACATGACCTATGTTCAAGATGGGAGGTGCCCCTGCATTGTAAAATGTATGAGTTCTTATCTTAGCCATGTTGTTGTAACAAGCAAAGGAAATAAATATTTTGTGTCTGCTAAGGGACAGACAGGGTGGTGGGTGGGAAACTGATGATAATTGGGGAGAGATTGGTCACACTTATCACAGTGGACACACTGATAACAAGATTGATTTTGGAACATTGAATGCCCAAAGCAATTGTGTTATAAACAACTTTTTAAATGATGATGTTCAAATAAAGTTAACAATTCAATTCAAAAAGTTTGGTTTGAGCTTCTATACGACCCAACAATTCCACTTCAAGGCTTAAACCCCAAGGATCCAAAAATTTAAATTAGAAAAGACAGCTGAACTTCTATGTTAATTTCAACACTATTCACAATAGTTAAAATCTGGAACTCAAATTTTCAAGATTAGATAAATGGATTAGAAACTTTGGTACATAGATAGTACTACAATCCTTGGCTTAAAGAAAAATATGAAATCATGCGACTTGCAACCAAATAAATTATAGTTAAGAGTATCATATTGAGTCACACAAACTCAAATTTCTTGGAGTCAACTTAACTAAAGAGTTAAAGGACCTGTAAAAAAAAAAAACCTACAAAAGCCTCCTTCAAAAATTAAGAGAGGACACAAGAAAATGGAGACACATGCCCTGCTCATAGATTGGCAGGATTAACATAATTAAAATAGCAATACTCCCAAAAGCATTGTACAGATTTAATGCAATCCCTTCAAAGATACACATAACATTCTTCAAAGAAGTGGATTGGATACTCCTGAAAATACACCCATGAATAACCAAAGCAATTCTTGGGAAAAGAAATATGGGACACATTACTTTTTCCAATTTTAAATTGTACTACAAAGCAATAGTTACTGAAAGAGCATGGTAATGGAGTAAAGACTGACCCTCGGATCAGTGAAATAGACGTTTTTAATATTGAGACAATGTTCCCCAGACATGCAATCAATTAATTTTTGATAAAGGAAGAAAAAAGTCCAAAATGGGGAAATGAAAGCCTCTTCAAGAAGTGGTGTTGACACAACTGTTAGCCACTTCCAAAAAAAAAAAAAAAAAAAAAAAAAAAAAACCTCAGACCTCCATTTAATGCACAAAGGTCAAATTCAAATGGATTAAAGACCTGCATATCAAAGCCCAAACCATAACATATATAGAGCAACACTTTTGTACAACAGTCCATGACACTGAGACTGAAGGCATCTTTAAGGAGAAACAGCACTCTCCAAATGAGTGGAAGCATAAACAGTTGGGACTGTATTAAGCTGAGAAGCTTCTGCACCTCAAATAAAATATTGCCTAGGTACAAAAAGCACCCACAGAATGGGAGAAACTATTCATTCAATACCCACGAAATAGGGGGTTAATATAGAAAATATACAAGGTACTGACAGAACATAAAAAGAAAAAACATCTAACCTTATCAAAAAATGGTGAGAAGAAATGAACAGACACTTCCTCAAAGAAGAAATACAATGGCCAAAAATGCTCCACATCACTAACCACCAGGAAGATGTAAATCAAAACAAATACGAGGTACCATCTCACGACATAAAAACTGCCACACATCACAAAGAACAAGAACAATCTGTGATGGCAGGGATGTAGAGAGAAAGGAACTCATTCACTGATGGTGGCAATGCCATCTAGTCCAGCCTTTATGGAAAACATTATGGAGATTTCTCAAAACACTGGAAATTGGACTACAGTATGATCCAGCTATACCATTCCTAGGAACACAAAAATAGAATTAAAAATTCTAGGAATTCAAAAACCCCTTCATCACACCTATATTCATTGCAGCACTATTTACAATAGCCATACTCTGGAAAAAAACAAGATTCCCTTCAACATATGAATGGCTAAAGAAACTAACATATACACAATGTAATATTATGCAGCCATCAGAAGAGATGAAGTAATGAAATTTTTCTATACATGGATGGACATGGAATCTATTATGCTGAGTGAAATAAATCAGAGGGAGAGAGATAGACACAGAATAGTTTCACTCATCAATGGGTGCTTAGAAAAATTAAAGATATTATTGAAATAATGCCCCAAGACAATAGAGATGAGGATCAGAAATGGTAAGTGCAGTTAGGGAAATAACTAAACAAACAACTATCATTACAATGTAAATGAGTGAGAGAAGTAGAATGCCTGTCTCGAATACAGGTATGGGTAGGGGAAAGGGAGGGGCATTGGTGGTGGGAATGTTGTACTGGTTAAGGGGGTGTTCTTTACATGATTGAAACCCAACTACTATCATGTTTGTAATCATGGTGCTTAAACAAATATTTTATTTTAAAAAAGTGCATACTGTTTCACTAATTTGCAAATGATCAGAATCTTCTCCAAAACCAGAAAGTACCTTATAATTATGTTTCAACTCTTCACATATCAGTAACTATGTTCTAATAAAACTGAAAAAAAAATTTTTGGTGGGGGCACACCTGGCAGTGCTCAGGGGTTACACCTGGCTCTACGCTCAGAAATCGCTCCTGGCAAGCTTGGGGGACCATATGGGATGCCGGGATTCCAACCACCGTCCTTCTGCATGCAAGGCAAGCGCCCCACCTCCATGCTATGCCTCCGGCCCTTAAAACTGAAATTTGAAAAATTGTATCATATTGAGTGAAGTTGAAAGGAGAGAGATATACACAAGATTATATCTCTTAGCTACAGATTATGATGAAACACAATAAGGGAATAAAAAAAGCCCAAAGGTAACAAAAACTAAGAATGAATCTTTAGTATGAAGCTGGATGGAGAATAAGGGTGAGGAATATTATGACAATGATGGAGGATCATATACACCTGAGTGGAGAATATGCTATGTCTGAAACCTACTAATGACAGTTTGCAAAACATGGTAAAAAGGAATAGTTCATCTCACTCACTCTACTTGTAAATCTACCAAATCATATGAAAATAAAATGAAATACCACCATCACCACTACCAACAATAATAATTATCGTAAGTAAAATAATGTGGATACTTCCGAGACTAATAAAAGTGTTTTACACAATTCTAGCATATTTTCATTGTTTTTGGCAGGGTGGGGTCATGTACAGAGGTTCTCCTGGATCACTCTTGGAGAGAATCATATATGGTGCCAAGGTTCAAACTCTGGTCAGCTGTAAGCAAGTCAAGCACCCAGTATGATGTATATCTTACCCATATTGTTTCTCAGAGTAGATAATACCTGTTACAATTATTGGTAAATCTCTATAAATGTCTTTCTTTTTTTTTTTTTTGTTTTTGTTTTTTTTTGTTTTTGTTTTTGGGCCATATCCAGTGACACTCAGGGGTTACTTTTGGCTAAGCACTCAGAAATCTCTCCTGCCTTGAGAGACCATATGGAATGCCAGGAGATTGAACCGCGGTCTGTCCTAGGCTAGCTCGCGCAAGGCAGACACCTTACCGCTTGCGCCACTGCTTCAGCCCCTATTTTTAAAAAATTAGTTCTGGAGTAAGCAATGATTCTAAACTAGATTTTAATTTCACAGATTGAAACTTTATAAATGTCTATAGTTTTACATAAAATCTTCTGATTGGTACTTTCTTTAATGAGAATTAACATTTTTTATACCTAATGTTCTTTTTGTGGTCTCTCTTTCAATGTGGGTCAAGTCATTTAACCTTTCAGATGTCTGTGTCTTCATCTCAAACAAGGTTAATAGCTTTGACCTTTTTGCATTGAGGTTTTTCTCTGCTGTGAAGAAAGACATTCATGCTGCAAAGTGCCCTAGGATCTATGCGTAAAAGTACAGAAGTACAGAAATGGAAGGAGTTATTTTATTTCTTAGAGGAAAGCGTGGATACACTTGAGCAAATTCATTTCACATGTGCGTTCTGCTTCAGTGCAGTTGAGCAGAGAATGGTTACTGGAGTGGACAGATGTTCACACACATGTTCCAATTGGTAAGAGATCATATCGGGAGTATTGCTATTCTAAACACATAGAGACTCACTGACCTGATCAATTTGTCTCCCACATTTATTTATTCACAGTTGAATTCCACTTGCAATGCATGTGCCATGCATACTAGGTGGAAGGTAGGGACATGAATATTGCAAGGTTTCTGTTATTTAAAAACGAACTAGGAGAAAATTAAACTCCAAACATTACATAAATGTATTTTAGAAAATATAGCTTTTAAATATTATTAACTCATTATAGATGGAAAAGAAAATGCATTGTGGAAGGCAGAGGTGATACATTGATCTTGTTGTATTGCTTTTTTTATATGGGATAGTATAGTGGCTAGTAGTTTTATTGGTGAGTGGGGAGCAAGAGTAGACCATTGGTTATTTCTTTTTTTTAATTTATTTAAAAAATGAAGAATACAGGGCAGTTGGGAAAAAAAATGAAGACAAATAAGAACATAAATTTGTTTTCTTTATTTCCCTTTAGGAAATGCTAGATCTTCAGTTTATAAACACTCTGATTAAG
This sequence comes from Suncus etruscus, assembly GCF_024139225.1. Lineage (NCBI taxonomy): Eukaryota > Metazoa > Chordata > Mammalia > Eulipotyphla > Soricidae > Suncus > Suncus etruscus. The sequence goes on along the minus strand of NC_064848.1, from coordinate 100,034,829 downwards.
ATATTTATTAGAAATATCCTTAAGTTCAGCAAGTTTAAAGGAAATCAAACCAAATAAAATTAATATAAATTACAGCAAGCCATGCTTTAAAAAAGTTCACAGTTTCTTCAATTATTATATGATGTTTGACTTATTGCATTATAAATACCTCATTAAATTTAATTTATTCAAGACAATGATGTGCTTATCATATCCTCACTCTCCTCACTTCTTCCGACTAGTACCCTACTAACTAATATTGCGTTTAATTTTCATCTTCTTTACAGAGACATGTCTTCTTCCCTTTGGACAATGAAGAGAGTTCAAAGGACAATGTCAATTGCTTTGCTAGACTGCAATTAACTCTTCAGTTCTGTAAGGCTTTCCTACCACTGACAGGCATTATGCTGGTGGCCCCAGAAATACTGCCCAAGTATAACTTCTAAGCCTTCTGAGTATTGATTTGGAGTTCCTTTAACTATCTCTTTATGGCCACTCAAAGAAAAGGAAAAAAAATGACATGTACCATGTAAAACTTTCATGATGAAAACCACTCGTACTATTTTTAGTAAGAATCTGAACCAAAATGGCCAGATCAGTAGTATCCTGGGTAGGCCCTTGCTTACCCAAGTACAATCCTCAGTGTCACTTTTGATCATCTGATCTCCACCAGGACTAATCTCTGAATGCAGAGCCAGTAAAGTAGAGTGTCTTGAAAACCACCAGGGGGATGAAGGAGGAAGTGCACCTGAATGTGCTCAGGGTTTACTCTTGTTTTAGTGCTCAAGGGTCACTCCTGTCAGTACACATGGGGATTATCTCTGGTACTAGGTATTTAACCAAGGTAAGTTGCATACAGGGTAAGTTTCTTAACTATACCTGTACTTTCTGGCTCTGCCAAAAAATGGATTTCCTGTACCATGCTGTCATTTAAAATCCTCTGAAAATTAGACATTTTAAAAATTCTCTTTGTTGTGAACTGCTGCTCTTTCTAATATATCCCCCCAGTTAGGTTAAACTTCTCCCTTGTCAAACTTTTCCACCCCATTGATAAGCAAATTATTGAGCTTACTATACTTTAAGTATGAGACATTCTTTTGAAATTTATGTTGTTGAATAATTTAATAAGAGCTGATCTGCTATAAACCTGAAATAAATTTTATATTCTTATAGATTATTTAACATGTATAATACAGGGGCCGGAGAGATAGTATGGAGGTAAGGTGTTTGTCTTACACTCAGGAGGTCATTGGTTCGAATCCCGGCATCCCATATGGTCCCCGTGCCTGCCAGGAGCAATTTCTGAGCATGGAGCCAGGAATAACCCCTGAGCACTGCCAGGTGTGACCCAAAAACCACACAAAATTTTTTTTATAATACAGATAATTATAGTAAATGGCATGGCTTTATTCAATGGATTTGAAACAGTAGAACAAATGTAAAAACGTTGGGAAAAAGTTGAGATGTGAGAATGGCAATATTTTACCTCTAAATCCAGAAAGAATTCAAAATGGACATTACTCAATAGACAAGCTCTTGGAAAATTATTTTATAATAGGCATGATAACCTTGGTGTATCCATTTCCAGAAACATAGTACTTATTGCTAGAATTTGGTTGTAATTTGGTAGAGGGACATTCAAATTTTCATTTGTAATAGTGGATTTATCCTTTCTCCCCTAAATATTAAAGTTCTATTACTAGGTGTTAAACTTTTGACTTATTTTGTTCTCCATGTAATCTATTATTATAAAAAACTTTCTTATTGATATTAAATTATTTAATTATTTAATGATTCAAATTATTAAATGCTTTAAATTTTACTGTGATATGTTACTTCAGCTTTCTTTTGATATGGTTAGTGGCAAATAGAACTAATATTTCCTCCAGCACAATCTTTCTGCTCCCAAATGGTGAAATATTGCCGGCAGCGCTCAGGGGTTACTCCTGGCTCCATGCTCAGAAATCGCCCCTGGCAGGCTCGGGGGACCATATTGATGCTGGGACTCGAACCAACAACCCTACCTCCATGCTATCTCTCCAGCCCCGAAAATATTTTATTTAATTAACTGGCCTTTTGTTTATTTTTTGTATTTAATATATGCTTGGAATTTTGGGGATCTATTTTACCTTTAAATTACACTTAAAATTTTTTACATTTAATTTAATAGATTATATATTTTGATTTTAGTTTTCTTGTTTCTATGGATGTTTTTGAAGATGAGGTCTTTTGAGTCAAACCTGAGTGTTCAAGGCTTACTCCTGGCTCTAGGATCACTCATACTGGTCCCTGGGAGATCTTGTTATTTTAGAGACCAAACCAAAGTCTACTGCATTCAAAGAAATCATCTTAATGCCTGCCATTTCTCCATCCATATCTGTACTTTAGCACTTTTTTTTACTTTCCTTTGCCTTCTTATATGAGATGAATAAAATTATTTTATTTTTATAACATACCATTGGCTAGTATAACTAGTTCTTTTTTTTATTGTTTTAACAAATGGTGGAGGATACACTTTCGAAGGTTGGAATGCACCAGCAGTATTCAGGACTGACTACTGGTTCTGTGCTCAGGGAGCATTCCTGATAGTGCTCAGGGGATCATATATGGTGGGTGTTGATTGTAAAACTAGGAGTTCCCATATACAAGGCAAGAACTTAACCACCATTTAATTTTTCTGGAACCCATGGTGCACATTAAAAATTTAACCAGAATTTATCTTACATTATATTTATAGCATTTTCTGCATAGACCAATAATTTTGACATACTAGATCATTTATGTTAGACTCTTAGAATCATTTTATTTTACTTTCATCTTTTGATGCTTTTAATTCATTTTACAACTTTTTCTACCTTTTTTGATACTGTTCCTTAGTGTTATCATATGATTGTGCCATAATTGAATTTTTTGTTTTTCTTGTCTAAATTTATTTTACTTCATTTTTCTTCATATATTTCTTTATTGTATTACTTCATATATTTCTCAAGATATGTATTTTAATAGTAAAAACTTTATTTCTTCAAGTTTTATATTTCATTTCAGGAAATTTTAATTTTTTCACAATATTTTTATACTGGTCCCATAATTATTTGCAATCCTACTATTTTTTGTATAAAATGTCTTATCTCGCAACCTTTAAAAATTTAGATTTTTAAAAAATGTTTTTCTAAAAATAATTAGATTTATTTTCTGGTTTTGGAAAACTTTATGCAATTAGTCTTAGTGTGGTCTAGCGTGTATTCTGAATGTTTTGGGGGTATCTAAATTTATAGGTTTCAGGATATTTGTAAATGTTTCTTATGCATATTTAAAATCATATTGTATAGGTTAAGAGAGGCTAATGTTCAAATGTACTCTCAATTCTGTATCAAATCCAAACTTCAAAATATGTATTTAATTGTGACTATTTCTCATTTTTCAATTTATTCAATTGCACTGGGTATGCATAATGGCAGGTTCTGAAGTAGAAATTCAAGTAGGTAATGAGCAGCAACCGATTTGCATGTAAGCCAATTGTTTTAGAAAAAAAGAGTAATTAAAATAAGTGATTTGTTTCCTAACCCTTTTTTTTTCCTGAATACATTATAGAAATTTGACTTTAGATAATTTTCTCCTCTTCCATAATCCCCCAAAAAGGGTTAAAATCACATGTAAAGCTATAAACTAAATAACTCTTTACCAAAAGCAAACTCATTTTACCTGGTTAATTAATAATATCAATTTTCATAAATAAGAATGCTTTCTATGGAGGAAGGGAGTAAATAGGGGGCTGTAGGTATTCCTTCATTGCCACTCCTGTATTATCTATCCATTTGCATTTTCAAATCACACAGATGATTATGCTTGTATACCCAAGACAGTCCCAGTAAATATGGAGGACAGTTTTGCAGAATAGTCAAATAGTAATGTGTCAAGCTTTGATGTCTTAATGTAGTTGAAAAATAGATGTATTTTGGAACATTGCTGGGGAATATACTTTTATTATCTTTTTCCAGAGAATAACCACTAAACCTAGGACAAATTTTAATGAGGCAACTTGTAAATAGAAATAGTAACATACTTGTTTATAGACTCCTTCCATTTTCATTTGTCCACAGAGACTTAAAGAATTAAAGCAAAGGGAGTTTGCTCGGAATGTAGCTTCCAAGTCATGGAAAGATGAGAAAAAACAAGAAAAGGCACTGAAACGACTTCATCGACTGGCAGAATTAAGGCAACAGTCTGAATGGTAAGAATTATCCATGTTTTGTGTGGTTCTACACTCGTTAGCTGGTAGGAAGATTTCAATGATAAACTTACTTAGTTCCCATCATAATGTAAATAAATTGTGCTAATTAACATATATATCTAAAGGCAAATATCCCTAGTAGCTAAAAGTTTACACATTAATATTATTTGCATATTATATTTTCTTCCTAATATTATTAATTTAAGACACTCATAAAATGATCCATAAGTGAGTATAATATACAAGCACTTGTTCTATTTAGTTTACTTAAATTAACCTATAGATTATGGCTTTTTAGTCACTATTTTGTTCTGCAATAATAAGATTAAAACCATAAATAATAATACATTTTGTAGAAAAATAAATCTGCACATTTTTGTACAAACTTGAATTTTAATAAATAGCCTTATCATTGTCTATATTACAAACAAGATGTAATTAATGCAGTTACATTTACTACACCATGTAAATTTAAATTGATAATTATGATAACCATTACACTAATATAACTCTTGTAGCTTAAAAATGGTTTTATATATGAATGTAGCCATTTAATGTTTTGAAGTGAAAAGATTGTTACCTGGAATTCAATTAAACTTTGTGATTGTGATTCTGTACATATGAATCATAATGTAGAACACTAATGTAGCTAATTAATGAAACTGACAGCAAGCTGGTGAATTGTGAAATTTATAGTTCTATGCCAAAATTTAAATACTTGTGGTTTTAATGAAAAACAATATGAACAAAATTAGAAAACAAAGTTTCATTATGGTACCATGAAATATTAGACTTCACTATTGTTTCTAAGAAAATATTATCTTTTAGGTTCAATTAGGAGAAAAGTTTTAGTCAGTATTTTGCTTGCTTCTATTCATCTACTTGCAGCACTTCTATAGAATAGTTTTATAAACTAAGAAATATATAAATAATTAAATTAAAACATGTGAGATATTTGGTATCAAGTTAGAAAGTTTTTTTATTTAAAGACATAACTAACACATAGCTAATATGAGGTGCTGTATAATTATGCAAATAGGATATTCATTTTTCACAAAGGTTTTTACCAGCCAGCATCAATAATATGTGTTCTGAATATATTCTCAGTAAGTTGTCAGAAATCCTGACAACCTTGCCTTTGTCAAAAGGCAAAATAGGATGTAGAGAGGCTGGGATGTATTGCAGCATTTAAGGCACTACCATGCATTCAGCATGAGTTGGATTCCTCGAGGCTCTCATTAATGCCAGAGTGGTAATCTTTGAGTTAAACTTTGAGGGTAATCTTTGGGGATTGAAAATGCAACTGCAGGGGGCCGGGCGGTGGCGCTAAAGGTAAGGTGCCTGCCTTGCCTGTGCTAGCCTTGGACGGACCGTGGTTCGATCCCCCGGTGTCCCATATGGTCCCCCAAGCCAGGAGCAACTTCTGAGCACGTAGCCAGGAGTAACCCCTGAGTGTTACCGGGTGTGGCCCAAAAACCAAAAACCAAAAAAAAAAAAAAAAAAAGAAAATGCAACTGCAATTGTATTGAGGGTTTGAGTATCCTTGAGGGCTTGGAAATATAACTGCAGTTGCATTGACACAACAAACCAATGACCAAGAATCATCTTCAGGTTCTTTGGAATTCACATAATGATAAAATTCTAATAATAATCTCTTGATAATCACATGGATATCCCCTCCCCTCAAAATGGACTTAAGAATAATGGATGTCTTATCAGCTTGAAAAAAGAAAATCTCTAGAAGTTAATTCCTAGATGATAAATTATAGAATTTAATAAACCAAATTAAGACTTAGGACAACCTCACTGTAAAAAAACTCTCTCCATGGATGCTTTAAGGCCACACATCAAAAAATATAAATAGCTTTAGAAAAACTGATTGATTTTGTTATTATGAATTTGACACCTCTTAAATTTCTCTTAACCTGTTCCATAATTTTTTCAGAGAATCTGAAAAGCCTAAATTATAAATATGGTAATATGAGTATGACAGTTTTGTTAACATGTCTAAATTTAAAGAGTTGCCTACTAATTGTTCTCCAAAGGGAAATAAATTAGAAGGTCTAGTTTATTGGGTTAAAATTTTCCTTTTGGAAGGTATAGTTACTAATATATAAGCTTACCTGTGTTAGTGTCCTTTATTATAGTAGGCAATTTCTCTAGTTTCATATTATGAGAGAAATGGAAGTTTATTTTCTAAAAGGCAAAACCTAAATTAAGGTAATATATTTCAACATTTACCACCCACTATCTGCCCTCAATTGTTTACTTTGTAGAAATCACATAAAAGGAAATTGCCTAATATAATTGTTAGATCTTTTTATTTGGAGGAAGCTAAAATAAAGAATAAAAGTAAAATAAAATAATAAAAAGATTTACATGAATAATCCTCCCTCTGGATAACATTCATTTGTCATTTAGTCTCATAATGAAGTATTTTGAAATGAGTAGATTCTTTCCTAATGGAAAAAAAAGTGAAATGAAGCATATCAAGAATATTTTCAGAAACCCATCTTGGAATAGAAAATTAATTAATAAGAATGAGTAAATTTTACACATATAGTTTGTTTTAATAGTTATATATAAATATATAAAAATACAGAAACAGGAATTAGAGCAATAAAACAACAGGCTTGCTTGTCTTGCACTTGGCCATTTGAATCTCATATGGTTCCCAGAGAGCATAAGGAGTGATTCCTGAGCACAGAGCCAGCATGAATAATCCCTGAGCATCACCAGGTATGACCTAAACTTCCAAAACCAAATAATTTATTTAAAAGAAATAATACTAAAGAAAATTTTAGTGATGTATGAAATCATGAAAATATAACTATAAAATTAAACCTTAATATATCAGATGGTATAAACTTATATACATATGATGGACTAGAGTAATAAAAGAGAAATTAACAATTTCGAAGTTAATAAGTTATATTAATTTAAGATAGGAAACTTGAGCATTTAAATAGAAAATTTAAAGCATGAAAATAAGAGACAAAATATTAAAATTAGAGTAAAGTGCTTATGAAAATAAAATAACAAAAACAGATTGGATATTAAAGTGTGCATAAAATTAAGAACTAGTGGGACAAAATATAATGCAAAATCAATTAGTACATAGAATTTTAAAATATCTAAAGGAATATAAATGGAGAAATATTGTATGTTAGAGATATAAGTAACAAAATAAAACAGCAATAAAGAAAATAGCATTTGGCTAACATAAATTAAAATACAAAAATAAAAAAAACAATGACAGTAAGATAAGCAAAACCATTATGAGAAAAAACAGAGATTAACTAAAAATAGTAAAATAATCGCATCATAATCAAAACATGGGTTGACAAGATAAAATCTGTAAACTAGGCTTTTGGAATTATTTCTGTATTATTTTATTCATATTAATTTAGATTAATTAAAATTTCTATAGAAGACAACTTAATAATGAAGGTAAATTCCTTTGCAATCTAAAATAAGATACAGTAATGAAAAATAATCTCTTAGATTCTGAGGTATAATTCAGAACTGCATACGCTTCTTCTCTCCCCAGGCAACATAAATTTAGAAGGCCAAAATATTTGTCTATGTGCTGAAAAGAAATATTCCATAATTTCTACACTATTTGAGAGCATTCCTCTTTATTCCCCATATTGCATATGATACAATATCTCTATAAAACATGAAAATGTCACACAAAAATAGAAATGAGTAGAATGGTTGAGAGAAATGTTTTCAATATAAATAATTATAGAGAATACAAATATAGAAATTTATAAAGTAATTTGTGAGAATTAAGGTTAATGCCATAACTTTTTTTACTTCTGTTTTGGGATTATACACAGGTGTACTCAGGTTTCTCCTGGCTCTGTGCTCAGGAATCCTTATTGTGTGCTCATCTGACATATGTGGTCATAGGAATTTAACCACTGTCAGAAAAAAAGATTCAAATTTCTTATTTCTATTATCTCACCAACCTTTGAGAATACTGTTAATTGAAACTGCAAGCATTTTTTTCTAAAAAGTGGAATATTTGAAGTTATTGAGAATTGCTTGGTAACTTTTTTTAAAAATAAAGTCCTGATGGGTAGAGTAAACAGAGGATTGTACAAAGAAAATAGTGAATCAGAAAATAAAAATTTAAAATTTAATACTGTTTTTGGTAAATTATAGCAAAAGACATTGAGACCCCTAGACTAATATTTAGAATATTATTTATTAAACTGTACTTCTACCTCATATGATATTGTTAAACTGCATGTGACAATCATTAAAAGCGTTAGAAAATAAATTTTTATGTTATTATGAATAAGTATTTGATTAGTATGCTTATTTTATATACTTAGGTTTTTTTTTTTAAATAATCTCAAGTAAAAATGTTGTCACAGGGCCAGAGCAATAGATAGTACAGCAGCAGGGTTTTTGCCTTGCAAGCTGCTGACACAGGACAGACCCAGGTTAGGTTCCTAGCATCCAATATGGTCCCCAAAGCCTGCCAGGAGCGATTTCTAAGGGCAGAGCCAGGAGTAACCCTTGAGAGCTGCAGGGTGTGGCCCCCAAAAAGACAAACAAAACTTGTCACACAGAGAAAAAGTTTAAGAAGTCTTGGTCTCAAGCACTGACAAATAATTAGTTCTAATACATATTTTCATAAAAGTTAACAAATTTAGCATACAGTATTAAGGACAATAAATAGTTCTAGGAGAAAAGAAGAAATTCTCTACAGAATAAGAGAAGAAACTACTTTTTAAGCCTGTGATCTCTCTTGAACATGAATCTCTTTCTGTCTCTGTCTCTGTTTCTCCTCTCTCTCTCTCTCTCTCTCTTTCTCTCTCTCTCTCTCTCTCTCTCCTTTCTCTCTTCATTCTCATCTGCTTTATTGCATTCCAGAGGAACTTACGTTCTCTTTTGAACACATATTCATTAGTCATATTATTAATTGATACATATTATAATTAGTCTCTATAAAATAGATATGATGAACTATATAAGCATAGAGAAAAGTTTTTATTTAATTATACATAATTAAAAAATAGTAGTATGTGAGGCCAGAGATATAGTACAAAAATCAGGGCATTTCTTCTACTTGCAGCCAACTAAGGTTTTATCTCAGATACCCCATACTGCCTTCCAAAACCTCACCAGGAGTACTCTTTGAGTTCAGAGGTAAGAATAAGCCCTGAGGACAGCCAAGAGTTATTCAAAAACTAAACAATAGCATAAACTATCATAAAAAACAATACAATATTCATATATTGCTAAGACTTTAACATAATATGTCATTTTAATCATTTAAATATGTATTGTATTTTCAGTGTTTCTGGAAGTGGACCTTCATACAAAGCCCCCAGGGTAGCACTAGAAAAACAACTTCAACAAGGAATCTACCCAGTTAAAAATGGCAGAAAGAAATCCTGCATGAAGAGTACTCTTCAAGGGAAAAATCTCTCCAGGTGCATCTCCAATAAACAGAGGACCACTATGCCAAATCGACACGAGTTACAAAAAGATAGGCATTATTTGTTTGAAAACCAAGTACAACAAACATCTTCAGATTTTAGCAATGCAAATCACAGGACAGGTGTGTCATTTTCTTTTTCCAAAAAAGTACATCTAAAATTAGAATCTTCAGCATCCGTATTCAGTGAGAATCCAGAAGAAACTTATGATTGTAACAAGTCACCCATGTATAAAACTAAACAAACTGCAGAGAAATGCAAGTGCTGCAGGTTTGCAAATGAGAATACACACTTCACTAAAGAAAAAGATATAAACAACTCACCAAGCCATCTGGAAAGTGTTTTACACAATACCTTCACCATAAGCTCTCAAATTCTGCAAGACAAAAATGACTCTACTGATGAAACATCATTGGAAGATTCTCTTGGCATTCATGCTTCATTCTCTAAATCAAACATTCATCTTTCAGATGTGGATTTTACTCCTTCCAGAAAAGAAAAAGAAACTAGAAATACATTGAAGAATACTTCAGAAAAGGACATTAATTACTCATGCCAAGTAAAAGCTTCCTCCATCCCACCAAACATTTATAAGCACAATGATGCCAATATATTTGAATGTCTGGATGAATTTCCATCACCAGAGCCAAGTGAACAAAACAGTATGGTGCATCTGAATTTGAAATGTAGAGTGAATAATAGAGAAAAATCTTTGGATGAAACAGATAGAGTTAGCAAAAATGCTCCAAGGATTGTAAGGGAAACATTTCCCCATGATGTGAAATTTAAACCATTGCCTTTTCTCAATGTACAAAGCAAGGATGGCCATACCACTCTCCAATGGCCTACAGAACTTCTGCTTTTTACAAAAACTGAGCCCTGTATCTCTTATGGCTGCAATCCATTGTATTTTGATTTTAAGCTTTCTCGGAACACAAAGGATAGACGAAATCCAGAGGACTTAAAAACAGAAGTGACTAAAGATCCCTTGAATCTGAAGACAAGAGAGAGCAAAGTCTCAGGTTTAATCAAAGACCAACAGAAATTGATCCAAAAAGATAATCAGTTTCTGAAACCAAAGATAATGATAGATCATCCAGATTGGGAAAATTTCCAGAGAAAATATAATTTAGGTTGCAATGATTCTGAGTTGAATATGAGTAAACATCGTTTTAATGCATGTGATTTGGAAACAAAAAGTCCTGAAGTGCCTGCTTACCTTGATATCTCTCTAAAGAATTGTGTGGAAAACAATAATAACAGTGATGATGAATTTCAGAAGCCTGCCAGGAACCACTGGCAAAGCTGCCAGAGAGTAGTTATAAATGATACAAATGAAGGCCTGTCATTTTCTCCTTACATCTCTAGAACTAAAAAGCATAAACTTGTTTCCTATAATCCTAATTCGGATTTTGAAGATAGAGCTCAATTAACCTGGAATTCTAGTCTTTATACACTGGAAAGTCACAGTAATCATAAGAAAGACTTCAGTGTAATTTTGCATAGTAATCACATTGATATGTCCAACACAGCCTCTGAATGTGACAATCAGAGTTACAATGGCATTTCCAAGTTGACTTCAAACAGTAAATCTCGTCATTCAGACACAATCTCTAGGAGCACATCCAGCTTACAAAGTCCTTGCTCTGATCACAAGTCCAGTGATGATGATGACAGTAATTTTCTCTACTTTTCTAGGGAAGAATATAACTCAATTGAGCAGCACACAGGGAAACTCCAAAAGCACAATTGTTTCTACTTGTCTAAGGAGAGAGCAAAAGGTGACTGCTTGCAGATTGAAAGACAGAGAGAAAGAAACTGCAAGTTATGGTCATCGTTTAAAAATGAAAAATGTTCAAAATATAGATATGGGCACTGCAGAGAAAGAAACAAATTAGGCAAGATTCAACAGTTTTCAGGTCCTAAATCCAGGAGAATTTCCTATTATGATACTAACACACAGGTTACTTGTGTTGGCAACAGTAAAAAAACACTAAATTCCCAGGGACCTCAGCACAATGGATTAAGCTCAAGAGAAAGAATTTATTATTCAAACGAAAGCAAAAGTAGGCAAGAGTGTTTGGACAGCTCTCACGTTTGTGATCTGCAAAATGTAAAATCCATTAAGTGTAACTCTGGTAATATTAGTTGCCTTCTTAGGAACTGTTCCAGTAGCCCTTCAGAAGTAACAGAGTTGACCATTACAAAAGAAGAGAGAGCCCCCCTGACAGCCAGAAATCTTCTAGAAAGAATAAAAGCCAAGAAGTTTCAGAGACAATCAACTAATTTTGAGGTCTCAGAAAACAGTTGTAAAAATGAATCAGCAGCATATTCACAAATTCAAGGTACAGTTCAATATACATCACCGGGTTGTAATAGATCAGCACTGTTATTGTCTGATCAGATACAGAACTGGTGTAAAAGGCACGATAAAAGCAGAGCAAATAAAAGAACTATTGAAGATGATAAAGGCAAAAGCTCAAAGACAAATAATTTTACTGTTTTAGCAGACACTGGTTGTGATAACCATCTTTTTAAAGGTGTGATTCACATTGGATCAGAGTCTCAGCCACAGAACATGAACATGAAAAAGAACCCAACAACAAAAGAACACACAAGACCTCTACTTAGTGAAGTTCAACCATTTATTCAAAACTGTGATCCAGTATTAAATAATATAACTGGTGCTTTCCCTTCTAATAGACACACTGGTGTGACTGATTCAACAGAGACCAAAGAAAATCAAATAAATTTAGATTTACAGGATGTAAGTATGCATTTGAATTATGTAGAAGGGAATATAAACCCTTACCAGGACAGAACTATGCAAAGGCACAACAATGTAGAAGATGAATTAGACGTATGTCATAAATCTCTTTCCCCTCCTTTAATTCAACAGCCAATAACATTTTCTCCTGATGAAATAGATAAATATAAGCTCCTACAGCTACAAGCTCAGCAGCACATGCAGAAACAGCTCCTATCAAAAAATCTCCGAGTTTTGTCTAATGCAGGGCCAACTACCTTTTCTCCAGCCTCAGCTGTTCAGACAGTTCCAGTTCATCACCATACTTCTATCACCACCATCCACCACACTTTCCTGCAGCATTTTGCTGTTTCTGCTTCCATAAATGCCCATAGCAATCACCTCCCAATAGCTCAGTTACATCCTCTTTCACAGCCCCATTTTACCCCATTTCCATTTTCACCCCTGACTCCAACCATCCTCCCTACCCACCCAACTTTTGTAGCTGGTCACCCCCTACATTTGGTTACTACTACTCCCTTCCATCCACCTCATATTACACTTCAACCATTGCCTCCTGCAGCTATTCTCCCTGCCTTGTTTGGCCCTCATTTAAACCCAGCCACAACTTCTATCATCCATCTAAACCCTTTAATTCAACCCATCTTTCAAGGTCAGGATATTTGCCATCATTCTTGTTACAGTCAAATGCAACAGTTAAATGGAGTAAAAGAGGCCTTAAATGTGTCAGCACATTTGAACTAATAAATATTAGAGCCCCTTTGTGGCTAAACAAAATTGTCGCTACCTACAAAATGATATATTTTAATGGTCTATCTGCTTATTATAAGATTAAGTATATTAATATCAATTCAAAATTTCACCAATATACCATAAAAACTAAAATGTCAATATCAAAACAGAATCATCTAAACATTTTATTAACTTGTGAAAATAATAGAGAAAAGTAAATGTAATTTTAAGGAAAGATAGATAAAATGTGTTAAAGATCTATTTGGCAGATTTCTCACCTTAGCTAAAATTATAACAGAAAACATTCAGGCAGATCATTTATAAAGAAAATCAAATGGAACATAATATAGTTGTTTGCTAGGTGTTTGCTGAATGAGTGAATGAGTGGACATTTTGTTTTATTTTATCACAAATATGAAATGAAATGATAATTAAGATAATTGATGTGGTTAGCTATTGACTTTGATTCCAATAAATATGTTTTGATACACATAAATTCTCATAAAAATAAGATTTTTCTGAGTTATGCAGATTGAATATTACTGTTTAAAATACTCTCACATTTTATATTTTTTGAGTTCCTATGAATAGTTGATTTATTTAAATTTCACACAAAACTACATCAGAGAAGTTTAAAAGTAAATATACAACATATGAAAATGTTTGATTTTGTGTAAGAAAACATTATGATTAATGTTTTATAAATCAAGTGAAAATAAAATATAGTTGCAAAACAATTTGAATAGACTGGTTACTCCTTCAAATATTATAGATACTGAAAAATTATTTCCTGTATTCTTTACCAGTAATCTTACTTTATTCAATCAATACACATCTAAATGGATAGATAAATGTTAGGAAATACAGAATCTTTATTATATTTATTGTTATAATTTGAAAATGTCTTATTGTATATTTTAGTTATATTAGATTTTATAAAACTTAATGATGAATGAAAATCACTAATCTTGCTAGTTTTAAAATTATTTAAGACTTTTAATCATTATTTCTTTTAAATGTTTTTCACAGTATTTATTTCTTTTACTCTATGTTATAAGTAGCAGTCAATTTTGTTATGATCTTAAATTTAAAGCTCATATCTCTACATATCACCATACTCTGGTTTCAGAGACAATCAAATTAAACAGAACTGAAGGTTATCAATCTTCATACCAGCAAGTATAAAATGATAAAAACTCTACCAATAGTAGATGAGAAATTTGTTCATCTTGACTTTCCAGAGGGGGAAAAAATCACTAAAATATATTGTGTACTAGTAAGTTAGACTAAACACTAAATACTGAATTCATTGTATTACCAAAAGTTTATTTTGAGATAAGTTTTATTATTTCTCTTTTCCAAAGCAGAAATTGAACTTTTAAGGTGAAATTGTTCAAATTTAAAAAAATAACTGTTGAAAGGGTATCTTTGATATTGTTAAGAGAAAATGAGAGGGGGGAAAATAAAATTTGAAATTTTTAACATAAAGAAAATGTAGTTTCCTAAATATCACCAGAAATTTTTGGAGAAGAAAATGTAACTAGGATATGATGCGATAGTTTAGTTTATTTTAAAGAAATATGAAGGTGGAGGTGAGGAATAAAAAAAGAAATTCATCTAATAGATTTCTATTAGTTAAGGAAACTCATCTAATATACTATATGCTAATGTAAAATTCCATAAAAATGATTCTAAAAGAATAAATAAATGGAGTATTTACTAGCAAATGAAAAAAGAGATGTGGATGAATGTTTTCTAAAACATTACAAAATTGAAGTACAGACAGGACAATAATTATATGAACTCATTAAAAATCCTATTATGAAGTAGAGTACATCTAATTAATTTTTATAATTGTCTTGAGGGACAATTTAATCTCTTAGAAAGTTAGATGATAGAATTTATACTGAGCACTTAATTTTAACTAAGAAGGTTAAATAGATATCAGTTGATGGAATGGAAATTACTGTATCAGTGATAAAATTTTTCATTGGATTAAGTCTTGGACACTGGGAAAGCATACTTCATTAATTAAAGATCTATTTTGTACAACAGGTAAGTAATTTTCATAGTGATCCTACAGGAGGTATTAAAAATCTATCTACCACTGAGAAGAAAAATGCATTTAAGACTGAATATACTATTTAAAAAATTAAACTAAATGGAGCAAAATTTTCAGACAATTGTCAAAAGTCCATGTATCTAACTAGCAGTACAACAGTCATATATTATAATGGACAGAGACTTAGGTTAATATTTTTTATAATATCCAATTTATTGAGAAAATCAAAAGAAGTCAATCTTAAATTTATTTGCTATTTACTACTGGAATCAGAAAATTGAATCATAGGAAGAAAATCCTATGAAAGAATGTTCTTTATGTAAAAATTATTGAGCAATATGAATAACATGTATGTAATATTGGAAGAATTTAAATACAAAATATAAAATTTTACCACACAGTACATTTTATTAACCTATAATATATAGAGTGTCTTTAACAAGGGACTTGTGACATCATTTGTTCCTTTGAAAGCATGCAGAATAAAAGAAGAGATAAATCAAATGTATTTTCGATATAAAGGCAAGAAATTGAATATAATTACTAGTAATTTAAATACTAAAATAGTTATGAATACATTTTAAACAGAACTTAATATAAGAGACTATCATTGATAACTATGGATATAATTTTATTTCTCACATGTCCATTTTATTTATTTATTTATTTATTTATTTATTTATTTATTTATTTATTTTTGGTTTTTAGGCCATACACAGCAGTACTTAGGGGTTACTCATGCTCTATGCTCAGCAATCGCTCCTGGCAGGTGCAGGGTGTTAGAATTCGAACCACCGACCTTCTGCATGCAAGGCAAACACCTTACCTCCATGCTATCTCTCCGGCCCCCATTTTATTTATTTTAAAACAAGTATCAGTAAAGGGGTATATGTTGTACAGCAATCGAACTGCTTTGATCTAACATATTATCAAAATTAAAAATAACTAAGGCTGTACTATTGTTAATTCTAATACATACAAATTATACACATAAATTTATACATTTATACATATTAATTCCAGAAAAGACAAGTACATAATATATCACTTTGATAATGATAAATGCAATGAGAAGAAAAACACCAAAAACAGAAAAAATACTCTGTGAATATAGTGGTTAAAATACAATATTAAATCGATTGATGAGGACAAGATTAACTGTGAATGTGTTATTTCAATAAATAACAAAGTAAATAAAAATGAGAAGTCTAAACTAAGAGAAATAATTTATTTTGGTGTATACTTAATTATGCTTACAAAATATCCTGATCACACTTTAATCTGGCAAGGAAGTCTTCAGTGAAAGAATTATAGAAAATTAATGACCCAAAGTAATTTGTAGTAGCACTATAACTTACAAAATTAATTTTATTGTGTATGAGAAGTAATTGACTAATTCTGTCAATATGTGTCATCTTAGATTTTACAAGGTTTTTTCAGCTATTAGAGAAATTACTTAAATAATGTGAATAATATCTAGAAAAGTAAAGATAGGAATAGGAAAGCCAATTAATAGATGTAAAATATTGCATATAAGTGATCCATGTTGAGTATAGTTATAAATACAAAAAGAGGAATAAGAATTATTTTTAAAGTTAAATAAAAGATGTATGTTTTGTTAATCATAAAAAATTTATAGAAAATATTTGATAATAGCACTGGGGATGACTGATTGACTTTCAGAAATTAGACCCTAGGTCAGTCTAAAAGTAGAAGTAAGAAAAGAGACCAAGATATGAGACTATGGTGAATGTCCAAGTTAAATAGAAAAGGGGTAGGAAAAATTGTACTTATGGTAGAAATAATAAGCATGATTCAGAGATGAGAGGGTAATTAAATTGATGCAAGTTGCTGAGTCAAGCCAGGAGGATGATATAAAACTAAGTGTATCCCTTCATTGGGTAATAATGCCTTTTGTTACCTAGATCAGTTATATCGTGGTGGAGTAGTTAGATCAAAATATAGTTAAAAAGTGAAAAGTATAACATAGATAATTTATGATAATCATTATGGGGTTAACTTTCTATATGAGTATCTATATGAATAACAATATGTAGCATTGTGTAAATTACAATTTTATTTATTTTCTTTAGTGCAGAGAAAGTAGATATTATCAAAAGGCAGATTTTGACTCAACATACAGAAAAACTTGACATTTTCAGATGTTTGTATTAAGTGCAGTGTTTACTACTGAAATATTAAAGATGGCATATTTTAAATTTGTAATATTGCATGTTTTATTGAAAAGATATTAATTTCGTTCAAATTTTACTAAAATTTACAAACTTCCCTTGTAAAGATGTCCCATCAAATTATAATTTATAAATTATGTTTGAATTTTAAATTATCAATTCATAGGACTTAATTCAGGACTAATAATTGGATTCAAAATACCTTTCCTGGGACTGGAGAGAAAGCATGGAGATAGGGTGTTTGCTTTGCATGTAGAAGGATGGTGGTTCGAATCCCTACATACCATATGGTCCCCAGAGCCTGCCAGGAGTGATTTCTGAGCATAGAGCCAGGAGTAACCCCTGAGCACTGCTGGGTGTGACCCAAAAACCAAAACAACAACAACAACAAAAAAAAAAAACAAAAAACAAAAAAAAAAACCTTTCCTGTCATTTATACCATTCCAATTAACCTTTTTTGCAAATTAATAATTCTGGCAAAATTTTTATTTTAGAAATAAGTTTACTGAAGTGAAACCCTTTAAGATGAAAATAGAATGAAAATTATTTTAAATACTAAATTCTTATTTTTCTGATTGGTCTTACTGGAGATTTTTAAAAATCTTTCTTAGGCTAAAATACTTCGAGAAAACTTGGATAAGTTTTAAGTAAAGTTGTGAAATCTTTTAATATGCATACATGTATTCATACACACAAATATACACTTATTTTTCTTTTATATAAAAGGCCATCAGCAGAAGGACACATATAGTCCAGTGTCAGATCCCATGTTTTATATGTATACCTTCATTCAATCTCATGCACCACAAAAGCAAACTCAAGAGTAATCAACCATCAGATAGCCTCACTGGAGTAAGTAAAATGAATACTTTAATGAAGAACTGGAAATTTGAGAAAGTTCATATTGTTTGTGCTCAGATTCACTTATGAAAGTCCTTGAGAATTCAAATATGGAGTCAGGGATTGAGTCAGGGTCAGCAACGTGAAAGGCTAGTATGTTATCTCCTGTGCTTTATCTCCAGCTCAAAGATTTATCTTATTAGTAATTACTTGTCAAATTCAGAATAAAAATACAATAAAATTTCAGAACTACAGTTTAATATCCCCTATGAATTTCCCTTATATATTTTCTTTTTATTTTTGTGGAGTTACTGGATTATACTATGTGTTTCAGGAGTGCATCATTAAAGATGAACATACGTTTATAAACTATATTATCTTCATTACTAAAAGTACAAAAAAGTCATAAATGTTAGGAAATAATTGTAATAAAAATTCTTGAAAAGTTCCAAGTTCTAGATTTATCACCACTCTGAGTATTTCGCTAAATAATTCCCTGTAATTTTTATTACAGAACATGGATTTGATAGTGGCTCATTTTCATAAGTTTCTGGTACATTTAAAAGAATTTTAGTTATTATGGAATAGGAGTGTATTTAAGGAAACTAATACTATAAAGTTTTTATGTTAAATAGAATATTTAATTGGTAAAATTACTCAGGATCATATCACCACGTAGCTATCCTATCCCCTTGGTTTGTGAAGCTGTAGCTCATTTGTAAAGTTTCATACGTAATTTCTAGATTTGATCATAGTATTAAAACTCTGATCTTAAAGTATAATTTTTCTTCAGTATTTGGCATAATAATTGGAAAAACATTACAATCTCTATCTATTCAGGTCCTACTTTAAATCTTAGTGGTGTTATAACCAGACACATTCCATAGGCTTAGTGGAAAGTTCATTACCTCCATAATGTAAAAAAAAATGCATATCAAATTCAGTCAGTTGCACATTTATCAATTTTCTCTAAAAGCAATTCTGCATGAGGGCCATAGTGATTAAATAAAGTTAGCTGACGCTTGTTCTCTGGCACCACTTAAGATCCACTGAGCACTACTAAGAGGGATGAGACTGGAGTTCAGAGCCAGGAGTTAGCCCTGAACACCACTATGCAAAACAAAACAAAAGCATAAAAGTTCTGCATAAGTTTTCAAAAAGATCATTAAATGTTTAGAAAAAAAGATAAATATCAGATCCAGTCTTTAAAGAGCAGAATTTAAAGAACCCAACTCAACACATTAATTCATGCAACTAATATACTTAGGAACAGAATTGATCTACTGCTATTTCTGTCCCAATAGGGATTAACATGGTTTAATTTTGGTTTATGAAATTCGATGAATTGGCAAAGAAAACTGTACCCTCATTAGAAAAAATATCTTAAGAAAACATTCATAAAAGGCAAGTTAGATGACCCACATAGTAGTAAGGAAAATTGTTTAATTCCCTTAGTGTCTATAACTAAAATTCTTCATTATGATGGGCATTTTCTAAGAGTTTTCCTGCCAAGAAATCTGGTTCTAGAGAGTTTTCAAAGTTTATCCTTTAATTCCAACAGGCTATCATACAATTCTTCCATAAAGTACATAGTTGAAGGTTATTGTTGTATTATTTTGAATTAAACTACTTTAAAATAGAAGAAAAACATTAGTTTGAGAGGTCAGCTTTAGAATAAGACAAAATTAAAAAAGTAGAAAGGTCTTTTATTTTGTTTCTATGCAGTTTTATATTGGAGAGACTAGTCCACAAACATTTTTTAATTCCCTACCAAAATTCACTTCCTTTTTTTTCACATCTACAACACCTTTAATAATATGGTCAATAATATCTTGACGAAAAAATCAGACAAATTAAAAATAAACAAAATGTATGCATGTGTGTATGAAAGAGAGTGTGTGGTTTTATTAAATATACCATTCAGTCCTTGGGTGTAGACCTATTTGCTCAAAATAGTATTCTTTGAAAATTATCCACCTGTTGGAATTTAACTTCTGAAGAAGTTGATTTACCACCTATCTGAATTGTCAGTTCTTTCTTTGTGTGAGAGATTACAACACAATTGGAAATGTAAATTGATTGTGTAACTGTTTAAAATGAATTCCACAATACGTGGTTCTATTTAAAGTATTTACTTTGTGACTAACTGGATAGTCTAGCAATATGATATATAATCTAATGATATTATGTTATATTTTCTGTATAAAACTTTTTAAATTATATATATTGTGTCTAGTTAATTGCACTATTGCATATGCAGATCAGCTTTTTTAGGTTATTCAATAAGTTTCTTGGACTGTAGTTCAATGCAATAATATTTTTTTATTAAGCTGAATGTTATAAACGTGTCCGTCGTGTATTTCTAACCAAAAGCATACCAAAATATAAAAACTAAATCAAAAGTAAAATGGTGTGGAAATATTCTGTATTTTACACTGCTGAATTTAAAATGCATTACCATTTTTGTTTATTATTATTGTATATATTTATATTATATATTTAAAGACCGGGGTTTCTTAAACTATTTCTTAAAAATTTAGTGTTAAAAATAAAGCTGTTTCCTTAATCAGAAAATAAATGTGGCATTAAAAATTCTATAGATGTATTCTTTGATGAAACCTGCTTCTATTTTTTAATATAAAAATTGTGACCTACTATTTTAATTTTCTTTTATACTTTCCAGAGTAAATTTTCAAAATATAATACAGACATGATGGAATTCTTAATGTTTATCAAAATTTTTATGTAAACTCTGAGGAAGATTCCAGTACACTTGGAATAATCTTTAATCAAGCACAACCAAATATGTGACTTTATGAACTGAGATACCACTTAATTCTGATATTTCCTGCTTTCTTTCTTATCTTTGTCACTCTCAATAAAACAGTAGACTTTATATGCTGAACACTAACATGAAAATGCATTCTTGTTTCTCTAACAGATGACATTTTTTTATGCATGCCCTTACATTTGCCCTCTGACAGGATCTTTTTTCCAGGCATGGTCATGATTAAATTCTTCTTTTATCTGTTCTTTTAAATATCTGCTCCTTTATTAACCACAAACATAAAATATCATCTTTTTAATTTATTGTTCACTGACCTCAAAATGCTTCTTCCAACAAATAATAATCTGCCACTGTACACTGTTCATTTGTATCTGTATTTGTGTAAATTTCATCCTCTAGACATTAACTTCCTGAGAAGGAATTTCTTGAGAGCAGGACTTTTTTTCTTTCTTCCTTACTTAATATTACCTTTAAAATTTGGGGGTTCATAGTGAGAACAAAGAGGGCACAGTAAAGTGTTTGTTGAAAAAACAACAAATACAGAAAGAAGAATCTCAACTTGTTTATGAATTTTTATGAGTTATTTTACTAAGCCAGAGTGATAGTTCTGCATAGGTCATATGCCTTGCACATGATGTCCAAATGGTCACCAGATAAGAATCAGAAGTAACCCTGAGTGTTGCTGGGTATGGCCCAATAAACCAAATAAAAGTTAAAAAGGGAGTCATTTTACAGAGTGACAGTGTGACATTTTATGCAATGTATTAAATTATAATTTCAATATTAAGAGTTAGTTTTCATCTTTCTTTGTTATATTTTGCTTTGTTTTGGATCCTCATCCAGTAGTGATCAAGTCTTTTCTGGACTTCTTACATGTGGCAAGGCTTAGATTATAATGGCTGCTGGTGATTGAATCTTGACTTTTATTGTGCAGGAAAGCACCTTACTCATTATATTATCTCTCAAGATGAAGGCTTTATTTTAAGACACAGAATACATAAGACAAAAACTTCTTGACTAATTAATAAAAGATTTGGGGCCAGAGACATAGTATAGCAGGTAAAGTGTTTGCTCTGCATTAGGCTGAATGTTATGTTTATTTAAAATTTATGTTATGAATGTCCTTGAAGATTACAAAAAGACAAGCCTAAAGTACTAATTTATGTTTCAAACGTTTACTTTATTGGTAAATTGGTATATTGATATATACACTTAGGAATTATGTTTGTTATTTATGGTTAGACTTGATATAACCAATATTGTTTGGTACACATTTCTATTCCTTACTATATAATAAACCAAAAGTTTCCTACAGACATATTATTGTAGAAAGACATGAGAATACTATAGGAAAAGCTGGAAATTCTGAAGATAATTCTCCCAGTTATTCAATTCATATAAATTAAAAAGATACTATATACAGGACAAACAACACTTACCTACGTACTCTTTGTAAAGCTTGTATTTTAGTAGAAGAAAAGAAATAGTACTATGATTGTTATATAAAGTAGTAAGTAATAAAAAGTGAATTTATAGATATACCCAGGTCATAGTTTTGCCACCAAAAACATATTTTTTCTACTACATGAAATGGTGTAAGATTGAAACTGCTATCTGCTTAATTTATGATACTTGTCTCATTGCTTGCTTCCTTCAAAAAAGGATGAGAGTCTGAAGAAAAAAAGGATGAGAGTCTGATGATGAATCATAAAGAGCATCTTTATGAATTTATTTCACTGCCATTCACATTAAGCTTATCTTATCCTCAACGCTAGAATATTATAATTAAACTAATTCGACATTTGTTACTGTTGGTTTGTTAAAAATGTGGTAGCTTCTCACTGGAGATATAATAATAATATAGAAGCTGACATATGTGAAAATTCATATATTTATAGAGATATCAGTAAGCTCTATTTAGTTTGCTACCATAATATAAACCTGACTATGCTTATAGATAGATTTTACTACAGTCATGATAATCTAATACATACTATAAAGGGAGAAATCTGATTTTAAGGAATGACTAGTCAAGTTGTCTTCTGAGAGTTCTATTTTAGGGAAATAGTTTTGTATAAGGCAAACTCCTAGCTCTTGGCATCCTCTCCAGATAAATCTAATTTCATTAACAAGACAGGCATTCCAATTTGGGATGCCATTCAGCTAACTAGTTGTTATATTCATCAAATAGTGAGAGTTGAGTGTTTGATATGAAGCCAATTTTCTTACAGCCATTTTTTAAAAAAAAACTTTTATGGCCAGAAGCACTTTTCAAGCTTTTTGTGAGGTGGGGGCAGTAGTGGATCAGCTATTGTTCCAGTACATTTTTTTCTGGCAAACTTTAATAATATATTTCTTTTTTGTTTGTTTTGATGCCACACACAGCAGTGCTCGGAGCTTACTCCTGGCTCTGTACTGAAGGACCACTCCTGGAAGGCAGGACCCAAGGGACCATAGGGTTTATCTCTTAGATAATCTACTAGCCCTATTGCTGTACTATCTGTCAGGTTCCTATAATTCTGTTCCACTTTTATCATAAGACTAAGAGTTAATGGCAATTACACTCTGTATATAAAATTTAGCCTACCTCTAAGTCTTTTCCTGTTTTCTGTAGGTTCTTTAATGATAAAATTATTGTCTATAAAACAGGTCCTTTATGAGAAAATTTGGCAACAGAATTACCCAGAGCAAGATGTTTTTTTGGGACATAGCCAGTGTCTCTCCTTAAAAGTTTAGACTTTGAATTGCATCACCTGCATGGTACCTTTGTTTTCAATTCATCAGCTCCATTTTGAAGACAGTAAGAGTCTGTCAATATTTAGAGACTCAGGCTTTGGTCTGATTTCTGACTTTTCCTTGAGGCATTATTACACTGTTCATTCAGGATATGCCTCTTTTGTTTCTTAGTCTGCCCACAGCTATTTTCCTCAACTGCCAATCCTGTCAGAATGGAATTTTTATAATCATTGTGTCAAACTGAAGAAGCAAATGCATCCCATACCTTGACCAATGGGGATTAAGTCTGCCTGATGAGGTTTTGGGGGTGGTATCTATATTAGATTTTGTTAACTGATGTGGCTCTGAGAAAAATTATCCTAAATAAAATTGCCTGGATATTCACAATTACTTTATATAAATCTTTTTGATGTGATATTGTTTATCTAATTTTTATAAAACAAATAAATTCATTGCACAATATTTTATGCTCTGGAGAAATCATATACTTAGGAATTCACATCCTTTTTGGGAAGGGTGTCTTACATTATGTAATGCTTTCCCCCTCAAAATTGTTTTTCAATTTTTGTTTTTAGTTACACATAATTTCTTGAAGTGAATATAGCATAAATTATAACATGATTTCCCATTTTATTGTTATTTGGACTTTATTCTAGCTTTTAATAATATAAATATGAGATGAATATTTGATAATTATTCTTATCATTAGTAGACTAGAAATGAGACTTAAGCTCACAAATCATTTATTTCAGACTATTATTATGGACATTTGCTTAATCTGCCACTCCCCCTAAATTTTCATAGTGAGAAAACAAGGAGATTTTATTCACCACTAGGCTAAATATAGACATCAAGGGCATATGAGAACATCAGAAGAGAGTGGTAATTTTACAAGCCATATTATAGAACATTTCTGCAAACTCATGTTTCTGACTCATAAGGTGCACTTACATCATGGCACCAAGTTCAGCAATGAGTTTTGGGCAACATTAGGGGATCTTGTGGCTTTGTTATTAACAGCATATACAGTAGGTTATGAATCATACATTATAATACAGTATAAAATTCCTTTTCCAGGAGTTTACCAAGGTCAAAGATACATTACCAAACTTGATAGGAATGCAGTATTTATCTTTCTCTAACAATAGAACACCCTCATCTCATTCATATTATTACAAGTAGTAAATTTATTTTTTTATAGTTAAATAAGATTCCATTGTCTATCATATGTACCACTTCTTTTTATTTTTTTCTCTTTTTTTTTTTTGTTTTGGGCCACACCCGGTGATGCTCAGGGGTTACTCCTAGCTATGCACTCAGAAGTTGCTCCTGGCTTGGGGGACCATATGGGACACCGGGGGATCGAACCGAGGTCCGTCCTAGGCTAGCACAGGCAAGGCAGGCACCTTACCTTTAGCGCCACCGCCCGGCCCCATATGTACCACTTCTTACATATTTTTCATGTGTTAGCTATTGTAAACATTGCTTACATAAATATGGTGCTATAGATATTTATTTTTCTATTAACTTAATTTTCTTTGAGTATATATTTTTGGATGTGGAATTGATAGATTACATAGCATATTTTAACCATTAGTATGGTAGTTTCCACAGTGGTTACATCAACTTTCAATCTATCAACAATGCACTAGGTTTTTATTTTTCATAACAGCATCATTAATAAATTATTTTTTTCTGTGGGGAGCATATCCCACAATGCGCACAAAGCGCATTGTACTGTACTCATGGGTCATTCCTGGCAGTGCTTGGGGAACCGTATGAGATATTGGGGATCAAATCCTGGTTGGCCTTGTGCAAAGTAAATGACTTATCCATCATACTATCACTCTGGCCCCTCTTTTAATTAAATAAAGGCACTTCTTGTGGATTTAGGCAAGGTTTTTTTCCCAAGGAGATAGAAGGTCACAGAAGTACACCTGGTAATACCGATAGAGTTATGTTACATGTAATGTTGGGGATAAAAGTCAAGGCTTCATAAGTGCTATGCTTTTGCTCTACTATTTGAGCTACTGTCCTAACCTTCTGTTATTTTCTGTTTATTTGGGAGCAGGAAAATGAGCTATGCACAGCTCCAGCCTCTGTGCTCAGGGGCCACTCCTGGGAGGGAATCATAAGTATTGCCAGGCAAACCCAGATCAGAAATAACATCTTTACCCTCTTTCTAACCATGTTACTTTTGTAAGGACAAATGAAATTTGCATGAGGAAATACCGTATTTGCCGGTGTATAAGACGACCAGGCATATAAGACGACCCCCTAATTTTGCAGTTAAACATAGGTTTAGGCCTATATTCGCTGTATCAGACAGAACGTTCCTTTGCTGCAACTGTATGTACCATAGTGAGCCAATCATAACAAGCAAAGGTTCAAAGGTTATATTTTAATAGACTTCCTCTATGACTCTGGCCAATCTGAGCAGGCTTTTTACAGTGTAGATTCGGGTCCAGAACATTGTCTAATTTGCATGCATAAAAAGCCTACTTGGATTGGCTGAGTTAGAGAGGCAGTCTGAGCAGCCTTGCAGTGAATGTTACAGGATCGAGTTGGAAAATTCGTTTATTGGCAATATTCAGACAATGTTCGTTTAGCGGAATATTGAAACATTTTTTGGGATATACTCGGAGTATAAGACGATCCCTGATTTTCGGTTGACTTTTTTTGTTTCAAAAGTCGTTTTGTACGCCGGAAAATATGGTATGTCCTTATTGTTATGTTTTTACTAATTATTATGTTTTATAGCATGTTTATATATTCTATTTATGCATCTTGTTTGGAAAATTCTTAATTGGATCTTTTGTCATTTTTTTAAACTTGGTTTTTCTTTATTAAGATATACAGTTTATGTGGCTTAGAGATTAACTCCATAGAAGATATTTTTTTACAAATATTTCCTATTTGTTTTGTTATATAGAATTATTTCTATTTGTTTTTATTATTTCTATTTGTTTTAAGTGTGATATCTAAAAATCACCTGGAAGTGAGTGGAAAGAAATTTATTTCTTTTTTTCTAGGAATTTTATAGTTTTCAGTCTTATATTTAAATCTTTGATAAAGTATTTATTGAGGGTGTCCCAAGGGATGTTGACTTAAGACAACAATTGGACTAGAGAATTCAATGCTAAGAACTAGTAATGCAATACTATTTGGGTCTAGGAGGAAAACAGGGAACACCAGGATCATAATCAGAAGTTATGGGTTCTCACCAGGGCTGTACAGTGATGCTTCAGGAGCCAACCAGTGTCATAATGAATACTTGGGACTTTGTGTATTCTAATCTTTGAGCTATTTTTCTGGCTCTTAGGTTCAAAATTTGTGAATGGTGAAATATAGAAAATTTACTTATAAGTCAATTTAATATTTAATATTAATTTTATTAATTAACATTAACATTAATATTAATATTAATTTAATATTTGAATATCCAATATTCTCATCATAAATTTTCTTTTATGTATATGTATGTATGTATGTATACATATATTACCATTGTAAAACCAGTAATTTTATTTTGAACTCACCATTCTGTTCCTGGGTTTATATGCCAATAGCTTATTGTTCTAGTTTTAGCTTTGTAATATCTTTATCTTCTATTTTTTCTTTTTGCTCAAGATCACTTTCACTGTTTAGAGACATCTTCTCTAATGCAGTGAAAAGAGTTATTTTTTCTATTCCTGTAAAAATTAACTTTGAATTCTTCATGAATATTAAATCTATAGATAGATTTGTGTAGTATATTTACTTTAACAGTATCCCCCAATCCATAAGCAGGAGATATTTTATTTTATGTTTAATATATTTTGGTGTCTTTAATTTTGAGTGTACAATCCTGATTAAACTTATACCTAAGTATTAAGTATAAATACAATCATTTTATTGACCTTTCATATAGTTTGAGGTATTATATCCATTGTGAGAAACAGATATCTATTGTATCTACTGTGAGGTATCTACTCTCTTATTAGCTAATTTATGCCCTGCAACTTTAAAAATTATTGGTTAGATTATTAGTTTGCTTTTTGGTGGTGTCTTCAGGATTTTCTGCATATCAAATAATTTTATCTTTGAATACAGAATTTTACTTCTTCTTTACCAATTTAGATGTTGAGAATAGAGGGTAGCTAGCCCAGAAGAAAAGGCATTTGACTTTCATGTAGTAGACTCTAGTTCTATTCCCAACACCATGTTTCTTCCCTCCATTATCCACTGTTAGTGGAGCCTAGGGCTCCAAAATGAGGATCTGGTGAGATGCAGGCCTGGAAGCAAACATTGATGCAAGGAATCATCCACACAGTCAAGAGGTACAAGAATGGGTTCAGGAAATCCAGCACTCAAGCAAGAAATTAAACCACCCAAGCTTTCTGCTCCTAAGAAGGAACTTAGCACAGTGGAAGAAGACCAAAGAATGAGCCTCCCCATTCCTCAGACCCCTGATTTTATTGACAAGAATCAGGCCCCAACCTAGGGTGGGAGAGGAATACCAAGTAGGAAATAATCTAATATCTCATCACCAGTTCACACCCTAGGGTGGAGTACAAATATTGATTAGGGTTACCAGTAAACCAACAATCCATAGGGATCAGTCCTAAGCACCACAAGCTATGACCCCTACCCAATCCAAAAATAAAGTAATTTATAAGTCTTTGTCTATTTCCTTGCCTAATTGCTTTGGTGTAGACTTCCAGTACTTTGCCAAAATATGAATAATGAGTGTAGCACCTTTTATTTTGGTCATGATTTTATTTGGGGGTGGCACACTCATTGACACTCAGGAGTTACTCTTGTGTACATGTTCAGAAATTACTCCTGGATCAGGGGACCATATGAGATGCCGGGGATTGAATCCAGGTCCATCCTGGGTCAGCCACTGTCCTATCTCTCTGACCCCTTGGTTATGATTTTAAAGTAAAAACTATTCACTGAGTATGTTATGAGTTGTTTCATATCATATATAATCTTGACTTCTGAAATATATTCACTTAATTTTGTCAAATTATTTTTTCATGCTTAATTTTGTCAAATGTTTTCACTGTATCTACAATATCATTATATAATTTTATCGCTCTTTTTCATTTTTTTTTAAATTTTTGTTCACACCCAATCATAGAAGTTACTCCCGGCTCTGTGCTCAGAAGTTGCTCCAGGCAGGCTCATGGCGGGTGGTGGGGGGACGACGACCATATGGGATGCCGGGATTCCAACCAGGGTCTGTCCTGTGTTGCCCATGTGCAAGGCCAAAGCCTTACCACTGTGCTATCACTCTGGCCCCTATAATTTTATCTTTCAATCAATCAACTTTAATTGATTCAATTTTATCTTTTAATGTGACATAACATAAGAACTGATTTGCAGATATTGAAACATCCTTGTGTCCCAAATATAAATCCTATTTTATCATCTTTAATGATTGCTTCTTCAAATGGGTTGCTGAATATAGTTTCTTGATATATTTTGTTAAGAATTTAGCAGTTATGTTCATAAAAACATTTACAGGCCTTTGGTTTTATCTTCTAATAGGTTTCTTTCTTATTCTTTTCAGGTTATTTTTTGGGGGAATGGATGGGCCCACCTGTCATCTTTCGGGGTTTACTCCTGGCTCTAATCTGAGCCAGGAGTGATTTCTGAGCGCAGATCCAGGAGTAACCCCTGAGTGTCACTGGGTGTGCCTCCCCAAAGAATCATTATAATTAAAAAAAGAATAATTTTTTTCAGATGCTTACATATAAACATTATTCAACTTATTTAAGAAAAATATATAATAATTGGTAGACTGAGCATAAATTTTATACTTAAGTACAATTTGATATATGTATCTCTTCCAGGACACCTTCTAGTGATCAAATATTAGCTCCCAAATCTTCCTTTAGTGTCATCTTCAATTATATCAGAAAAATGTAGAGCATATAGAAAGAACAAGGAAATGTAAGCATGAAAGTAATTTCAGTTCAGACTCCTAGATTTCTTCTGAGTATCTTTGACTGCAATGGAGGCTTGAAAATAAGCTGTAACTGTGGAAGAAGAAAAGAAAATGCAAAACTAGCAGTTTACTATTTCATTGTTAATCTTTCGTTACGTGCAAACCCATCAAATCTTTGCAGAAAATAGTCAATAACAATTAAATATCTATAGATTATTTCATTAAAGTTATCCATCTCTATAAAATATTCTTCTTGCCTACTGCAAAAAATTTCTTTATTTTTCACTGGCTGCCCATTTATTCCTAAGTGCTACCTGAGATCTTTTAAGGCTTGGGTATTCAGGAAAATACCAGTGATATTCTGCCCTAATTTTTAATCAAAATTAACATAAATAATAGCAGTATATTATATTTCAAAAATGCATTTATTGGAAACTTTCTGATTATTTCTAGTCAATTGAAATATCTTTATGGGTGGGTATAGCGAGAAACCTAAGTAGACAAGTCACTGTAAAATCTGTGCAAATTTAAAAGCTCCATTTTGTTTCACCTTAGAACTTTGTCTTCTGAAAACTTGGGTTCATCCATCGTCAGTGCCCTATTCTATGTGCTGGATGCCCTCCTCAAAAGGGAGTGAAATAATCGTATGATAATGATTTTAAGTTTTCAAAAGTTCAGATATATGTTTTTTAACTATTTGAGTAAGAAATAAAATGTTTAAAATCTAATCTGACTACTTTCTAAACTTGCTTGATCTTTTGTCCTATATATAATATTGACTTCACTCTTTGCTCCATCCTATGACAAATAAAAGAATTGTATGTGGGGGGTATTATGTATAGAATATCTCTGTTTGTCCTATGGATTTGAAGCTCTGGGTCTTGTGGGTAGAATAATGCTGAAGTTTGATAATGTGATCTAACTTAATTCTCCATTTTATAGCAGTTCATTTATGTAGTTTCTGACCCTCTTCTGTATCCTGTTTTCTTTCTTTCAATTCCAGAGTGCTTTGTCTAGGGAAGAGGAAGAAAAGAAGGAAAAATTATTCTTCCCCAATGGTTTTCTTCTTAGATGATAAAAGCAGACATTATCACTGTTTATTTATATTAGTAAATGTGATATATTTTGTTTTAGAAATGATCAATCACTAAAACATAGGCAGACACATGAAAAAGTCATGTATTAGGAGTCTAAGTCAAACATTTTATTATTTTATTTTTCATAAAATAAAATGAATAAATTAAAAGTATTTTAATCTAATCTAGCATAGGTAATCTCAAAATAATTGTTCAATTACTTTATATTTCTACTTAAGATTATATATCTATATAAACATATATAAAAAGAAGAAATTTTGTAAAAGGGTATTTCTTTTAGAAAAATCTTATTTTCAGTACCAGAGAGATAGCAAAGCCTTAGGGATTTGCTTTGCGTGTGACCAATCCAGGAGGGACCTGATTCAGTTTCCCACATCCCATATGGTCCCCCAGCCTGCCAAGGGTGATTTCTGATTACAGAGCCATGAGTAACCCCTGAATGCTGCTGGGTGTGGCCCCCAAACCAATCAATCAATCAATAAAAAAGTTAAAAAAAAAAAAAAGAACAATCTTATTTTCAACCAGAAATAAATTTGGGAGGAAACAAAGATTAATATGATGTAATTTGGGGCCGGGCGGTGGCGCTAGAGGTAAGGTGCCTGCCTTGCCTGCGCTAGCCTTGGATGGACCACGGTTCGATCCCCCGGTGTCCCATATGGTCCCTCAAGCCAGGAGCGACTTCTGAGTGCAATAGCCAGGAGTAACCCCTGAGCGTCACCGGGTGTGACCCAAAAACAAAAAAAAAACAACAAAAAAACAAAAAAAACAAACAAAAAAATATGATGTAATTAATTTTTAAAAAGAATTTCAGTTAAATATGTCAAATCAGCTCAGAGTATATTTTAGCAGGATGTCTGGTTTTAAATCTAGCTCCTGTATAAAATATATGGCTTTATTTTCTTTCATTTGATAAATATTATAAAATAAAATAAAAACTACTTTGAGCCACATAACAGAAAAATATCTGTTAAACAAGTATACCTTTGATGTACGATACTAATCATTGATTGTGTTTGAGTTTAGAAGGATAATACTTCCTTATTAAAAAATATAAAAAAATACATCTGCAAACACATGCTAACTATTGAGAATTTTGCAGGTGCAGAAGCTTTACTGAGATATAATATAATTAAGTAAATACTGCAAATGGTAAAAGCCTAATAGAACTTTTTTTTCATTATATAACTGTCAATATGAAATTTGTTAGTATGTTTGAACAGTGATTTGGTATCTTTCCTAAAGTATTAAAAAAATGATCATTAAAAAAAGAATCACACAAAAAATCCACAATATGTTAATAGCATATTAACAAGTTAAACTAGATATATCAAGGTCAAGTTATCACCAATTTTGAGGTTAAATGACCTATGGTGAATATTTTTCTAGAGAAAAGTACCTTTAATATTTGTAGACTGTGGGGCCGGAGAGATGGCGCTAGAGGTAAGGTGTCTGCCTTGCAAGTGCTATTCAAGGAAGGACCTCGGTTCGATCCCCCTGGCGTCCCATATGGTCCCCTCAAGCCAGAGGCAATTTCTGAGCACTTAGCCAGGAGTAACCCCTGAGAATCAAATGGGTGTGCCCCCCCAAAAAAAAACAAAAAAAATATTTGTAGACTGTGTCTATATATAATACAGAAAGCATCAAGTCTGGGTAAATTATCTCAGATACTTCATGTAATTAGACGAGTGTGCCATTGTTGACAATTCTAACTTTTGTATTCCCACGTTTGCATCTTGAAGACTGTAAATTGTAGGAATTATGCTCTATACAATATGAAGAATAAAAATTTTGGCAAATTAGTTATATGATAATGTTTATGTAATTATTACTTAGAATAAAGCACATTTTATAACATGTTTTAAAATTTTGGGGTCAGAAAGATAGTTCAGTGCTTAGGACATTTTTCTTGTCATTAAGTTATCTGACTTTGAATCTTGCATCTCAAATGGTACGATAATCCTCACTAGGAATGATTACTCAACACAAAGTCAAAAGTAAGCCTTGAGCAATACTGTGTGTGTGCCTTCTTTACATTTAACTCAAAAGTAAACACCTCCATTTTTCCTCTGGTCTGAACTCTTTTTCCATAAAATAAATTAGCAAAGAAAACCTAACAGTAAAGGCAACTTAACCTATAATTATAAATTCTTAAAACTAATCAAATGAATTGGTAAATTTACTTATGAATGTATTAACAAAAGTTATAAACTTTGAGGAAATCAATTTCTAAAGAAAAAAAAATAAGACTGGGAAGCCCACAATCAAGTTCTTGCAAGGTAGATTTGACTTGGGGATCTCTTCATTTGAAGGTATCTACTTTCTCAATTAGTGTTCATATGAATTATTTCTAGTTCATGATTTTGTGTAGAGACAATCTCCAAGCTCTTTGATGTCTCTCTTTATGAGAACATTAATCTCATCACAGTAGTCCCACTATCTCGACTTCATTCATCTAATTACCTCACCTAGTCCCCATCACCCAAAGCTTTCTAATTAAGGAATATATATTTATTAAATAGAGTTTTGAATGGGTACACAAATATTTAGTCCATAACAATAGTAAGAGTTTCATATTTCAATTTGAAACACATGTATGGCATTGTGAAATGACAATACCTCTCAGACTAGAGCATCTCTTATTTCATACTGTTTGCAAATATTCCACAGATCCAAAAGGTTCTTTTAAAAATATCAGTTTTTGGGGGGGATGGTGCTCGAATCCCAGCATCTCATATGGTCCCCCATGCCTGCCAGGAGCGATTTCTGAGAACAGAGCTAGGAGCGACCCCTGATTGCTGCTGGGTGTGACTACCCCCCAAAAAAAGAAAAAAACATATCAGTGTTTCATTTCTCCTTAAGAATGAGAGCTAATCTTGCTAGGTATGGGGTTTGGGAGGCCCCATACCAGACCTTTTCTTCCTAGCCTGGGGAGTGCTGGGAGGCTTGGCAGGCCCCCAGCCATCCTTGTCTTTTTCCCCTGACTCCAGGCCTTCCCTGGGTGCCAGCTCAGATGGCCAGAAGTGGGTTCCGGTGGACTCTTAGTGGTCCTCAGGTTCCTCCCTCCCTCCGTACTCCAGGGAGGAGGTGCATGGGGAGGAGGGCGGGCAGACATCTGGCTTCTGGTTTCTTCTTTGATTCTGGAGACCAGCTCTTGCCAGGTATGGTGTTTGGGGAGGCCCCATACCAGAGCCTTTCTCCCCAGCCTGAGGAGTGCTGGGAGGCTTGGCAGGCCCCCAGCCATCCTTGTCTTTTCCCCCTGATTCCAGGCCTTCCCTGGGTGCCAGACCAGATGGCCAGAAGTGGGTTTAGGTGGACTCTTAGTGGTCCTCAGGTTCCCCCCTCCCTCCATACTCCAGGGGGGAGGTGCATGGGGAGGAGGGCAGGCAGACATCTGGCTTCCAATTTCCTCTTTGATTCTGGAGACCAGCTCTTGCCAGGTACAGGGTTTTTCTCCCCCGGACTTCAGTCTTTCCCTGGGCACCGGTCTAGGTGGACTCTATAGGGGTCAACAGGCTTTCCCCCTATCTCTCCCTACACTAATGGGAATGCGCTCTGGGAGGAGGGCAGGCTGTTCTAGCACTGGTTTATATTGGGACAGTCAGTGGAAATTTTTTTCTCTTTTTTTTTTCATATTGATATTATTGTGTGCATATATTCTATATATCCATAATATCCATCTTGTATTGGGACCTTGATACTGCCCTACAAAGCTCATTTCTAATATTTTACTGTCTCAGTCCCAACCCTTATTTCCCCCATCCTCCCATGTAGATGCAGCTAATGACATGAAGCTCACCACATAGAATGATAAGTTAGAGAAATAACTACACTGAAAACTATCATAACAACGTGATTGAATGAGGGAAAAAGAAAGCCTGTCTCAAGTACAGACAGGTGTGGGTGGGGTGGGGAGTAGGTAGATCTGGGAAATTGGTGGTGGGAATCCTGCACTGGTGAAGGGGGGTGTTCTTTACATGACTGTAATCATACAAGTACAATTATATTTATAATCATGGTGTTTAAATAAAGATAATTAAAAAAAAAAAGGAATGAAAGATAACCTGCTGTGAAATTGGGGTGCAGGGATACTCCACAAAGTCATTAGTAGCAACAGAACTTTCCTGGTTAGCTTGTCTTTCTTTTAGCACCATCATAAACAAATAAAGATTTAAGGCTTATTTATTGATTAAACTATTACAACATTTAAATAAGCACTAATTCCAGAGCCATTCTATTTCCTCTGTGGGGCTATTTAAGTGTCTGCTAACTCTGAGGGCCTAAGTTTCAAGGTTAGTTGGTGTAATTCTTTCACAAAATCCAATGAGCCCAAGTCTGTTTATGTCACCAAGATTATCATACACATGAGCATACAAAAAACACATCTAGAAACACTGAGTTATTTTCTCAACAGTGACTATTTATAATATTGATCCCAAATGATCTTTGCCCCTATACTCAGTTATTTAAAGTTATGAACACAAGTTCACAATCTTCCCTTATGCTTAAGTTTATTTCAGAGGCATTGTACCCTATTATTTCTGTATTCCTCAGGTATGCTTTATTCTCTTAATTATATAAATTTCATAATGTAAATACTTTCAGAAAGGATAGTTGTAATTAATCATAAAATTTATTTTATAACATGTTAACACAAAAGCTGGATTCCTTTTATTACAGATTTGTAGAAAAAAATTCTGAAAGTTTAAAATAAAAAGAAAATATCTTATAAAAGAAAAACAAATAATAGTAGGATCTATCATGCACATCAGTGCCTTCCTGTAAATAGCTTTAATACCTTGGTCTTGATACTAAAATTTAAAGTTCAGATTCCATTCTATGGATAAACATCTTTTTTTGGACAAAATTCTATGACTCTGATCTTTAGAATCACTAGGTCTGGTTTTTGAAAAAAGTATCCTCACATGAAAGAGATATGAGTTTTAGAAGTATCATAATATAGGAATATTACTTTCAAGTTAAATTCTTGGATTGAAGTGGGATTTGATGTAGGCTAGCAGTACAATACTTGCTTGCTGTTTTTGAGCAATTGAGTTTAAATTCTTGGCATCTTGTAATGGAGCACCCCTACAAGCAACTCCTGAGCAAGAACTGGGAGCATTTCACAAGTACTGCCAGGTATGTAGAAAAAAAATTTTGGCCTTGCAATGATTCCTGAGACTTCTGCACCCTTCAATTTTCTTCATGGCTCAAAGCATGGTAGAAGGCTGAGAGTAGATGGAATTCTGATAATAGAGGATGAGATACCCTGTGTTCTAAAGAAACAGCAGTCCGCACAGGGAGCATGGTAGCCAGAAAGAAGTGTCTAGTGGTATAACTATTTTTCAGTTCTGATCACTTAATATGAAATGAATCTAGTCTCCACAGACTTTTGTTATAAAGCCAAATATTGTATTTCCATTTTACCAATTTATATCTGTCTCCTGAACAATTGATTAAAAAAAAATCGGTCAGGAGGTTGCTGTGAATGTTCCCTGTTTGAGTTCAGTTGATGCTAGATTTATTTTCTGTGTAGTCTAATTTTATCATAAAGAATTAAGCTTTAAAATAAAAGTTAGGTCCTATCAATTTTACTTGGAATCTGAATTCTGTGTCATATTGGTTTACTTGAGCTATATTTCCTAAGATGAAAAATATCTTTCATTAAAAAAGAAGGCATAGATATGGAAATATAGCAATATTGAGTCAGATCATCAATATCCCAGTAACAAATCCTTAGATACAATGAACATTTAGCTGCTCATTACTCTCATAAATCTTTATTCTTTCACTGTTGGTGTCTCTTTCATGCCAAACTGTGAACAATTTTATTGTCAATATATTATCCTGGTTTCCTGAGCTCTATGTTCCTTCAGAGAAGAACACTTTTTAATTTAGTACTGCAAAACACATTTAAGTTGTTCCATGACTATTTGATTTAAAAAATAATAAAGGGCCTCTAGAACTGTATTCAAACTACCTTTAAAAGCAATTTCTTATCTAGATTATAATCATTTATCTGGAACACTTCTACTAATGAAGTTTTCTGTGTTGTGACCCTAATATATTTTCCTGCACCACTCATGACCTAAAGAATGTTTCTAGAGTGTAGGCCTAGTTTTCTCCCTATTTCTCCCCAAAGTATAAATTGTATTGCTCTTCAGACCAAGCAAACATATTAATGTCAGACTAAATAGTATTATATTAAATCCAAATTAGAATGTTTGTATATGGATAATTTCTACATACTAAGTTATGAAGTATAAATAATACAGGATTTATATCCCAAATTAATAGAATATGAGTGTGGGACATCACGACACAGAGTTGGGCCTTTTCACGTGATGAGGAGCGAATGACTTTATATGACTATGACAAAATTTTGCTTTAGGATGATAAAAAGTGCTTCCTTATTATTTATGTATGTATGTATGTATGTATGTATGTATGTATTTGGTTTTTGGGGCACATCTGGCAGTGCTCAAGGGTTACTCTTGGCTCTACGCTCAGAAATCGCTCCTGGCAGGCTCGGGGGACCATATGCGATGCCAGGATTCGAACCACTGACCTTCTGCATGCAAGGCAAATGCCTTACCTCCATGCTATCTCTCCTGCCCCATACTTCCTTATCTTAAGTTGAGTTTTCCTTAGAAAGTATATTCCTAGAGAAGATTCTAAATATGAATTATTTGTCTTTTTGTAATAAATAGTAACAGTTTTCTCAAGGATAACAAAGTTTCACTTGCCTTAGTTCTACATCTCACCATGACATCTATTATAGTAGATTTCTCTGAACAATTTGGACAAGGTTATCTGAGCATTTTTGGACAGACCAATCTTATAGACTCATTGTACCACAGGAAAAAGTCATGTCTAAGCACCTAAGGAAGAAAAATGTGTAAAACACTTAGAGTAACTTAAAAAAACATTTTAATTTGGGTTGAATTTTCACTGACAAGAAGTATATGATTTAATTTTTAACTATGGAAAAGTCTTCCCATATTGAGTTCTGCTGTTGCTTCAATTTACAATGCTATTTGCTTATATCATTCTATGAATTTCATAATTTTAAAAACCCACTCAAAAATCAAGTTAAGTATTTTCTTTTTTTTTTGGGGGGGGGGGTCACCTGGTGAAGCTCAGGGTTTACTCCTGGCTATGCACTAAGAAATCGCTCCTGGGCCAGAGAGATAGCATGGAGGTAAGGTATTTGCCTTGTGTGCAGAAGGTTGGTGGTTCAAATCCAGGCATCCCCTATGGTTCCTGAGCCTGCCAAGAGCAGTTTCTGAGCCTGGAGCCAGGAGTGACCCCTGAGCGTTGCCGGGTGTGACCCAAAAACAAAACAAAACAAAACATGCTCCTGACGTGGGGACCATATGGAATGCCAGGGGATCGAACCGCAGTCAGTCCTTCTCGGCTAGTGCCGGCAAGGCACACACCTTACCTCTCTTCGCCACCGCTCTGGCCCCAAGTTTAGTATTTTCAATTCAGATATACTTCCTTGACTAACAACACAAATATCTCTCCATCATTATACAACATCAACCTATTTTATACTCTTTATTGCACTGAGAAATTATGTTCTTTAATGTCTGACATTCTTTACACCACAATATAACTACTTTCCATTGCAAGTCTGCTCTGCTATTTCCCCAATGTCAGAAATTTGTATCAGACCAAGAGCAACTGTGTGATGACCTAAATGACAGATAATAAAGGTCTCTGTCAGACCTTTCTGGTTATTAGACAAAAAGAACCAATTAAAATTTTTTCAGTTATGGGAAGAGTACATGTGCAGAACTGTGACATAGAGACATTACATTGGTGGGAACATGCAGTGTGGATTGGAAATGATATCCTGTGACAAAGTTCAGCAAGGATGTTAACTTTCTGTCACTTGATATAATGTAGCTAATAAATGCAACTAAATGCTAGGTTAAAATTTTATACAGTATTGTAGTTATTTAAATAGAGGACAATTTTATTACCACAAATCTATACTTTACATCTTTTCTAACTAAACATCATATATTATCCTATTGTTCAAAGAGTTATTTATTGTTTACTTCTCTTTTTAAAAGTCTTGGTTGATCAATGTAGCTATACTTCTCCAAAAATTAAGCCAACGAGCCATCAAAGTATCTAAGAATTTTAACCCAGACAATATAAAGAATCTTGGAATTCGGAATTTTCTATAATTATTGCAGTAGAAACATAGGTGAAAGCTATTATAAAGCTTCCTGTCTCGAGATGGTATGCCCTTGTATTTCAGGAACTTAATGAGAGATAATAATAATGATTATAATAAAGATAATCTCATCAAAATCATGAAAGTATGTTAAAAAGTCTAAAATGAGTTTCCCGCTGAGATAACAAAAAGGGCTTTTGAGGCCGCATTGAGAATTGATTTCTACATAGTCTAATTAACTTCACAGAGAGGAAAGGAAAAAAAAAGATTTTATGATTTCTTGTCTTATTCTCAGCCCTGTTTCTCAGCCACAACATATCAACCATATAATTATTGAACACATATATACTACGAGGTCCTCATGGTTGAAATTTATATGCAGTTATCATTTACCAAATTGAAAACTAAATAAAGAATTATTGAATTAGTACAAACATTTAATTACGAAGAAATGTGAGGGATAATAAGTCATTCAAAAATAGTCCCTTTTTATTTGGTCAAAGGCTGTATGCTGTTTATATTATTTGCTTTTATATATTTTCTTAGTTTAGTTTTTAATAAGTCTTAAAAATAAAATCTATTTATTACAGATTATAAATCTATTTATCCATATACTGTTTATAAAACATCTATGAAACCTCCCTTCTATTCTGTTGCTTTTTAAAAAAAATCTGATTGTAACTCCCCTCTGATAATAAGCTATTAATAGTTACCAAGGATTAATAGAGAGTGTTTGCTCCAAACAAAAAGTCCTCCATTGCTGGTGTGTTGTCTGATGATTCAGACAACCCTTCAACTTTGCATTTAACAGCATACTCATACCAGTTGGCATTTTGCATCTATGTAGTACCTCAGCAGCTTGACTGCTTATCTCTTCTAAAAAAAAAAAATGCCCTCCTCTTGACCTCCTTTATTCTCCAATGCAGTTTGAAAATAATTTCTTCAGGGATGTTTCCCTATATCTTCAGCTTAGTAAAATGTCTTTAATTTAGACTTTATTGTACTCCAGATACTATTATTATATACATACATAATTAACCTTATTAGTACCCACTTAAATCAGAATTCAGAATTTTCTATAATTGTTGCAGTAAAATCATAGGTCTCTAATACTTTAGTTATATGCTGTAATTTCATTCTTATATTTCTTTAAATAAATGGCTTATGAAAGTTTAACCATTATCATTGTTCATGAGAAATAGTGACATTTTTACAGTATTGTTTAATTGTATTTGATAGTTAAATTTTCTATATATAACTTATTTTATATAATAAAATTATGTGCATCATGAATGCTAATAATTTTTTACAGCCTTAAATTTCTCATATAACAATGTATATCAAAATATCAATGTGTAGAACATTTTCACCACTACAAATGTCTAATTTGGGGGCCTGGGGTATATATGTCATACATAACAATGCATATCAAAATATCAAGGTGTAGAACATTTCACCACTATGAATGTCTAATTTTGGGGCCAGGAGTATAGTATGTCATACATATTACATATTGTGAAGTGCTGGGTTCATTTTCAGTACCTTATAGTCACCCAAATATGTGGGTTCCTGAACACTACTAAAGAGCATACATACACACAGATAAGACCCATTCTAGCATTTCTTACCTCCCTGTTTATGTTCATTTATTTCTAAATGATTAAAACTAAAAGTTTTAATCCTACCTAAAACTCATTTTTCTTGATCTCAAGCTTTATATAAGTAATATCATTTCAATTGTACTATTTTGACAGAAGTATCTTCCTTACGTTTGGGTTTATGAGATACATATAGCATTTTGTCTAGAAATACTCACTTTACATTATTGAGTAGAATTTGATACATATACATGCAATTAAATGATAGACACAATATAGATAATTAATGAAACAATTAGCTTGGGAATTGGAAGTAGTTTAGTGTCCAGGAACACATGCTTTACATGTACAAGGGCCTAGTATCTGAACCATTCTGGGTATGGTTCCATGGGACTAAGTACTGTTGCAAGTCATACCCTGAAGAGGTTGACTGATGGAGGGATGGAGGATGAGATCTTTCCCCTCCAGCTCGGAGCACGCGTCTGCCACCCCGTCCAGCCTTCGGTTCTGAGGTGAGACGGCAGGTAAACAGCTCGCAGACAGTCAGGCTTGTGGAAATATTAGCTTTATTCGGTGGGCAAGACTGAAGTCCAAAGTCTCAGCCTTATTTCCAGCAAAAAGCCTCTCGCCTTCCATAGACCCTTGTTTTTATTCCCCAGAATCAGGTACCACCCAATGGTGGGATCAGATACCACCCAATGGTGGAAGCAGAATCAGGTACCACCATAGGGTGGGGGCAGAATGCCAGGTCACACCCTAGGGTAGGGCACAATCACTGATCAGGGTAGGGTTAGTAACATAATAATCCCATAAAATATTTACATACAAAACAATTCCCCTGTTTGTTTTTAGTAAACAATATTGTCTACAATTATTAAAGGAAAAATTAGTCAATAATAAAAGAGTGGCTGTTTGCATAAGCGCATCACAGGAAAATGTAAAGAAAAACTTCTAACCTAAACACAGAGTGTCTAAAACCAGAAACATGTATCAAGGAATCAACTACAAGCTCCTGAGAAGATAAATCTAAGACATACATAGATACTTCGAAGAGATGCCAGAAAGGTTGTGTAGCAGGCAAGAAGAAGCACCTTTCTTTATTTGTTGTTGTTGTTGTTGTTGTTGTTGTTGGTTTTTGGTATTTGGCTTTTGGGTCACACCTGGCAGTGCTCAGGAGTTACTCCTGGCTCCATGCTCAGAAATCGCTCCTGGCAGATACCAGGATTTGAACCAATGACCTTCTGCATGTGAGGCAAATGCCTTATCTTCATGCTATCTTTCCGAACCCATTTTTATTTAAGTCCAGGTAGACCAGAAAGCCCATCTTTGAGGTCATTGAATTAGGCCCTTATTCAAGTACCATTGCACTATAGCATTGAACCTTTCAGCATTTTAGCCAAGTGTCAGAGGAAATAATACATGGTGCCCCAAAACTCTGCAAACAGATATTGTAAAAATAGCAAACTATTATTCGTTCACATACACATAATGGTTGTAGAGTGTGTATTGTTGAAAATATTTATAACCTATTGTCATTGTCTTACTAACTTTCAATACAATATAATAATAATGTGTCACTATAAGAAATACTTGAGAAGCCTGAGTCGTAGAACTGTGGTGCCTTGCATGTGGCTGATCCAGGACAGATTTTGGTTCGATTCCTGGAATCTCTGAAGGCATAGCCAGGTGTAACCCCTGAGCGTTACAGGGTGTGGCCCAAAAATCAAAAAAAAAAAAAAAGGGAAAAAATATTTGAGCTCCAGGATGTTGTTACCTTAAAATAATGTTTGTACCCTTTTACTAATATCCACATTCCCTCAAGTCCTCTGCTTATCCTACTCACTCTACGAGTTTGCGTATTTTAAATTTTTCATATATGTATATGCCTTTCTCCAAACTGATTTACTCCACTTTAGGATGTATCTCTTTTTTTTTTTTTTTTTTTTTTTTTTGTTTTTGGGCCACACCCTGTGACGCTCAGGGGTTACTCCTGGCTATGCGCTCAGAAGTTGCTCCTGGCTTCTTGGGGGACCATATGGGACGCCGGGGGATTGAACCGCGGTCCGTCCTAGGCTAGTGCAGGCAAGGCAGGCACCTTACCTCCAGCGCCACTGCCCGGCCCCGGATGGATCTCTTTTATGTGGAATTTATGTTGGGTATATATTACATCTGGTTGGCCAAAAGAGGAAAAGCATGTAAAAGTTTTAAAGCAAGAAACCTATTTTCTACTGGCTAGGATTTGGCCATATTTAATAGCCAGTATTTTAATATTTTATTAATATATATATACTTATATATGTTTTATTTTAATATATTTTAATTTTTATATTTATTTATATTGTATCTATTTAGCATATTTTAGCCAATAGTGTTTCCCTGTGTACCCAAGAGGTGAAAAAAAGTGTTCCTGTTAAACACACACAAAATTAGCCTCAAATTCTGCTTTTCTTCTTTGTAAATGAAAATAAGTTCTTTACCAAGGTGATTATATATACTGTATGATATATGTGTATATATATAATGACATGTATCATTATCTTTACACAGCCATATTGATAGTTTCTATATAACATAGTGTGTAAGGCCTACAAGTGATTATATGATACATAAATGCTATGAAATGATAGCCACAATATAGCTAATAAATAAAATTATTTTATGTATTTATACATATATAGAAGTGGAACGAGAGAATAACTCAAAATGTACCTTATCTAACATAAATGTAGTCTTTTACTGTAGTTTCTTTTATCCTTGCATAGTATGTCATTTGCTTTCTCTTCATTTTTATTCTATATGTTCTTAAAGCTAGTAATATAATAGATAGTATATTTTGTTTTATTTTCTGTATTCATTTTGCCATTATTTTATATTAAAGTAAAAATTTAATTCACTATACATTTTAATGTATGACAAGATAATTTAACGTTGATGTGTAATACCTTATGATTGACACCAGATAACTAATTTCTTTCTATGGCCATGCAGTGATACAGTTTATTCCCCCTTTTCCTGTCTTTTTTTAACCTTTCTATCTTGTAAAAAATATTTTGTTATCACAGCCCGAATTTTATGTTTGGTATATCTTCCATTTATATATAAAATCATGTAGTGTTCATTTATTTTAATCTGATTTATTTTCTTTAACATAATATGCTATAAGGCTATTAGTATTGTTGCGGGTGGCAACTGTAATGATTTTAGAACTTAAAGGATTCAACTGTTAATCAGTTTGAGTCTTCTACCTTGAGAACTTAGGCCACTTATATTTGAAGTAATTGTTCATAGCTAAAGAATTACTGTTGGTTTTTTGTCCTGTTGTTCATTGATTTTGTTTTTCCTTTTTCCTTCATTCCCTTACTGTTACCTTGTAATTTACAATTTGTAGAGAGGGGCTGGAGTAATAGCACAGTGGTAGGGAATTTACCTTGCAAGCTGCTGAAGCAGGACTACACAGGTTTGATCCCCAGCATCCCATATAGTCCTGAGTCTGCCAGGAGCAATTTCTAAGTGTA
Organism: Suncus etruscus; assembly: GCF_024139225.1. Taxonomy (NCBI): domain Eukaryota; kingdom Metazoa; phylum Chordata; class Mammalia; order Eulipotyphla; family Soricidae; genus Suncus; species Suncus etruscus. Next base: position 99,990,716 of record NC_064848.1, on the reverse strand, counting down.
GAGCCAGGAGTAGCCCCTGAGCTGTGTTGGGTGTGGCCCATAAAAACATACTAAAGATATTGTAGAGAATACCTTCATTTCCTTCACATAGTTTCTGGTGAACTAATATTGCTTTTTTTTTTTTTCTTTGTAATTACTGTGAAACTCTGAAACACCAAAATAGATTATGTAGTTTATTTTAAGAAAATCAACTCAGCCTGATTCATGCACTGTGCTTTGCAAACCAGAGAAATTTTAAAAGGTTTCTGCTCTGCTCCTGAGGTGGCCATAACCACCCCAACCAGAAGAGATCCTGAGGGTGCAGCAGAGAAGATCTCCTGAGGGCACAATAGCAGAGGTAAGCTGTCTCTGTCCACAGAAAGCAGAGCCTGATTTCTACCTGTACTTTGCAAACGGGAGACATTTTAAAAAGTCTTTGCTCAGCTGGCACCACCCAAGAAGGGCGGAGCCTATCGCAGCCGACTTCCTTTAAAGCCACTGCTGCCTGACCTTGCACTTCCAGAATCTCTGCGGAAGACAAGTGATCAGAGGTGAGCTAAAACTGTCCAAGAAGGGTGGAGCCAAAGGAGTGTGACTGCTCCTTTTCGCTTCATGGCCACACAAATCTCCTAGTCAATAAACCCTAGTACAACACGCAGAAAACATCACACTATAGACTCAGCAATGGGGAAACAACACAGGCCAAGACTATGCATAGAGAATGTGGCAGCTCTGATGACCTGAAAAGTGCCAATCACCTATTTATCTTTTCAAATAAGGTGTTTAGAGAAAAATATGGTGGATGTTTATAGAATTGAAAGAAAGTATAGGTCAAGCTGAGCGAACCACAAATAAGAATCAAGAGAATATGAAAATAGACATAAGAAAAATTCAAACTGATAACAGAACTGAAAAACTGGGTAGGCGAAATAAAATCTTACTGAAAAGCCTCTCCAACAGAGTAGCATCAGCTGAGGATCTAATCAGTGAGCTGGAAGATAAGATGCATGAGATATAGCAATGCTCTGGACTTACTCTTGTCTCTGCTCAGAAATCACTCCCAGAAGTAAAAAAACAAACAAACAAACAAACAAACAAAAAAAACAGACTGAGTATAGGATTATGACCGGCTCTACATAGACACAAATAGTATATCTTTATCACTCTGAAGGCCAGAATTACTGCTATAAGGATAAGTAACACATAAAACTTAGAACTGAACCCTGATACTTCACTCTTTTTGTAATTTTTATTTTGGCAGGAAAGTAATGAGGCAGTCAAAGACTTCACCAGCTATTACTGGGTTAGGTAGACTGTGACAAAGCAAAATATCCTTATTTTATTGCTTCTAGAGAAGTAATTACTACTAGGAAATACCCCTGAAGCTGAAAATGAGTGTGATATCTATTGCAAAGCAAGAATGTTATGTGTACATAAGGCTGTGCAATGTTAACAGAATAAAGGAAGTATTTGAGCCACAAAGCAGATCAGCACCCACAGGCCAAGAACAGAACTGGATCAGGAGATAGAAACTACCATAATATTTGCTACAAATTATCTAACCCAGTTTTTCCAGAAACAGTGGAAAGAGGCCTCTTACTTTTCACTTTCAATTCTAAAGAAATGCCAAGTTTTATAATAATTTTCACCTTCACACAGGAAGAACAGTTTGTGGCTTTCTGCCACATTTTTTTTTATAATTTTTTAATTTTGAATTATGAGAACAAAAGATGCAAAGAAAGAGGATAAGGTAAAGTTACAGTGGAAGGACAATCACCCATAACATAATTATCAGAAGTCCCCTTGCTGATATCTTAACTTTGAACTTTCAGCCAAAGAAAGTTAAGATAAACAAAACAGAATCCATGTACAATTACTTTGTCCCTCAAGTTCCCAGATTGTAGCACATTATAATATTTCTTAACAACACACAAGGCAATCTAAAGCCATCAAACTTACATAACTTCTTAAACATTAGAGGCATAGTATTTTTTACATTTCCATGTACATGCATATTAGCTTAAGTTAACCTCAAATTTTAAGTGGGTGCGTTTTAAGGATTAGAGTCAAAGGAGCACAGTAAAAATGGTGTTAGAGTGGCAATTGTTGTTTGCATAGGCCCACCAAAATATGAGAGGCATGGAAAGGAATAACCTTGGCCTAAATACAAAGAGATCCTACCCCTGAAGTTTCCTGGCATAAGACCAGCTCTAGGCCTCAGGCAAGTTATCGTTCGATCCAAGACATTGTCCGTAGCACAAACACACTTTTCACACAGTCTCTGTTGTTGGTATCATGTTTCTGTATTAAAGATTCTGGAATCTGCATGTCCTACATTGAAGTCATGATGTGGAGTGCCTTCTCGTTTCACCTCACCATGAAAGGGCAATGCAGGAAGCCCTGTCCTGTAAGCAGGTCGCTGTTAAGTCTTCTCATTGTTAAGGGAAGTCTCTTTTCAGCAGGACGATGTCTGAGCAGTGGTAGGGTCTTCCGTGGTAGAGGATTGCTTCCAGGTGATGTTATAGACAAACCTCACCATTAAGGGGCAATACAGCAAGCCCTGTCCAGTAAGCAGGTCATTGTTCTGTTGTCTTCTCAGTGTTAAGGGGTGTCTCTTTTGAGTAGATCGATGTCAGAGCAGCTGTAGGGTCTTCCCTGGTACAGGAATGCCTCCGGGTGATGTTATATACAACCTTGGATGTTTTGTAAATGTCTTCTGTATATCAAGGGGTAAATGGAGAATGCCCATTCTTCTGAGGCCTGTGCCAGGTCTTTATGTCAATGTTCAGGGTGTAAGGTCTCATTGCACTACAAGATTTGTGTGTTCCCATTTCTATTAGATAAGAACTTATTGGTATGTATAGTATTTTCCCATGTTAGTGTGCCTACGCAAACAAGATATAAAGCCACGTGGTGCTATCAGATATATGGGGGCATAAGAACATTTCCAACAAGACCCATGACTTGGTTCAAAAATAAGTATTAAACTGAGGGATTCTTTCACACCAAATTCCATATTGAGCAGTTCACAAAGAGAAGATAAAAAACATGGGGCGGGGGATCATCACTGTATAAGAAAGTATTCAGCAAAAGTTATAGCCGTCAAAGAAAACACCCATAAAATGTTGAAAAGATATGTGTCCTTTTTATACCTTTTAAAATAGTTGGGTGGGTGTTAACTCCAGGGCACCACTTTGGTCTGTGACTTAGGACTCAACAGTACTTAAGTTAGAAAGGGTAAAAAAGGAGTAATGATGATAGGAGTTAAAGAAGTTAAAGAGAAATATGAACTTATGAAGGGGTATGCAAAAGGGCAGAGTACAAAATGGACATTCTGCATACATAAAAACATAATTCAATGATAGTGAGTACTATTAATGTTTCTTGTGAGAGTACTATTAATGATTCTTGCGAGAATACTATTAATGTTTCTTGTGAGAGTACTATTAATGTTTCTTGTGAGAGTACTATTAATGTTTCTTGTGTGTACGGGGGCGACAGCCCCCGTGCGATTTTGAAAATATAGACTGGACAGAGATTACCAGTGCCAGCCAAACCTCCTCCTGCTAGACTCCCGGCTCCCAGGAAGGAGAGATCCTTCAAGAAGCTGGGAGACCAGAAGTTCAGAGCCCCACCCAGACCCTCCCTAAGGAGCTGCATGGATGATGGGGGAAGGCCTAGGGTACCTTCAAGCTCCACCAAGGGACCCAACTCACCGGCTTGCCCAGGCATGTGGCCCGGGGAAGCCCTGGAGATCTGGAGCAAGGCGGTAGAGGGGTGCTGGGGTTACCCAAGTCCCGCACCCCCACTAGGCCTGGTCAAGCAGGCCTTCGGCATGGCGGGGGCCTGCCAGACCTCCTCCTGCTAAACTCCCGGCTCCTAGGAAGGAGAGATCCTTCAAGAAGCTGGGAGACCAGAAGTCTTTCTGCCACATTTGAATTAAATACCAAAAGTTATCAAATATTCTCTAGTATTGTGGTACTTATTGCTAAGTATAGAACAACTAAAAGAAAAGAAACTATATTAAGAAGATCAATTCAAATTGATTTAATACTCAGAGCCAGAGAGATAGCAATCTTAACATAGAGCTGACAAATTGTAATTAGTATATTTTTATGCATTTTTATATTTAATTGTTTAATATTAATTTTGTTTTAATTTTAATTTTTGCTAATAATTTTATAAAAAGAATATTTTATAGTATTATGACTATAGTTTTAGTGGAAAGTAATGCATTCCAGTGAATATATGTTTCAGTTCTTTTTATATATTTTATTTTTATATATTTCATTTTTAAAGGATCAACTTTTTATAATTCCTATGAGAGAAAACAAAAGAATAACTAAATTAATCAATGCATTTAAATATCTATGTTAAACATTAAAAATTACATTGGAATATGATTCTCAGTAGATTAATATTTTTAATTCCATAATCATAAGCAAAGGTAGGGCATATTTAACTGAATGCTGCACCTGACTATTTACATTATTTTGGTCTAATACTCACTTGTATACATAGAAACTCAAATGTTTTGTCAGTAATGGATTGTTGCATGCTTAATTACTCAATAATTTTCACATGTGACTTAAAATTCCTGCCAATTTCTAAAGATATATATCAAAGGTATTTAAAAATAGAATTAATATATGTTTTATGGGTAGAAGTGGGTCTTAGGTCAGCTCTCCTATGTCTTAGGTAACCCCAGAGAATGACTTTACAGTTAATTCTAGGCACAGGGAGAATATAATACCATATAGACTTATGGTATTAGACTTAGACTTAGACTTAGACTTCAAGAGTATTGTATTTCTAAATAAAATTTCTGTTTCTGATTAGTCTTAGTTGAGGCTAAGATTTCTTTGTGAGGGTTTTCTCTCAGAACTTATATTCTAAATTGTGTTGATGCCAAGGAAAATGAACCTAAAATACCATATCTGTGTCTCATTGTTCACAAAACTCTTAGGTTATTCTTAAACAAAATCAAACTATTGCAATGTGATTCTAAATACCTTAGATAATACCAATTTTTATTAATCCTCCTGTTCATGAAGCATTTTATAACATCAAAATTATCTCATTTCAAAATGAGGCATTCAATTTGACCATAGAAAAAGTAAGTGTAGGTGCTGTAGCAATAGTACAGTGGTAGGGTGTCTGCCTTGCAAGCTACTGACCCAGGAAAGACTTGAGTTTGACACCTGGCATCTAATATGGTCTCTTGAACCTGCCAGGAGTTACTTATGAGCACAGAGCCAAGAATAACCCCTGAATACTGCCATGTATGAGCCAAAAATAAAAATAAAAAAAAAGAATAGAACAAGAAAGTTTAAGAAAATTTAATATTAGTAATAGACATAAAATAGTGTCTATTTGGATATATTTACTGGAATTCCCCAGAGTGATTTTGTTTTTGTTTTTGTTTTTTTTTTGTTTTTGTTTTTGGGCCACACCAGTGACGCTCAAGGGTTACTCCTGGCTATGTGCTCAGAAGTCGCTCCTGGCTTGGGGGACCATATGGAACTCCGGGGGGGATCAAACCACGCTCTGTCCTAGGCAAGGCAGACACCTTACCTCTAGCACCACCGCGCCGGCCCTGCCCCAGAGTGATTTTAAGAATGATCACCCTTTATGGTTCTTTAGACATTTGTAGGTATAAAACATTTTAAAATACCAAAAATAGTAATTGGTCCGGGTCCAGGAGATAGCAGAGTGGTATAAAACTTGTATGTTCAGACCTTATATCCCTTCCTTTGCACAAAATGCACCACAGAGCATCTCCAGGTATAAATCTGGTTCCCCTAAAATGCTGAGCCCGAGTTAGCAGAATTATCTTCCTGACCCCAATCACTGAATCTGGCATGGCCCCAAATTCTCTGCAAACTTCTTGGAAACCCTACAGAGGAAATTTAATATTTGATATGAGTTTCCAACTTGTAAGCCTATACAAGTTCCTTGAATTCAGAATTGCTTACTATGTCCCTGCTGTCTTTAACTCTTCCTTAAGCTTTTCATTTTTGAAAAACTAAAAAAAAGAATGTATAATATCCTGGAATTAAAATGAGTGTCAATGAAAATAATTATCTATGAGTAAGACAAACAAACAGTGGAATAATTTCTTCTACCTAATTTATTGGTGATAACAAATGAGAAACTGCATAAGTTCCAGTTACCTCAACCAGCCTCTTAAACTTTCGGGGTATTTTTTCTCATTTTAACATTCTTGTAGTATGCATACTTTAAATTTTTTATATACAGAAGTGATCCAATGTTGTAGACAAATTTGTTATTTTACATAGCTTGATAATATTATATGGTTACCTTTTTGTCTTTTTGAGATCTATTTGTGAAGAGAAATTATCTTTTGATATTTATTAAAAAGCAGTTAAATAGTTTTGTTTCTTATACTTATTGCTTTCATACAGTAGTAAAAACATTGTGAAGTCATTATTTTCTGTTCAATTTAGTATTTTTAAATTCAGGTACAATATTATCTAGCTTTATAAATAATTATTAAGCTTTTCTCAAATTTATACTTCTTTACTTAAAGTTATCTTCTATTTTCTCATTTTGCTGAACATCATTGGGATTGTTTCTTTGAAGTCTTCATGTAGCTGGTACAGTTCTATTGAACTACAAATTAAGTCCAGACTTTGGTCTTGTTCTTTAAATGTAACTGAGTATTTTATTCACTCCCCATTATATCTCATGCTCTGTGTTTAGGGTTGCAGCCTGTGTTAAGCAGGACTGAGGATCATCTGGGGAATTCACAGGCAAAAAGTGCCTGGCTGGACTGTCCAATGCCTTCAGTTTGAGAGTTCATGAAAGCTTGATCAGTGAGCAAGAATGTACATAACATGGATTGTAGTAGCTATGTCAGGTGTAGTAGCTATTTCAGGTAGCTGGATCCATCAAACTCAGAAGCCTCATCACAATTGCAACGTGTTACCCTGTAGTGGTGCTTCATTCTTGGCAAGAATATATTTGTATCTTCTCTCTCTGTATGTTTCCCAAACCTGCTGTGAATATTTTATTCAAGTTTCAAGTTGGCTTCTCTGTACATTAATCCAAGCTTTATGAGAATTTTCTTTAATACCGTGAGGAGGTAGACACAGGTCCTCATTTTGACCTCACCCATCCCTCCTTTTCTTGTATTTTTTGTTTGGCATATAAGTAAGAGATATTTAAACATGACTTCACTATCTAGAAGTATAAAAATCACTGTAGTAATTGTATAATTTAAAGTTTTTAATATTTTGATTGTCTGTTTCTATAAATATTAATTTCTTTGTAAAATCTATTAAACTGAAATAAATGCTATTTTAGACAATTAAATTTAATAAGATGGATCATGACACTTAATCAAATTATATTTTCAAAATCAAACAACATTTTATTAGGATTAATTTTAAACATAATTCTCCTAAGAAAATGAAACCCTTTAATTTTATGAATCACTATATGTATGACAGTAGAACTTATAAGGCACAGAATCAGATCTACTCCATATTATTCACCTGGAAGTACTAGCTAGCATGTACTGATCACTAAATTTACACATTATCAATCTTCATAGTGAGAGAGTATAACTTTTTTGTCATGAGTTTTTATTGACTTAAAAATCATAGCTAGACATTATAACTTATAAAATATTATTTACTTAACAAGGGAGATACATTCTGTTCTATACTATAGTGTACTAAAAATGTGAAATATGGTCCAAATGAGAAACTTACTCTAAGATGGCAACTTTTTCTAATAATTAATTAACTTTAACTTGCATCTTGTACCATTCATTCTGTAAAAGATATGCTGAAATGTAAAATAATTTAACAGACTCCTAAGAACTAAATTTTTTAATTAACTCTGAAAATAATCTTATTTAAAATTAATAATTTCTTAAATAATATGAACAATTTAGTATTATTTATTAGGGAACTCCCAAGAAAAGGTAGAGATAATATACCTTTCAAATGGAAAAATTCTTTCCTACAACAGGAAACAAGATAATACACTAAAAATTGCTAACTAGTTTTAGAAGCATTAAGTAATATTTCATAGATCGGCCAAGAACTTTTTTTTGCTTGAAAGATATGCCAATTCTTTAAATTACAAACATAAGTTTCTTAAGTTCTGTGCACAGTTGATAGGAAGTAAGGCATTTGCTTTGACTATGGCCTACTAAAATTCATTCTCCAGCAACATATTTAAGCACCAAGTAATGATTTCTGAGCAGAGAGCTAAGAGTAATTCCTGAGCACATTCCATTTGTGGCCTCAAAACAAGTAAATATAGACTTCTTCCTATCCCATACTGGTTACAGCAATAATGATATAGACACCCATCTGATTTAACAGTAATGCCTTAATCTCTGTATTATCTCTCAAAACCCAAGAAAAAATGTGACATAGTAAAACCATGTCATATAAGCTATGAAAAGTGGAAGTTTATCTTGTAATGAATATTGCTAATATCATCCCTAATACTAATATAATGTGATATGTATACTGTTACAGTGAAACTGACTACATGTTTACATATAAACATGCCTCTTTCCAACATATAATTTACTATAAACTTAACACTACCTGCTTTTTTAGTCAAGATGCTCAAACTAATTATGTGAAAAAGGCCTCTTATACCACACAATACTTTGTTTTCTTTAGGTACTATTCTTACGAGATGATATGTAATAAATTTATAGTTGTAGCTTAAAGATCAAGGAATACAATTTTTCTTTTTTTTTCTTTTTCATGTGCACACATCCGTATGCTTAGGTGGAATTGTGTTGTTTTATTTTTTATTCAAATTTTTATTTAAGCACCATAATCACAAGCATGATTGTAGTTGGGTTTCAGTCATAAACAGAACAACTCCCTTCACCAGTACAACATTCCCACCACCAATGCCCCGATCTCCCCTACCCCTCCTCTGCCAGAATACAAATTTTCAAGAATTCTTTCTGACATCATTCCACATAACAATACACTTGAAAGGAAGTTAAAATATAAAATAGAGGAAGTCTCTTAGTAGTTTATATCATCTTGTGTCTTTTAATCATGAGGAATAATTAGGGAGAGAATTTAAGCTATTTGGGGGCCAGAGAGATAGCACAGTGGTAGGGCATTTGCCTTGCATACAGCCAACCCAGGACGAACAATGGTTCAAATCCCGGCATCCCATATGGTCCCCCAAGCCAGCCAGGAGCGATTTCTTCTGAAGAGCCAGGAGTAAATCCTGAGTGCCCCCCAGGTGTGACCCCAAAACAAACAACAACAACAATAAGCTATTTTATGCTTAGAAATTCTTGTGTAAGCTGTATCATAAAACTACAATATCTACAAAAGTGTTTCTATAGGCAATGAACACTAAATGTGAGTTAACATACTAGCTATTATTTTAAAGATCAATAGCATTTGAAGTTTTTTTAGGTCTTTGTATTATTGAGGATCATATTTTCTTGTGACTTTGATGACTATGCATTCAAGTGACAACACAGGACACATGCAGTCAATAGCTATTAACTGTGAGCATGATGACTAAGTAGAGATGCCCCTGAATTACTCTTTCATGGGGGATTTTAATGATGTTACATCAGAAAACTTTGGTGCTGGCTAATGGAGCTTCTGCCTTCAGACAGGACACAAGCACAAATGACTATTCTTGTCAAAGGAAGCAAAATATGTTCCCTGAGCAATTGAGGGTAGCAAACAATAAAGATAAAAGGACATCACATAGGAAAGGAATATCAGACTAACAAAATAAGCATGTAACAAATTTTGTGAAAACAATTTTGGAGGAAAAATACTTTTATAAATATTGAAGAAAAACTTTAAAGATCAAGTTTACCCAAAGGACCCCGAACTCTCAGTTTTACTGTGATCAATGACATTATTTGTATCACACTAGATCAGGGATCCCCAAACTACCTCCTGCGGGCCACTGTGAACATTTATATGTCCTCTCTGGTGTTTTTGCTGTAGCTGCCTGTCTCCTTAACAGCCATTCATGCCTGGCCCACAGTGCACAAGTGTGAGATGTGTGCTCTACTTTCTGACTCCTCCTCTTCTCCTCTCTGTCTAGGGCAGGAGTCCTTAAACTAAGGCTCACTAAAAGCAAGTCCATTGTTTCCATTTAAAAACTGATACTTTTATTAATTTGACTTTATTTGTTCTTCATATTAAATATTATATTTGTTCCTATATTTTTTACTTCAAAATAAGATATGTGCAGAGTGCATAGAAATGTGTTAATTTTTTTAAGCTATAGTCCAGCCCTCCAACAGTTTGAGGGACAGTGAACTGAATCCCTGTTTATATAGTATGAGGATCCCTGCACTATATAATCATCACATCTTTTATATCCCCAGGTGTTTATCCAAGCTATATATTTGGAAACTAGGACAAGGATTAACTTGTATTTTCAAATATAAGCCTATATGCACTTTAGTACAAGCAATATTTTAACCACTAATAAGCATTTATTTTTCTAATGAATATGACTATGAAATCCCTATAATCTTCATATTTTTTCTCTAAGAAGGATAAAATCACTGTTTTTATTCAAAACTTATCTGGAATTTTTTTGTTTTGGTTTTTGGGTCACACTCGGTGATGCTCAGGGATTACTCCTGGCTATGTGCTCAGAAATTGCTCCTGGCTTCGGGGACCATATGGGATGCCAGGGATCTAACATAGGTCCATCCTGGGCCAGCCGCATGCAAGGTAAACACCCTACTTCTGTGCTATCGCTCTGGCCCATTATATGGAATTTTTGTAAATTACTTATTTAACAATAATTACCAAATACTTTAGTTTGCTGGGTAAAGATCATGTCATATAAATTAATGAATTACTATTCTATAGGACTATGCAGATTATGTAATATTTCTCAAGGTTAAAATATTGCATTATATTTTCAGTAAAATATTTTCAACAATAAAAATATAAGTATCTCACAAAAATTAAATATCTCATAGTTGACTACACAATTATCAGGTTTTATGTCAGTGCTTTCAATATTTTACTAGCCCTTGATCCAATATTACAAAATGAAGACAATAATTTTTCCCAATTTAAAAAAAAATCTGTGACTCAATAAATAAAGACACTGTCAGGAAACAGACACTGAAAGGGTTAGCTGAAGAAGCTATGCAAAAACATTGGAGAATTTAAAGCAGTGATTTTCAAAGTGGGCTATTCTCACCTCCTGAGAAAATGGAATGGTCTAGGAAGGAGTAGTAGCAATTAACTTCAAGTGCAAGAAAGATGTACCTTTTTGGGGGAAGCAGAGTTTGACATTTTTTAATAGATTGTAGGCCAAATAAGTGTGGTAAACTCTGGAAAGGAACCAGCTAAACAGAAGAGCAATGAGTGTGAAATTATTATAATGTGAGGCTAGACTATAAAGAAAAGAGGGAATAATGTTACTAGAAATAATTTAGAACTAAAATGGCATTTAAAATAATATCTGCATTACTTAAAAGCTACAGTACAGCAAGTAGGGCACTTGCCTTGCCACACAGCTGACCTAGTCATTCTAGGTACCTATATGGTTGTCATAGCCCACCAGACTGATATCTTTGTGCAAGACTAGGAGTAATCTCTGAGCACCCACCAGATACAGCCTAAAAACAAAACCAAAAAATAGAGGTGATTTGAAAATGAACTGGGTAACATATCTTCAACAAACAGGTGAAAGACAACAACCTGCTTAATTATGATAGAATTTTCTTGTTCTGAATGAGTGGATGTTTGGCCAATAATGTGTCTCTAGAATATGCCAAGTACAACATATGAGATTCTAAAAAAGCTTGTGCACATGTGAAATAAATTAAAATATGTATTATGGGGGCCGGAGAGGTGGTGCTAGAGGTAAGGTGTCTGCCTTGCAAGCTCTAGCCAAGGAAGGACCGCGGTTCAATCCCCCGGCGTCCCATATCGCCCCCCCCACCCAAGTCAGGGGCAATTTCTGAGCATGTAGCCAGGAGTAACCCCTGAGCATCAAACGGGTGTGGCCCAAAAATACCAAAAAAAAAAAAAAGAAAATATGTATTATGAAGAAAGTATTCAAGTGTGGTTCAATATTAGAATAAAATGTACCTTGATTAATAGTAGTGAAGAAATCTTGAGTTGATCAAAAAAAATGAACACAAATACTTTCTGTTTTGACATTTTTTTTCAAAAACATGCATGGCTATAATTGTGCTTCTAAGTGTTGAGTTCTGTCTGAAAGTAAATTAAATGGGCTAGCTTGCAAAATGAGAAATTCTTGTCACATTAAGTATCCCAGCAGAATGTTACAAAAGAAATTCTTAAACTGAGAGATTTAATCAAGATGAGATTAAAGAGACATTGGAAATTTAAAACTATAAAATGTCATTAAAATAGCAAATTAAGTGACATGTCTAGCGTTTGTGTGGAATTGTATTTCTAGTTATATTTACCTAGCGAGTTTTCAGCCAGCTAAATATGTTACAAAAATTTTCCAAAATATTAATTTTTAAATATGCTTACTCCTTGTAAATTACAATTTTAATGAATCTCAGTAAATTTAAAAACTTAGATACTGCCAAAATTTTGAATTGCTTTTCTATTTTATTTTTTATTTTATTAGTGCTTTGTAGTATATATACATCAAGTGTTTAGCCAGAATTGAAAGACAATAAGAAGTTTAACATTTTCCTCCCATTAGCATTCCACCATTAACAGGGCTGAGTAAGTTAAATTCCTGCGCAGTGTTCTGCATAAGGTAGCAGAAATATGTATTGAGTAAGTTTGTCAGGGTGCAATACAACATAGTACTAATATATTACCTGTGGCTGAAATCTTCATTTATATATGATCAGAAACCTAACAATTATACATACTGAAACTATGGCATATAGGACATTTTGTTTGAACAAATGGGACTACCTACATCTAATTGATGTCCAGAGTTCTAAAAATCAGTATATTCCATGCAATTTAAAAAAAATAAATTTGCTAAATACAGATAACCAAGATTGTACATTTCAGTGAATATCAAGACTATTCTTTACTTAAACATGTTAGATATTCCCACTTGTAGGAATCTGAGAGAGGGATTGCTCTGCAAAGAACCTCCGTCCTCACCAGAGTATTGCATTACACAGTTTGAACTGTAGTTTTTGTCAAGGATGGCATCAGTAAAACTGTCAAAGACAATAGCCAATCCTTACTAAAAAATCAGAATATTCTGAAATTTCTATGAAGACCCTAACAAGGAGGGGAAAATTTTTCTCCTGCTTTTGATAAACACTTGTCTCTTTTTCCTAATGTGATCTGTATGTTTCTAGAAACTCTATGGTCTCTAATGCCATCATGGACTCCCCAAAGACCATTTTAGGTATCTATTGGGAAGCCATCATATGGCTGCTTACCCAGAGTTTATTACAAGCCCAACCATTCTTGTGGACTTGTGCTAGTAATAAAATAATAAAAAAATAGTATTTTAGGGAAATAAAGCAACTTGTTAAGTCCCTCAAATTTCTTACTAAGATATGAAACAGAGGCACTGCAACAACCAAAAGACTGAGATGCAAAGGGATTCTATTTCTTGATTGACATAGGCTGAAATTCTCTAGTGTCTAGCCAAAATGAAACACAAATATTCCCTGTTCATATTATAATAAACATTCACTTCTTCCTTCATCATTTTTTTTTGTTGTTTTTGGGCCCTATCCGGTGACGTTCCAGGGTTACTCCTGGCTATGCATTCAGAAATAGTTCCTGGCTTTGGGGGTGGAGGGTTTACCATAATGGGATGCCAGGGGATCAAACATCGGTCTGTCCTAGGTTACAAGGCAAATGCCCTCCCACTTGTGCCACTATTCTGTCCCCTTCTTCCATCATCTTTTAATATTTTAAATTCTCTGAAGCATATCTTGTTGTTATTTGAAATCATGGAATTTTTAAAGTAGAAAACATGAGTCTTATTTGCAACTTTGTCCATGTTACAAACTGAGAGGAAATAGTTTGACTTAGTAGAAGTAAATAAATGCCTGAAGATAATAACTATCATTTTTTGTGACTCAATAAAATTATTTTTGTTTGTATTAGTCTACTGTATGATATAATATATAAATCATTAACATAAGTCCAAAAATTTTCTGTTGCTAAAAATGACTAAAATAAGTACAAGTATTATGAACTTTCTATAATACAGCATGCCTCCATGCACCTATGTATAATGTTTATATACATTTATAATGTCTGCATGAATAGTGTGTGTATACACATACAAAAGGGACCTAATAAGTGGTTATGTAAACATAAATTAGATTGCCAAGAAATCTCTCTCCACTTCCAACCACATTTAAAGATTCGTAATAGGACGCTCATTTCATTTAGTAGCTAAAACCTTTCTTCCATCAATTCTACAAATGACAAATAATAAAAAAATGTTATTACCTTAAATTTTATACTTTTACTAAAATTTTCAGTAAGAATGTCTTTTAAAGGCTATTTAAAAAAATCTCAGAAACCTAAATGGAATTATTAGTATGATAAATTAATTTTAACTTCTCTAATATTTCAATAGAAATTATTTTGATAATGCAATTACAATTATAATGACATATTCATGTATTTCTAAATCATGATGCTTTCATATGGATCTCATTTTGAAATTTTAGAGAGATAATTAGACTTGCATTCAGATAGTTGCTCATGATTTTCCATGAGAAAATAGTAACTATATTTGAAAGTAAGAAATAATATGTATCAAAAATAGTATTTGTCAGAGGAAAATTATTACAGTAGTTACTCTTGATTAAAAATTTTTCCATTATTTGAAATAAGGTCTCTGGGGAAGAGGAAGAGGCGATCCAGCCTAATTGCCTTATAAATGTATAGAGAATGTTACCAAATATCATATAGACATCTTTGCTAGGAGGAGAATCCTTGTGTATAGAATGATTTCACTTTCAGACTTTTCTTGATAAAAGGATTACTGTGATAGACAAGTAATCTTCTTCAATTACCATAATTTACAGTCCATCTCAGTCACTCTGTGTTTTTTACCACATTGATTTCTATTATTTTTTTAATTTATCTTTGTTTTTGTTTTTGCTTCTTGGGTCGCACCGGCAGTGCTCAGGGGTTACTAGTGGCTCTGCACTCAGAAATTGCTCCTGGCAGGCACAGGAGACCATATGAGATGCTGAGATTCAAACCATTGTCCTGGATAGGCTGCATGCAAGGCAAACACCCTGCCTCTGTGTTATCTCTCAGCCCCATAATTTATCTATATTTTAAAAATTGTATATAGATGTTAATATAAAATAAATATAGCTTCAGATACATCTACAAATATAAAATATACATATATTATACTGTATATATTCTGTAAGAGCATTTAAAAATCTTTCTGATGGAAAACAAGAAATACGAATTCAATTAATTTAATATTTTACATTGCAATGTACCATGTTTGTAATATTACTAACATATTTAGTTTTGACATGCACCCATAGTATCAATCACAACTAAAATGTCCATTAATATCCACTATTGTTTTTAAGTCATGTCTAGTCCATCTCTATATTCACTTACTCCCTTTTTTCCCGAATCTAACAATCTGAATTTTGTAATCCAAATACATGGGTTTGTTATCATTTGGAACTATTCCCTTGTTTAGTTTCACCAAGAAAAGCGGTCCTGTTTATTTAGGTATGCCAATCTTTCTTTCTTTGTAGAGAAATTATCTTTTGTCCTTTAAAAAAGTATTTACTTGTAGGGGCCAGAGAGATAGCATGGAAGTAGGGCATTTTCTTTGCATTTAGAGGGACTGTGGTTCGAATCCCGTCATCCTATGGTCCCCGAGCCTGCCAGGAGCAATTTCTGATTGTAGAGCCAGAAGAAACCCCTGAGCACTGCCAGGTGTGACCCCCCGCCAAAAAAAAAAAAAAAAGTATTTACATGTAATGCCAATATTGTGATATTCTGAAATGTATCCTAAGGAGACAATATTAAAATTGTGTTCTTATTTACATGTTAAATTCTACAATTACTTTTAAATAATCTACTTTATACTGTTTCCCACTCCACATGTAGAGGACTTATTTTTTTTCCAAAGTGGGCAAGACTACCACTTCAGAAGATATTCAAAGCATAGAAGTAGACTTTGGTGCAACTGAAATGGCTCTTTCAGTTTGTTTACTAAAACATGGTATATTTCCAAGTGTCCACAGACTAACTTTTTTCTGAAAAGGAAATAATATGCCAAGTAAATTAGAACAGAACAACTCACGATGAAGTTAGTATGTTATCTATATAGACAGGCTGGTAGGAAAGAAGGCTGAACAGAGAGAACAATTTTTGGACCACACCCAGTGGCCCTCATGGGTTACTCCTGGTTCTGAACTCAGAAATTGCTCCTGGCAGGCTCAGGGCATCATATGGGAAGCTGAGAATCAAATCCGGGTCTTCCTTGGGTCAGCCACTTGCAAGAAAAAATTGCACTACCTCTGTGCTATGCCCCCAAACAAATTTATTTTTATTTAAGCAAGTCAGTTTTAAATAGTAAATTGAAAGAATTTTAGGATATGTACACCCATCTTGCTACCACCAAAAACAAAATGGAAGAATTTTATCTTTTCAATATTTTAATCATCATATCCTCTTTTTCTATTAACCTCTCCACCCCACAGCAGTGAAATTTCTTACTCATTATTATATCACAATTTCATTTTTCCCTTGTTTAGCCTTGACCACATAGAAAAGGACATACTTTTTACTCAAGAATGTGAGAGAAAGAAAAATAACATTATAAGAGTAAAGATTATTACTTGTTTAAAAGGTAAAATAGGAAAAGAGACTCAGCATCAAATATTATTAAATGTATTTTGAGAATGAAAATAAACATAAATGGTATGAATATAGCAATCACTTTCTTGCTCTCTCACTGACACACCACTTAGATAGACTTTCATGCACAATATAGCTATAAATACAATAAAATGTATAGTGCCAAAATTTACAACAGAAAATTGTTGGACACAGGTGACATTGTAAAGAGATCAGGAAGCAAAGAATTTCAGAGAAGCAAAGTCATCTGTGATTTATAAAAATGAAGCTTCTCCAATTACAGAAGACCTGAAAAGCTACAGTTTTTAATGAGGCCCATAACAGCACTAATCCACAATGATGACTTAGTAAAATGTCGCTTGCAAAATACCAACCTGCTGCACTCACAGTATGGTTGCATGTTTAAATATCAATTTCACGTGTATTTGAAAATGATTTTAAAAATATATTGCAGCATCCAACTTTAATTTTGTTTGCTAGTAAATGGATCAGAAAATAAGTGCACATCCTAAAAACTATAGTCTGCATAGTCTCCAAAAATGCAATCACATTGGTTCATATAGACCTTAAATTAAATCATTCCACCCCTAAGGTACAACCATTAGAGTTTGGATATACAAATATTAGTGACTATCCCAAACTCAAAATTGCCCTCTTCGCTTTGATGTTATGTTTTATTTCGGTCTTAAATTTTGACACAAACAACAAAACATAATCCAGTGATGTGTAGAATTTTCTAGAGCACATGCAGTTTCATTCCTAATTATATCAGTTGCCATGCTGGGTCTTGCCTGCAGTCTTTTAACCTTTTCAAATCAAGTGAAGGAAGTCACTGTTTCCTATAGCAGCTAGTATCAGCAATTTCCATAGTGATCCTCTTTTTTTCAGTGAAATTCTTAAACTGCGAACTCAAAACAAAGCCTACAGGATACTGTTTTAATGTCCTTCCTAACTCTGCTTGGTATAGCTTCAGGCAATTTAAAGGTTTACCAGCAAATTTATCAGTGGTTACTCACCATTCTACATCTTCTCATATTTTGAGGATTTTTAGCATTTCATTGGCAATGTTATTAAAGAAATGTTAAAAATATCTCTGAGTAACCAAAGTGATATTTGCTCATCAGTCTAGTGACAATAAGGAAGAAAATGCTAAACAAAAATGTGTGGTTGGCATTAGGTAACCAGTTTTTATTTCATTAGCTTCTATTTAGGCCAAAAACCTTGGAATCACTCTATATTTTTCTTTCTCCTCCTTGTTAAGCAAATCATTAGAGCACTTCTTCCTAATTCCTTGAATATAAAAACTCAATATCAGACATTCCCCTATTAATCAGTTTCTACTAAGATTTCTCCAGAGCATATATGTTCTAAGAAGCAACAAACTATCTTATTTATAGACAGTACCACACAATATGACAGACACTTCCTGCCCCATTCATATCCTAAAAACTCAACATATCTTCTACTTCTTTGACTTCTATTTTTTTCAGTTACACTATTTTTTTTTGTTTTAAGAAGGAAACAGATTTACCCCTACCTAGAATATACACTTGTTATAGATACTTTTCTTTAATTTTGTATTAATTTCTCACACAAACTTCTTGTCCTTCATGTCACTTCCTTGGAAAGGCCCTACCTGGGCACTATATTTAAACCCTAAACAACTCAGACTTTCTTCCAATATTTTTTCTAGCTATGGTTTCCTTTCTATTGAGAATGTAAGTAACAAATTATAGCATGAGCTGCTACCAAAAGTTAAATAAGAAAACAATATGGAGATTCCTCAAAAAACGGGAAATTGAGCTCCCAAACTATCCAGGTATACCACTCCTAGAGAAATACACTAGGAACACAAAAATACAATTCAAAAATCCTTCCTTACACCTATATTCATTGCAGCACTATAGAACTATATGCAACCAAGATGCCATAAAAAAATGTGGTGCATATACACAATGGAATATTATGCAACAGTCAGGAGAGATGAAGTCATGAAATTCTCCTATACTTGGATGTACCTGAACCTATTATGTTGAGTGAAATCAGTCAGAGGGCTAGAGATAGACACAGAATAGTAACATTCATCCATGGGTTTTAAAAAAAATTAAGGAAATTATTGTAATAATTCCCAAAGACAATAGAGATGAGGGCTGGAAGGATTGGCTCACAATATGAAACTCACCACAAAGAGTAGTTAATGCAGTTAGGGAAATAACTACATTAACAACCATCATGACTATCTTAATGATTGAAAGAAGTAGAATGTCTGTTTCGAATATAGGCAGGAGGGAATGGGAGGGAATTTGTGTTGGGAATGTTGCACTGGTGAAGGGGGTATTCTATTTATGACTGAAACCCAACTACAGCCATTCTTATAATCAGGGTGATAAAATAAAGATTTTATATAAAATAGAAATTTAAAAACAAATATAATTCACTCTAAACACAAGCGAATGATTATTAATTTAATTTTTTTAAAAATAGCACCTTCAAAGACATAATTTTCTAAATTGCATACATAAATATTTACTTTGATTAATTATATATTAAGAGTTCCCAGTTTTGGGGCCAGAGAGATATCATGGAGGTAAGGTGTTTGCTTTTCATGCAGAAGGTCATTGGTTCAAATCCCGGCATCCCATATGGTCCCCTGAGCCTGCCAGGAGCGATTTTGAGTGTGGAATCAGGAGTAACCCCTGAGCACTTCCGGGTGTAAACCCTTCCCCCCCCCCCCCGCAAAAAAAGAGTTCCCAGTATCAGGAGCCAGAATTATAGCACAGTGGTAGGGTGATTGCTAACCCAGGACGGACCTGGGTTCAATCACTGGCATCCCATATGGTCCCATGAGCCTGCCAGAAGCAATTTCTGATCACAGAGCCAGGAGTAACCCCTGAGTGCTGCCGGATGTATCCTCCCCTCAAAAAAGACAAAGAGTTCCGAATATCACATACCTTCATTAAAACTTTGAATAAAAAGTGATTTATATTTTATAGTCTACTGGTATAAAAGAAAATTTTATTATAAATTAAATTGTATCCATTATTATAAATTATTGTGCATTTTTATATTTTATTTATAATACTCTATTTAAAATTCCTCTAATTTATCCATTCACACTGAGTGTTATTTTCTTTTGGAGAGGTTTGAGCCAGATCCAGTGATGCTCAGGGGTTACTCCTGGCTCTGCACCCAAAAATCTCTCCTGGCTACCCTTGTGCAAGGCAAACACCCTACCACTGCACCACATTCTGGCCCCACACTGAATGTTTCTTTATTATCATTTATCAAATATTTGTATACATTTAATGGAAAAGTTTTATACATTTGAGATATTTATCAGATTTACAAAGCTGCTTTAAAATGTTTTAAGTTTGAGATATATAGAATCTTTGATTCCTTGAGATGCTGTCAAACGTGAATTTATCACTTAACAATTTTTAGACATCTTAATTTTAAATGTATTTCCTATTCCAATGTAATATATAAATGTGTACAATTTTTTATGATTTTTAATTTTCATTTGTCCTTAATTTAGTTGTATTTTTAATATATTATACGATGCAGTGTTGCATAAATTATAAAATATATAGATCCATGTGTTGAGTGAGTCCTCCCTAGTATAGCACTTCTAGCCCCTTTGACCAGAGCATCTGAAGATACAGGGTAATGATGGAAAAATAATTCACAAGCAGACAGTTAAATTTCATCGGAGTCAGCATGCTTTATTCCTCACAGCCTTTTCTCTGCCGTTGAGTCTTTCTGCCATCTGCTTTCTTTGAAGAGCTCTCCCTGGCCTCTCTCCTAAGTCATGTCTTTCTTCCTGTCCTTTTGCTGCTTCTCCCACAACTCCCCACAGCCAACCATTTTTATCCTTTATTTTATTTATTTTATCCTTTCTTAAATTTTTATTTATTTTATCCTTTATTTAAAGCAGGTGTGGGCTGGTCTGATCATCCAAGTGGGGTCAACATCTCAAAAGAAAGCTTAGGTAAAGGATGTTGGGGGAAGGGTTACAATGCGGAAGATATATTTTACCTCAGATGCATTGCTAACTGTCCCAGATTCACTTATTAAATAATATCCATCTTAGTGATGTATACTATGAAACATTAAAGTAGTCTTGTTTCAGATAACTGAATGACATTTACTTGAATTATCATTTCTATTGAGTTTTGGGTCCCCTTACTATGTGGGCTCCCAACGTGAACTTCTCTGCCAATTCTAAACAGGATTTAATCTAGCTCTTCACAAATATACATCTATTTTGTCCCTGTCTTCATTGTTTAGTGTTCTTAATAGAACCTTATCTTTAAACAACAGTTTTCAAATCATCTGCACTTTAGTAATATCTGATATTTTTTAAAGTAGGCCCTTTTAAACATCATTACTTTAAACCCTTTAAGGTTTTTCCCTTTGGACCTCCAGTCCCTGCAGTTGTGGTATTGTTTAAACTACTCTCTCTTTTACTTCAATACACAGTTCACACACAGTTGTGTGTCCCAACACACAAATAAAATTTGAAATAGGGATCAAGTATTTATATTTTGTCGGCTCTCTCCTCAATGACTCTAGTAAGGTGCTAGTATTGAAATAAACTATTTAAGGAAAATTCAACAAAGAAAACCAACTATAAAAATATTCATGTCAAGTTAAAAATAAAAAATAAGAAATATAAAAAGTAAGTTTACACTGAATATGTTTACTTAAGAATACTTTGAATATTGAGGGGCATATAGGCTGTTTCCAGAGTCTGGCTATTGTAAACAATGCTGCAATGAATATAGGTTGAGAAAAGGATTTTTGTATTGTATTTTTGTGTTCCTAGGATATATCCCTAGGAGTGGTTTAGCTGGATCATATGGGAGCTCAACTTCCAGCTTTTGGAGAAATCTCCATATCGCTTTCCACAAACTTTGGACTAGACGGCATTCCCACCAGCAGTGGATAAGAGTTCCTTTCTCTCCACATCCCCACCAGCATTGCTTGTTCTCATTCTTCAATAGATGAATGGTTAAAGGAAGTATGGTACATATAAACAATGGAATATTATGCAGCTGTCAGAAGAGATAAAGTCATGAAATTTTCCTATACATGGATGTATATGGAATCTATTATGCTGAGTGAAATAAGTCAGAGGGAGAGACATAAACACAGAATGGTCTACCTCATCTATGGGTTTTGAGAAAAATGAAAAACATTTGTGTAGTGATTCTCAGAGACAAAATAAAGGAGGACTGGAGGGTCCAGCTCTAGACATGAAGCTCACCACAGGGATTGTTTAGTGCAGACACAGAAATAATTACACTGAGAACTATCATAACAAAATGTGACTGAATGAGGGAAGTAGAAAGCCTGTCTAGAGTACAGGCCAGTGTGGGATGAGGAGGAAGGAGACTTGGGATATTGCTGATAGGAATGTTGCACTGGTGAAGGTATATATATTTATATATATATGTATAATATTTATAATGTATAATATATAATATATATAATATATATATAATATATAATGTATAATATTTATATATTTTTATTTTATATATATAAAATTAAAAAAAAGAAAAGAAAAGATAAAGCCTACCAATGCTTACCACAGGCTGTGTTCTTTACACTGACTGTATAGAATGAGGAGGTACAGTAAATGCACCCCATATACACCTTAACCTAGGCCCTTCGCCTGGTCTGTATTGTGAATTGGGGGACAAAAATAATAAAAAAAAATAAAAAAAAGAATACTTTGAATATAGTATAACAATGGCAAAGGCTGTAGCATCAAAGCTGAATAAATGGGACTACATCAAACTAAAAAGTTTCTGTATGGCAAAAGAAACACAGTCTAAAATTAGAAGAAGCTAAAAGCTATAAACCAAAAATCTCCATCAAAAAATGGGAAGAGGAAATGAGGAAATGTCTTATTTGAGGAAGACTAAAAATGGCCATTACACACATGAAACATGTTTATCATCACTTATCATTGGGGAAATCCAAATCAAAACAACAATGAGCTATCATCTTATACCAGTGAGGATGGCACATATCAAAAACATTGGAAACAATCTCTGTTGAGCAGAATGTGTTGAGAATGTAACTCTGATCCACTGCTGGTGAGAATGCTGACTTGTTCAATCCCTATGGGAAATAGTATGGAGGTTCTTGGTAAATGCAAAATTGAGCTGCCATATGTATGACCACGCAATCCCACTTTTGGGTACTTATTTCCTGAAAGAAAACTTTCATTAAAAGGTGTATGCACACCACTATTTATTGAAGGTTTAGGAATTGGAATCAACCTAATTGTTTAACAACAGATCAGTGGATCATGAAGATATGGTACATATATTCAATGGAATACTATATAGCTTTAAGGAATGATATAATCATGTAGTTCTCCGCAACCTGGTTGGAACCAGAAGATAATATGTTAAATAAAGTAAGGCAAGAGGAGGATAAATGCATAATTGTTGTGTATGTAAATATTTTTGGGATTATTATGTTACTGACCCTACCCTGATGGGTGATTGTGCCATACCCTAGGGTGTGACCTGGCATTCTGCCCTCACCCTAGGGTGGTACCTGATTCTGTTTCCACCATTGGGTGGTATCTGATCCCACCATTGGATGGTACCTGATTCTGGGGGATAAAAACAAGGGTCTGTGAAAGGAGAGAGGAGAATGGAATTTAGAGGCTGGAGCATTAGTCCTTGCAGATGCAGGCCTCTGCTGTTGATTTTTAAAGCCATTTCCCCTGCAATTGTTTTGGGACTAGGAGATGCTGGGACAGTTTTTTTGTTTTAATCTGATGAGTTACCATGGTGTCAAACCAGTCCAAACCATTTTTTTGGTTAATTTTGTGCTCAGCTGAATGCTTTCCCTGTTCGGGTGCAATTATATTGCATGTCAGGCCCTGAAGAGGTTGACTGAAGGAGGAATGGAAGATGAGGTATTTCCCCTCCAGCTCGGAGCTCGCGTCTGCCACCCTGTCCAGCCGACGGTCTGAGGTGAAACGGCGGGTAAACAGCTCACAGACAGTCAGGCTTGTGGAAATATTAGCTTTAGTCGGTGGACAAGACTGAAGTCCAAAGACTCAGCATAAGTTCCAGCCAAAAGCCTCTCGCCTTCCACAGACCCTTGTTTTTATCCCCCAGAATCAGGTACCACCCAATGATGGGATTAGATACCACTCAATGGTGGAAGCAAAATCAGGTATCACCCTAGGGTGGGGGCAGAATACCAGGTTACACCCTAGGGTAGGGCACAATCACCTATCAGGGTAGGGTCAGTAACATAATGATCCCCTAAAATATGTACATACACAACAATTCCCCCGTTTGTTTTTAGTAAACAAACAATATTGTCTACAATTATTAAAGGAAAAACTAGTCAACAATAAAAGAGTGGCTGTTTGCATAAGCGCATCACAGGAAAATGTTAAGAAAAACTTCTAACCTAAACACAGGGTGTCTAAAACCAGAAACATGTATCAAGGAATCAACTACAAGCTCCTGAGAAGAAAAAGGAAACTATATACAAAATATGCAAAACAGACAGACACTGAACAAGACATACACATATAGACTTCACAAAAAATATGGCCATAACACTCACTCATACTAAAAAATATTTGTTGGAAAGGATCCAAAATAGAGCAAAAGAAAAGAGAATTTAGCTGAATCAACTAAAAGCGCCTTAAAATGTAATAGCTGGCAACTGTTTAGATAAATCATTTCAGATTCAAAACAAAATTTTTTTATGGCAGAGCAGAGCAGATCTGAAAGAGAATTTCATGCAGAATACAAACTCTACTATAAGTGTATAACAGTATATATATACAAAGTTATTGTATAAAAGTAACTCTATAATAATGAATCATAGGCAAGAAGCACTGTGAAGAAAGTCCACCATCATTATGTCAGTTTCTTAAAACCTAAATTGAGGGAAATAAAGCAATGATGTTAAAATAAAGAGTGAAAGTCCTTAAATGAATATACCTAGAAAGAAAAACAACATTAATATGATGAGAAATTTCTCTTTCAGGTGAACCTTGACTAAATTAAATTGTAATATTTCATGATTAACTGAGACCTAGAGCAATAATGAAATTAAGACATAAATCCATCATACAAGAAAACACATTGGGGGTCCATGATATTCAATCCATATTCATTGATCATGCCCGTGGAAAGAATACTAGAGCATTAATAGCAACCTATAAGGAAGTGAAATGATTATCTGGTGTTCACTGTAGATTTTTAAGAAGTATAAAACCGGATGTATGCTGCTGTGGATTTCACCAATGTATTAGGGACTTTTTTGATCTTCTTGTCATAAAAATTGATCCAGTGTTGTTTTGCAGCAATTTTACAGTATGAAGTACAGTGTCCATAGAGAACTTTACCATAATGGTTTGACACTGATGATAAGTTGTATTTCTTAATCTTGCTTTTATTCTCTGAAGTAAATTCTACTAAATTGAGGTCTTCTAAAGGAAAATCTACATAAGTGTGCAATTTTTTTATTTGCTTGCCATCAAAAGCAAAACGTTTCAAGTGTATTATAAGTACTGGTGGCAGTTTCCATAAGTACGTTTTCTTTGAAAAATCCCTTCTAGTTTTGCAGCTGTTGCACAGAACTTTGTTGTCATCCATTAACTTTTCTTCTTTAAAAAATTCAGAGAGGCATTCCTGTAATGTACATTTATCTGTAGATGTAACAGCCAGAGACAAATGAACAAATGTCTCATAAACCTCAGACTTTTGGTGGCATGTTAGACACTGTAGTATATAGATCTGAATTGTCCTTGAAAGAGATCATAAATTATATATTTGTGAGCCTTTTGGTGTTCTGGACTAAATTGTTCATAATTTTCATTTTCCATAAGATGTGTAGTTTTGTCTGTCATTAGATTTACAGTAAGCAAGTCCTGATGTAGTCCCTCTATTAGGAACATCAGTAGTTCGTGTGGATCCTGCTGATTGTGTCCAGCAAACTGGTCATTAAGTAAACCAATTGTTACTTTGAAGCTTTTAGGGTTAATATATCTATGAAATCCATTTCCCATGGTTTTGATAAGCCGACCAAATTCTTTGGCTAACTTACCTTCATGCCCCATTGGATTTTTCTTGTTAATATCCTTTTTATAATGATCTTGATGAAAATACTGAGTCAAGTCTGAAATATTATACAAGCATTGCAATATTGAGTTCATGTAGCAAGAGTTTCCTATATTTTGGAGCCCAGTAAATACAGGTTCTTGTCTTTCCTTTTGCATCTCAAAGTGTAAGGGTTTATCACTACCATCAGTCTCACTCAATTTATGGTGTGTGACAGCTAAATCCTTGTTCCCTGCCCCAGAGACCTCATCAATATTACTGCTGTTAGTGTCTGGAATATTCTGTTTTTGCTCTGAAGGGGAGTTTATAGTCTGAACCTGATCATTTGTGCTAGCCCGATTTCTAACTCCTTAAACATTAGAGGCATAGTATTTTTTACATTTCCATGTACATGCATATTAGCTTAAGTTAACCTCAAATTTTAAGTGGGTCTTTAAATTTAAATTATTAAAGTTTGGGTCTCCTGATTTCATTGTTGTTGACTTGGGCTTAGATATTTATTTCTGTTTTCTTTTAACCCAATGGTGGAAGCAGAATCAGGTACCACCCTAGGGTGGGGGCAGAATGCCAGGTCACACCCTAGGGTAGGGCACAATCACCAATCAGGGTAGGGTCAGTAACATTATGATCCCTAAAATATTTACATACACAACTATTCCCCTGTTTGTTTAGGGTAAGGTCAGTAACATAATAATCCCCAAAATATTTACATACACAACACATAATGATATTTATATGTGATATTTAAAATAACTGCATAAAGAAATACAATGGTATAAATGAGAGTTGTTTCTAACACTATTGGGTCCAGAGTAAAGAGAGGAGAAGAAACACTGATATGAAAGTATGGGGTAACTTCTTGCAAGCTTACTTTAAATGCAAAATTGGGATTAGGAGGGAGTAGAAAATATCTAGGAACTTGATCTTTTCTAGACTGGACTCTATTGTTTTAGAGGTTAAGTAAAGGGAGGAGCCAAATCCCCAAAAATGAGTTTCCCTGTTTCTAAAGGAGGGTCATGAGTCAATAGCCAGGATCTGCATTCTGGTTATACCCTTGATTACCAGAAAATGCAGCTTCAAGGACATATTTGAAGAAGATAGAAAAAGTATTGTCTTTGCTTTTAAGGCTGGCTATTATACAGACAAGGGGTTCTCAAATAATCTTTGGTACTGGAATTTCTGAGCCCAATTATTTGATAGAGGCCATACTTTTGCCTGATATTTATTATGGAGAGTAGCCAAATACTGACTGATAATGTAATGCCAGCATCTCTTCGGAAATTCCTCAACAGTCCACGCAGGGGAAAAAGGCGTCCACAGAGGGCTTTTTGAGGAACCCCATGAGTGTTAATTTAGTTCTCCCCACCAGGAAAATCTGAGGATACATCTAGTGGGCTGATCCCCCCTAAAAGTTTAGGTATGCCCTGGCATTACACCCTTCTTTTTTTTTTTTTTTTAAGGTGACACCAGGTAGTGCTCAGGGGTTACTCCTGGCTCTGTGTTCAGAAGTCCCTACTGGCAGGCTTAGGGGACCAAATGGGAAGCCAAGATTCGAACCACCTACCTTCTGCATGCAAGGCAAACGCCTTACCTTCATGCTATATTTTTGGCTCCACTGTCCAATTAGAAGGTAGAGAAATAATTAGCACCCAAAAAAAATTAAAAGTTATCAATCTGATCCTAACATGTAGGGTTCAGAAGCTGTAATTTATATAGCTAAATTGTTTAAAATAGTATGAAGACTAGGATATCAGTTATAATTTATCTTATGAAAATCTAAATATAGGCTGGTTACTTTAACATATAGATTGAGAATCTATCCTGACACTGAGGAATTAGAACAAATAAGTAAAGTACTTTAAGCAAGAAAATTGTAAGGAGCAGAAAAAAAATTGAAGTAATATTAATATCTTCTGTTTGTGCATAAGCATAGAAAATTTAAAGTTTAGAGAAGAATTAAGCAATAAAAAAACCAGTAGAATATATAGGGCCCGGAGAGATAGACAGTGGCGTTTGCCTTGCAAGCAGCATATCCAGGACCAAAGGTGTTTGGTTCAAATCCCGGTGTCCCATGTAATCCCCTGTAAATGCCAGGAGCTATTTCTGAGCAGACAGCCAGGAGTAACCCCTGAGCA
The DNA here is from genome assembly GCF_024139225.1 of Suncus etruscus. Taxonomy (NCBI): domain Eukaryota; kingdom Metazoa; phylum Chordata; class Mammalia; order Eulipotyphla; family Soricidae; genus Suncus; species Suncus etruscus. The sequence goes on along the minus strand of NC_064848.1, from coordinate 99,962,666 downwards.
CCGCCGGGTGTGGCCCAAAAACCAAAAAAAAAAAAAAACAAAAAAAACAATAGAATATATAAACAAATATTGATAGGAATATTATTAGAAGGGGGACTGCTGGTGTGCTGAATGTCCCCATATACACATATACATATTTCCTAAATTCCAATGAATTTAGATAAGACAGTAAAACTATATTAGTAGCTGCTTTAAACAAAATAGGCTTAACAAGAAACATATATACACACAAGAGTAAAAGGTGGTATTTTTGTTTAAGAGTCTATAAGTTCAGTCTTTTGATTTTTATGAGTATTATCAGTTCAGTCTTAATTTTTATCTGCGGGTCTGATATCATCTGTTCTCAGGCAGTCTCCAGTAGTTAGCTGTCAACAGGAGTTTCCAGGATGTCTGCATTCTGGTCCCTTTTGGTGGTCACAGGATGGGCGGAATGAGCAGCTGAAATCTACGGAGAGTTGAGTTGCTTATCTGCAAACGTATCCTTTCTCTGTCCAGGTGGAGACCAGGCAAAGACTCTGTTTAGGGGCCCAGATAGTTCCTGTGTTCTTTCTGAAAAACTGGAAACTTAAGCTAGATGTTAGTGCAGACGTTGTTTTTGAACAATATTGTTGCTTACTATTGACTGGGTTCCAGAGAAAATGTCTCCAGACCTGTATTAAATTCTGATAGCTTTAATTATTTTCAGGGGAAGCTATAGGCTTTCCTTCTAGATTTATACTCTAGAAGTTCTATCATTTAAGAAATATTATAAAGGGCATGTGGGCAGAGAAAATCCAATCTCTGTTTTTAGGATGGCAAAGGGCGTAGTCTCTACCTATAAGAAAAGATGAAATTTTTATGCTACCTTGACTCCAAGTGATGCAATTGACTGGTTTGATTCTGCAGTTTTAATTTCTAGAAAAGATCAGATAAGATAGTGGGATTTACTGAGCAGATCAGGTACTGGAGCTGCAAGTGGTCCTCCCCTTTGGGAGGACAGAATTTTTTTTAAATGATAACCTAAAAATTAAGTCAAAGCAACATAGCATTCATTTTAAACTTGTTATGAAGCAAGGTAAATTCCTTATGGTCATAATATTTAAATGTATTTTATATGCAAGTAAAAAGTAGTGGTGGTAGGTATAGCTATATATTTTTATATGTAACAGTATTTGTATTTACTTTGTTTTACATTTAAAAGTCCAATAAGTAATTACTCCTGTGATATATGTATTCAAAGTAAGCAGAGAAAAAATATAGTAAGCTAGTATAAATAACTTCATAAAAAGCATGAGTCAATGTAAGTTTAAATCCATAGTGGATCTAACTAGAGTTCACACTTATATACACATAGAGATTTATAGAAATTCTTGATAGAACTGTTCATGACATTGAAGAAAAAGGTGGCTTTAATTGGAAGCAAAAATAAACAAAAGTAACTACATTAAATTAAAAATCTTTTGGGGCCGGAGCGGTGACACAAGCAGTAAGGCATCTGCCTTGCGCTCGCTAGCCTAAGACAAACCCTGTTCGATCCCCTGGCGTCCCATATGATCCCCCAAACCAGGAGCAATTTCTGAGCACATAGCCAGGTGTAACCCCTGAGCATCACCAGGTGTGGCCCAAAAAAACAAAAAAAAAAATTAAAAAGCTTTTGAACCTCAGAGGAAACAAAGTCCACAACACAAAGACCACCTACAGTAAAGGAAAACTATTCACCAAATACCTACCTGATAAGGAATTAATATCTAAGATATATATATATAAATAATTGAGCTTAACAGGGGGAAGAAAAGATATTCTCATAAAAATGGGAAGAATAAATGAATAGACATTTCTTCAAAAAAAGAAATGCAAATGGCCAAAAGATACAGGAAAAAATGCTCCACATCATTGATCATTAGGAAGATGCAAATCAAAACATGGTAGGAGGAAATGCCACAAAGAACAGAGAAATAGAGCTTAGGCAGAGAAGGGATCATTATGACAATAATAGTTGGAATGGTCGTTCTGGACAAGAATTGAAAGGAAGTAAAGTAAAACACATAATCCCATTCAGTAACTATGGTGCAAACCACTATTTAGAAGGGAAAAAGGTAGGCATGTGGGATGGGGTGAATGGTGAAGGGGGGAGGGGGCATTAAGTGTGATGAAAAGCAATGTAGGGACAATGGTGGCAGAAAACTTGCACTGGTTGAAGAAATGAGTGTTGGACATTGTATTACTGAAACTAAATCATGAACAACTTTGTAACTATCTCAGTGATTCTAAATAAAGTTTTTTAAAAAATTAAAAGTTAAAAGAAGTACACATTATATAGTCAACATTATGTTATAGCCTCATTCAAACTAGCTTTTTGGGGACTATAAATAGATTTAATTGGTAGAGCATGTGCCTCATCATGTGTGAAGCCTTGGTTTTGAACCTCAGTAATAGGAGGAAAGAAATGGAACAAATTAAGTTTGTTTGATGCTACAAACTATACATGATGTAGAAAAGCTCAATAATTTTTATTTTACAGGGCCAGAGAGATAGCATGAAGGTGGGGCATTTGCCTTACATGCAGAAGGACGGTGGTTCAAATTCTGGAATCCCATATGGTCCCCCGAGCCTGCCAGGAGCAATTTCTGAGTGTAGAGCCAGGAGTAACTCCTGAGTGCTGCCGGGTGTGAACCCCCCAAAAAATAATCATAATTTTTATTTTAAAATATTACCACATGTATAAGGGAGTAGGGTAAGCCTTAAAATTATAATATATAATGCAATTCATGCTAGATAATGAATAGAGAGCTTTTCCAAAGTATGCTAATTGGATCTACAAAATAGGTTATGATGTGTACAAAAATTGTTTACTTCTTAATTCTGCATTTTAAACCTCATGGTGGAATGTTATTTATATATTTAAAAATATATCATTTATGTTAGCTGAGAATTGTGCTAAGTATTACAATAGCAAATACAAAAATAATTTTAAAATAATAAAGATAATTTTAAAACTAAGTATCTCTGAAGACTGTGTTCATGAGTAGTCAGTGAGGCATTCACAAAAGCCAATGAAGTAAAACAGAAATAGACACTGAAAACCATTAGGATACTGTTAGACACTTTAGTAGTGCAAGCATTTTCTATTTTGTGTAGATGAAAGTAAAAATAGGAAATAAATATAAATTGATTGTTTTTCTAGGCTAAGTATTTTAATCAAAAGGCCAAAAAAAGTAAATGTCTAATTGCCAAGTCCAAATCAGAACACTGAGAATTGAACAATTGAAGATAAAATGTTAATCAAAGCATCAATAAATATGCAAATGCATTTACTCATTGATAAATCTTTCAAAAACCAGGACATCTGTATAATTTACTTGAGTATATAATGTTATATAAAATGAGAGCTTTGCTAGTGTTTATCTTACTATAATATGTTTTCAATATAAAATAACAGATTTGATTATATGGTAGATAGTATGTACATATAGATAAGTAGTGCATAGATGGTGTTATGTTAATGTATATATGATAGATTTGCTATTAACATTCTAGTTTCTAAACATTCTGAAATTTAAAGCATTTAGTTTTTAAAATATTTTAGAAAATTTTTACCTGCTTGAATAATGTAAAATGAATTACGGGGATGAGAAAGGAAGAAACAGGCACCACAATTAAAGCCTTGATACCATATCACCCCTTAGCACTACTTGAAGTGAATCTGGTTACCCTTGCTCTCTCAAGGCCCAAACAACATGACATTCAGGCTCAAATGTTAAATAATTTGATCCAGTGTGTCAGCTAGCACTGAGGATGACTTTGGGACCTCTTGTCACTGCTTTGGGGGCAGAAACAGAGGTCATCTTTCAATTCTTAAAATAGCTTGCCTTGGTTTCCCTGATAGTCTAACTGATTGGTGAAGTGCATTTCAGTCATCATGTGCCACAGTTCATTTGAACTCAGCAAGAATATAACACTAAATAAGCACTAAAGTAGTGCTTACTAACAAGAACCTGGAAAATAGTACTTTTGTACTATCAAAGCAAGAAAATATACTAGGTATAGAAACATGATATGTCCAGTTATTCACTTAAGGAACATTATGCTTATATTGCATCTGACACTGTGTTAAAAATGCAGCAGTAAAATGTACATGCATTGCATCCAATTTATCTGCATAAAATATGAGGCTACTTTTTTTGTTGTTGTTGTTGTTGTTTTTGTTTGTTTTTTGTTTTTGGGCCACACCTGTTTGACGCTCAGGGGTTACTCCTGGCTATGCGCTCAGAAATTGCCCTTGGCTTGGGGGACCATATGGGACACCGGGGGATCGAACCACGGTCCATCCTACGCTAGTGCTTGCAAGGCAGATACCTTACCTCTAGCGCCACCTTCCCGGCCCCTTTTTTTGTTTGTTTGGTTTTTTTTGGGTTTTTTTTTTTTGGGCCACACCCGGCGGTGCTCAGGGGTTACTCCTGGCTGTCTGCTCAGAAATAGCTCCTGGCAGGCATGGGGGACCATATGGGACACCGGGATTCGAACCAAACACTTTAGGTTCTGGATCGGCTGCTTGCAAGGCAAGCACTGCTGTGCTATCTCTCCGGGCCCGAGGCTACTTTTTAAGAAAGAATGTAAGTAGTGGAATATTGGATTCTATTTTATAAAATATAGGTGAAGTAAAACAACTAGAGAAGATAGAGTTTGTTTTTAATATTTTAATTAATTACTTTAAACGCTTTTGTTACAATGTTGTTTATAGTGCGGTAGGTTTTTTTATTCACATAATCAAAGTTATTCATCATTGAGTTTCAGTTATACAATGTACACCACCCTTCAACAGTGAACATTTTCTTCCACAAATAAACCCAATTTCCTTCCTGCTCTCCTCTCTGCCTGCCTCTGGGGCAGACAGTTTTCTTCCGACTTCTCTCTCTCTCTCTCATTCCCTTCATCTCTCCCTCTCTCTATTTCTCTCTGTACTTTCTCTTGCTCGCTCCTTCTCCCACTCTCACTTTTACTTTTTCCCCTTTAAACACTGTGTTTTGCAATATTTTTACTGAAAAGTAGCATGCCTATCTCTATCTCCTTTCTACATCCAATTCTTATCTAGAGTGATCATTTCCAACTATCATTGTAATAGTGAGCCCTTTTATGCCCTTATTCCACTCCTCCACTATGGCAGTGTACTATGGAAGTACTACCATGGACTAGTCCTCTTGGCCCTTGACTCTATTGTCTCTGAATATTATTACCCTAATAATAATTACTGCATAGATGTTTGACAGTAGCTTTATCCACTTATCTCAGGTACTTGGATTGTTTCCAGATTCTGGCTATTGAGAATAGTCCTGCAATGAATATAGAAATGCAGAGTGTTTTTGAGTACCCTGAGACTGGGTCTCAGGTATATGACCAAGTTCAGAAAAACAAATGGGACTATATTAAACTAAGAAACTTTTGCATTTTGAAGGAAATAGTAACTAGGATACCAAGGTTCCCCATGAATTGCTGAAATTCTTTACCCAATACCCTTCTGTTCAAGGTTTAATATTCAAGGTATAAAATACAATGGTAAAGCAAAAACATTTAAAGCCATTCAAAATAGAGCGAAGCACTGAAAAATTTTTTTCTCAAAGAATTCAGAGGCCTAAAAGACACCTGAAGAAAAGTTCTACATTATTAGTTGGAGAGATTCAAATCAAAACAATATAGGATATATCTTACCACAGAAACTGAAATACATCACAAAGAACAAGAACAAGTGTTAGTGTGAATGTGGGGAGAAAGAGACCTTGTTCATTGCTGGTGGGAATGTAGACTAGTCCAGCCTTTTTGAAAATGATATGAATATTTTTCAAAAACTAGAAATTGAGATACCATATGACCCAACACCACTGTTAGTAATAGGCCCAAGAAGCCCCAAACATAATATTCAGAAGACTGAATTTAAAATAAAACCTAATTGAAAATAGAGAGAAAATCTATGAACATCAGAGAAACGATAAGTACAAAAGTGTTGAAAATTTTGAAATAGTAGTAGAACAAGTAAGTGGTATCTAAATCAATAGATTTAGAGAAAAAAAACTTCCTCTGTTTTATTTCTAAAAAAAAAAAGCTAAGGGCAAGCATAAGTATTTGTAGACCTTGTTAATGCCTAGAGTATAAATATCTGTATAAATCATGAAATAATGGTATTTGGGTTTTTATTAATCTCATTTTACAAACTCTATAGAATAAAATTAATGCTATAATGCTTAATCAATGTAATAATTAAGAATACTTAGTTTTTATGCTATAAATTAATAGAATTTAAATAGATTTTATTAAAATACAGTAACAATATAGCATATCATTTTGGTTTTGCATGCATTTGAAAGTTATAATAATAATTAAAATAAAAATGAAAATTAGAGATAATTTCACATGAGTGAGATCAGCATATAAAATTTTTTTGAAATAACCAGTGTTAGTGAAGATTGTTGTAACAAAACCCTAATTATTGGTGGGTGTGTCATCTGTTCAGTCTCTGTGGAAACCAGTGGATATTTCTCAAAAGATCAAAAATAGTATTCCCAGGAGATTATACTACTTGATATCTATTCCCAAACACACAAATATGATTTTAAATAGGTATATACACATCTATACTCATTGTAATACCATGGATAATAGTCAGTATATTGAAACAATCAACATGCCCAATGATATATGAATGATTGATGAATGACTGTTGAAGTAAATGGGGAATTCAAAGTAAGTTTTGAAAATCTTTTACGCATCATTCCATGTCAAAATTATGTTTGAGTTATGTATACAGAACAGAAAATAGTTAAAAATCAAAATAATGATATGATATATAGTATTTTATTCATTGCAAATCAAAATATGATTTAAAGAGATACTTGAAAATATTTATTTGGGACCTGAAGACATAGTGTAGCAAATAGAGCACCTGCCTTGCATAATGGCAGTGTGTTTTGGATCCCTGGCGCCTGAGGGCATTAAAGAGCCAGGAGTGATCCCTGAGCAAAGTCAGGCGTGGCCCACTAAAAATAATTGCTCAATGATTAAGAGAGAGATTAAAAACATAGAATTATGACACTCACTTAAGGGACATGAAAAAATAGGTATGGAAAATAATAATCAAAAACAATACAAACAAGAGCCAGGAGGACTAAACATAGGTAGAAAGCTTGCCCAAAAAAAGGGGGCAGAGTGCAGTCAAGACAGAAAATGAGCCATTATGACAATAGCTGGAATGATTATTCTAGACAAGATTTTGCTGTTGAAAGGAAATAAAATGATATTCATGACACCCTTTAATAGTATTGCAAACCAGAGTTCCTAAAAGTGAAAAAAGGAGAGGGATAAGGAGAAGGGGGAGAAGACAAAGTGGAGAAGAGAAAATAGAGGCTGGTAGAAGGGAAAGTAAGAACATGGGTAGTGGGAAATGTACTCTTTTGAACAGATGTAGGGTGGAACACTGCATGACTGAAACTGCATATCTCAGTGTGACTCCATTAAAAAATAACATTTTTAAAAAAGAAAATAGCATTTACTTGGTCTATTAAAATTCTGTGGTTATGTGAAAGAGTGTGAACTTTCAAGTCAAGCAATTTTTTTTTATTACCAGACAAGTCTTTCACTAATTTTATTATTCAGAACAAAAATGAGAATCAAAAATTGGGAACTAAATGTCTTGCATTCAAATTACGTTGTCATTTACTACTCAGGTGATCATGGGCAAAATATGTTAATACTAAGTACTTTAATTAATTTTATATATAAATACAGCAGAAATAAAACATTTTATAAATAATTAGAAGAACCTATAAGAAATACACTGATATTCCCCCATTCACTGCACAGTATTAGACATATATTTTTATACATTTTAATCGTCTAATTTGTTTCTCTATTATTGAGCTGGATATAACTTAAAAGGACAAAATATTATGTAGGAAAATTTTTAGTATAAAAATAAAATCAAAAGAATTATTTAACGGATACCTTTCTGTGAGTAACCATATTGTATCTTGAGAGTTTTATGCCAATTGATAAAATTCACAGGTTTTAAGTGTGTGCGTTGAACTTATCATCCTTTAGTTTTTCCTATCTTTCCAATGCACCTGGGATATAAAACCTGGTTGGAATAAATAATTACACTTTCTCACCAGGACAGAGTACAGTAACACACTCATGATATTGGACTTTAGAAACTTTTTAACACATTTAGCAGTCACTATAAATTTTGTAAAATATCAGGAAAAATATCAGAACCTAATGTGATGGATACATAATACCCCAGACAAATATACATGCAGTTTTATGTTAGCCATTTAGAATTGGAGCCAACTAGACACTATGATTAAATATACAGAAATTAGGCACCAAATAATACACAAGATAAATGTAGAGGCTATAGTCAGGAATGAAAAATAACACAATGTAATATAATGCAGTTAAGAAATGAAGAAGTAAAATATTTTAGAAATATTGGAAAATAATGAAGGATAATAAATAGAAAGGGCATTGGTAAAATACAGTGATAAGTAGACTTTTCACTTTCATATAGAACCAAATGGAAACTGCTAATGCTATCATTGAATGTGTATTTTGTACTCATAACAGCCAGAAAGTATGACACACTGACAATTGCAAGAAAGCAAACCAGGTTAATAAGCAAAGCAGACAATAGCTGAAGTTGTGCTTATGTAAATAATTTTGTATTACATTTGTGCATGTGTGTACACACACTCAACCCAATCATCTTAAGCTGAGTTTGGGACTTCATAGAGGAAGTTTTTAAATATAGTATTGCAAATTGGACCTGTACTTTTTGTTATGTTGAAGCTGTGTTTTGTTTTGTTTTGTTTTGTTTCTTTGGTGCAGGGGAGTTTGCTACACCTAGCTCTTCACTAAGAAATCACTCCAGTCAAACTCTGGAGACTTTATGAGATGCTAGGGATTAAACCCAGGTCAGCCACGTAAAGTCAAACGCCCTTCCCTCTGTGCTATATCTTCGGCCCCTGGACATGTATGCTTTTACAAGAAGAGACACTGACAGCCATTCTTGGCTAAATCTCCAAAAACTCATATCTCATTGTAGCTAGTTAATTGTTAAAGAGGAGAAAGATATATTTACCTTTCATAGTCATATACCATAGTTTAACCAACTATAAGGAACATAGCTATGAGAACTGTACTATGGGCTATACCTTGGAATTTACACATTTTGTCTTTTAATTGATCTTGAGCTTGAGGCAAAATCAAGAAATTAATGCTGATAAATATTACTTATTCCATTGGTAATTTTAATACTTAGAATCTAAAGTCACCAAAGAAATGTAGGTGGGTTTTCTTTTGTCTCTTTTCTAAGCAAAGGGATGAGCCCAAGGACATCTTTTGATTTTCTTATGAAATGTTAGGAATGCCATCTAGTCCAGCCTTTATGGAAAACAATATGGAGAGTCCTTAAAAACTGAAAATTGAGCTCCCATATGATCCAGCTATTCCACTCCATAGGGATATACCCTAGGAACAAAAAAGCACAATACAAAAAATGCCTTTCTCACACCTGTGTTCATTGCAGCTTTATTTACAATAGCCAGAATTTAGAAACAACCCAGATGCCCTTCAACAAATGAATGGCCGAAGAAACTATGATACATATACACAATGGAATATTATGTAGCCATCAGGAGAGATGAAGTCATAAAATTTTCCTATATGTGGATGGACATTGAAACTCAGAGAGAGAGAGAGAGATAGACACAGAATAGTCTCACTTATCTATGGGTTTTAAAAAAAATAAAAAATATTTATCTTTATTTTTCTTAAAACCCATAGAAATAAATAATAAATAAATAAATGAAACCCAAAAATAAAAGGTATTTTATATCTTTTATTTCTTATCTTTTATTTTTCTTTTTTTTTTTGTTTTTGTTTTTGGGCCACATCCGGTAACGCTCAGGGGTTACTCCTGGCTATGCGCTCAGAAGTTGCTCCTGGCTTGGGGGACCATATGGGACACCGGGGGATCGAACTGCGGTCCGTCCAAGGCTAGCGCAGGAAAGGCAGGCACCTTACCTCTAGCGCCACCACCCGGCCCCCTTTTATTTTTCTTAAAACCCATAGATAAGTGAGACTATTCTGTGTCTATCTCTCTCCCTCTGACATACATCACTTGACACTATACTTCAAGGGTGGAGAAACCCTGTATCTCCTAGGCCAAGGGAGTTCCCTCTCTAATGCCCCCAATTTTTACTATGCCTATGCAGGAAAAAAAAAACGGGGGGGGGCAAAAAACAGTTTTATTTTATCTATTTATCTATGTATTTATTTTTTTATTTTTATCTTTCTTGACTTCTTTGTTTTGGTGTTGATATTGAAGTTAATGTCTCCCATCCTATTTTATATTATTTTATCTTTCTCTTTCTTTTTGCGCTCTGGCATGGTTTTATTTCAGGACCAAGACTATTAAGTGGTGCTTGCCTTTAGTGCTGTAGTGCTCACTGGATATTTTATTCGATATTTCTTTTTGTATTGTTGTGGTATTTCAATTTTGTTTTTCCCATCCTCTCTCAAACCGAGGTTGGGAGCCTCTAGAAGGACTACACCCATTTTTGGCTTATTTGATTTTACCCCACTTTATTGCTTTTTCTTTCTTCAAACAAAACCACATAATTTGAGCTATCTAGTTCTGCCTCTCAAACAAAGGGGGAAATAAGGGAGGGTACCAAAACCAACCAGATATATGATCACTAAGTAGTAAGCTAGACATAGTGGGGCCCTCTTATTTTAGCAGCCCAGGGATTGAGGGTAGGGGGTAGGGGAGGCAGGATGGGAATGGGGTGGAGGGAGGGCAAATTTGGTGATGGGAATTCCCCTGATTCAATGTTAATATGTACCTAAAATCTACTGTGAAAGATATGTAAGCCAATATGGTCAAAATAAAAATTATATATATATATATATATATATATATATATATAAAAGAATAACCCTGAACACCACTGAGTATGCCCCTTCCCCACTAAAATAACTCTAAAAGAATAAAATGTGTTCTGCACTATAAAAAAAGAAAAAGAAAAGATATTATTATAATAATGCCCAGAGACAATAGAGATGAGGTCTGGAAGGTCCAGCCCACTATATGAAGGTCACCACAAAGAGTGGTGAATGCAGTTAGAGAAATAACTATACTAACAACTATCATGGCAATGTTAATGAGTGAGAGAAGTATAAAGCCTGTCTTGATTATAGGCAGGGGTGGGGGAAGAAGGAGAAGAGGGCCATTGATGGTGGGAAGGTTGTACTGGTGAAGGAGGGTGTTCTTTTTATGACTGAAACCCAACTAAAATTATATTTGTAATTATGGTGCTTAAATATATTATATAAAAATAAATATAAAATAAGTTTAAAGTCAAATTTTGGAAAAACAGCATGGTTTCTAGTACATGTGCCCTAAATATAATCTTTCCCCTAACAAACACATGGCAAACCATGTTGTGCCACAGGACTGCTGGCCTCAAAATACTGTATTAGCCAGGTGTGACCATCAAGCCATCAAGGCCTACTTGCCCCCAAATTTTAAAAGTACAAAGCTGGAATGACAGCACAGCATTAGAGCTTTTGCCTTGCATGCGGTTGGCCCAAGAAGGGCGCAGACAGATCTGGGACAGACCATATTTGATTCTGGGCATCCCATATATTCCTCAACCTGCCAGGAGCAGGCCAGAGCCCTTAGTGCCACCTGATACAGTCCCCCCAAAAATAAATAAATAAATAAATAAATAAATAAATAAATAAAAGTAAATAATTAAAACCAAACTAAATAAAAAAAATGAGCTTCAGTTTCATGTACCCAATTTATTTAACCAAAGATAATTTCTAGGTGCCAGAGCAATAGTGCAGCAGTAGGGGGGTTGCCTTGCATGTGGCTGATCCAGGATGGACTTGGGTTTGATCCCCGGCATCCCATATCATCCCCCAACCCAGGAGTGATTTCTGAGCGCATAGCCAGGAGTAACCCCTGAGCGTCATTGGGTGTGGCCCAAAAACAAAACAAACAAAAAACAATGATGATTTCTTTTTTCAATTTTTTTTGTTAAATTATCTTTATTTAAGCACTGTGATTACAAATATGATTGTAGTTGTATGATTACAGTCATGTAAAGAACACCCCCCTTCACCAGTGCAAGATTCCCACCACCAATTTCCCAGATCTCCCTCCTCCTCACCTCACCCCTGCCTGTACTCTATACAGGCTTTCTACTCCCTCATTCATTCACATTGTTATGATAGTTCTCAGTGTAGTTATTTCTCTAACTGCACTTATCACTCTATGTGGTGAGCTTCATGTCATTAGTTGTACCTACTAGCCCTCATCTCTCTAGCCCTCATCTCTCTTGTCTCTGAGATACTACTAAAAATCTTTCATTTTTCTTAAAACCCATAATTTTAGTCCCTTCTACTTTGCCTTTATAAGTTAATGAATCATGCCAAAGGTCAATGTAATTGCAGGAGCACTGGAAAATTCAAAATAAACTACACAGAATTAATATCTATCCAAGGCACAAGATTCTAAGTCCTAGAACATCAAAAAGGAGGAACTTTAGGGTTCCATATTAGAGGGATGGATTTGTAGTTAAATTTGAGTTCACTCTCTGATGCACACCACAAAAGCTAAATAATGTGACAAACTAGTTTTTTTCAGTGAGGAAAAAGAACATTAATGTAGACCAGATAATATGAAAGGTGGGAGATAAATTTAAATCAGCAATTCAATATGCCTTTGCAAGTGAGTCTGGAATTTTATAAAGGGCATTTGAAGAAATCCCTGAGCTTATTAGTTAAAACAAAAGAGAGTTTTGGCATCCATTGTTATGTCTATGCAACCTTTTCCATGCTTGTTTATAGGACACCTGCTCAATTTTAAAAAAAGATTTAGTCTAGTTCTAGTCCATAGAATTTTTGATTTGTGATTCCAAGAGGTAATTCACAGTTCATTGATATCTTTTGTGTGAATGCATGAAATTGGATTTGGGAATATCCATTTGTTACCTCTTTAACCAGTTATCCATGCATAAACACTTGTGACAGAATTACTATTTCTAAAAATAAAACAACAACTTTTAAAAGAATTATAATTTGGGGCCGGCGAGGTGGCGCTAGAGGTAAGGTGTCTGCCTTGCAAGCGCTAGCCAAGTAAGGACGCCCCCGGCGTCCCATATGGTCCCCCAAAGCCAGGGGCAATTTCTGAGCGCTTAGCCAGGAATAACCCCTGAGCATCAAATGGGTGTGGCCCAAAAACAAAAACAAACAAACAAAAGAATTATAATTTTAATTTAAGAATTATTATTTTTAATTTAATTATTTGAATTTTAATGTAAAATAATTATTATTTTATTGTTAAAACTAGTTCTAGGTGGCCCTACCCTATGAAGGTTTTGGTTTTATTACTAGTACAAGAAATATTTGAGGAAAAACATGGACTTTTTTAATAATCCAAAAGGTCTCAAGTTGTAAAAACAATTTCTTAGCCTTTTTAAGCCTAGAAAATTGTAGGTGATAGACTTGAGTTACATACACAGATATTTTATTTATAACATAGAATACATTTGTGGGGCTGGGCAGTGGCGCTAAAGGTAAGGTGCCTGCCTTGCCTGAGCTAGCCTTGGACGGACCGCGGTTCGATCCCCTGGTGTCCCATATGGTCCCCCAAGCCAGGAGCAACTTCTGAGCACATAGCCAGGAGTAACCCCTGAGCGTTACCGGGTGTGGTCCGAAAACCAAAAAAAAAAAAAAAAAAACAACATAGAATACATTTGTATCCTTTATAACATATTTATAATAAATGTATATACTTTGTATAATAATAATAAGTAGGAAAAAGCTACCTGGATTTAATTATCAGTGCCCACATTTGAGGACATATACTAAAAATTAAAGAATTCTCTATGGGTTTAACTGGGTTCAATTAAAGGAATCATTTCAGAATTATGAATTTCAGAACTCAGAAGTTAAAGGACATAGGATACTAACATATGCAAAATTATGTTTTAAAATTGACAATTTTAATTGATATTTTATATTTTCTTTATTGATATTTTAATTTTATTAATTTATTTTTAATTATTTTATTCATTGCTTATGTGTTTATTTTATATTTATTAAATTTATGTTTGTGTTTATCATTTAATCTATATTTTATCTGTATTTTTATTATATAATGTTTAGGGATTAAACTTTTAATCAATATTCTCAGAGAACAATAAGGTTTTGTAATTTTATAACTCTAGCTCAAGAACTATATAGTAAGAACTATGGGTTTTATTCTTATTCCAGAAATAATACTTTATGACATTAGATGTGAATCATTATAAATAAACATCTATATATACCACATTATGTTTACCCTTAAAGACCTAAGTCCTTTATTATGAAATTGACTCATCTTATCCAATTCCCTTTCCACTTTCTTTCTGGGTGTCATAAATAAGCTTATTATCTAAAGGGTTTTTTTCTTTGGTTCATTTATTTATTTGTATATATCACAAAAAATAAATCATATAATTTTTGGTTTTGACTTATTTCAATAAGGAGAAAGCCTTAAGTTTCATCCATACTGTTGCAAATGGTAGGATTCATATTTATAGCTAAATATTTATATATAACATATATATAGTGTGTGTATTGCTTCTTTTCTATCTTTTGAAGGCACATAATTTGTTTCCAATTCTTAAATATTGTAAACAAAGTTTTCATGGGAGTATATATATACAAATTAAGATGTCTCTGTGTTCTTCAGTTCAATACTCAGAAAAGAACAATCAATTTATATGGACTTTCTTTTTTTGTTTTTGTTTTTGGGTTTGAGGCTATACTGGTAGTACTCAGGACTTAACTCCTGGATCTGAGCTCAGGCGTTATTCCTAGAAGTGCACAGGGAATATTATAGGATGTTGGAGATAAAACTCAGGTGAGCCACTTGCAAAGCAAATGCTTTACCAGCTATAATAAATTTTCAGCCTCTAAAGTTTCTACTTTTAATTGTTTAGGATTTTCATACTGCTTTCCATAATGACATACCAATTTATATTCCCACACACTGTAAAAGGCTATATCTGCAGGTCATTCTTTCTTTGAATTAAACTTCCTAATGGTTTAGGCTCTGGCACTAAAGATAGTACCTAAATTGATTAATGTTCTTGGGATTAAAAAAAATGAATACTTTCTAACAGAAAGAATATATTAACTTAAGCTCCCTGTCCTGCTTTTGATCAAGTACTACAAAATAGGTTTATATTCTGAGTTTCTACAGTGAATTATGTTTTCTGTCTAAAGCACAGTTTATGTTGATTTTGGATCTAAACTGTGAGTCTGATTTGAAAAAATAGAGTCAGCCTCCATACCAGTTCACTGAATATGAACAGGGATGCCAGTGCATGTAAAAACTGAAGGGCAAACATTTCAGTTAGTTGACTTAGACTCTTTCCCAAGGCCATATAAGTAAAAGAAATGAAATTAGTTCTGTTCAGACTTAGGCAATAATTGCAATTGCTTAATGCTCTACTAGATGAAAGTACAGCCAGCATTCTGGCATTTGAAAACTTACTGGCATTTAGACATTTATTGAAAACAGTTCCACTTTTCCATCAGCAAAATTTCTTTGTAGAGCTCCAAATGGCCAAAGACTAGATAACATCTTCTTTTCCTAAAGGGTTGTAGCCCAAAAGTGGAGAAACAACAGTCATTTCAAGGATTGGTGCCATAGCAGCAAAGTTCTCTTGCTGAGGAATAAATGAAAACAGCCTTAGGTAAAGAAAAAAATAGTCAAGGCAAGCTTTTAGCCTTTGTTGACCCAGCTAGCATAAAGCAATTGTTTTAATAGTGTTTTCTAAACATATTCAGGTATCTTCTCAGTTTGTCCGTTTTTGCAGAATGGATAGATTTCATAGTAAATTGCCATTTTGATAACACTACTAGTGGGAAGTGCAGAGTTTAGATATCATGGAAAAGGTAGGAAAACAATTGTTAAACTTAGTTCTTAAAGTGTCTTTCTCCACATGTGCCAACATGTGCTTTGTATTTTGAAAGCTTTCTACGTTAGAATAAAACGAAGCCCAGAATGTTTACACAGTGGGTAGGGTGTTTGCCTTGCAAGAGGCCAACCCAGGTTCAAACCCCGACATCTCCTATGTCATCTGAGCTTGCCAGGAATAATTTCTGAGCTCAGAGGCAGGACTTATCCCTGAATGCTGTACCATGTGGCCCACCACCCAAATTAGGGTAAAATGTTAGAAATTCACTTAACTTCAAAGCTAAAGTTTAATTTGCATATGCTAGTCAGAGATGACTAAAGGACTATAGCCCAAAAAATGGAGAAATAATTGTCATTTATAGGATTGGTGTCATATTAGTATAGTTCTTTTTCTGAGGAATAAAATGAAAACAGCTCAGGTAAAGAAAAAATTAGTCAAGGCAGCTTCTAGCCTTTATTGACCAAGCTTACATAAAGCAATTGTTTTAATAGTTTTTCTAAACATATTTTGGTAATCATATGAATTCACAGGTTTGTTCAGGGTTTTGGGGTCACACAAAGGGAAGCTCAAAGGGCTACTCTTGGCTCTGTACTCAAATCACTACTGGCAAGCTCAGGAGACCATATGAGATGCCAGGAATTGAATGGGTCCGTCCCAGTTCAGCAGCCTGCAAGGCAAAAATGCCTTACCACTATGCTATCTCTCCCACCCCAAAAAGAAGTATTTTAATTTGAAATAATTTGCAAGACTTTTCATTATACTTTGATATTTCATTTATTTACATTCTAATCTGCTTTGAAAATTGAAATCTAGATGGAAGGGTAAATGAGAGGTGTTAATTTCAGAAATAATTTAATGCATATTTCCAAAAACTTGCCCCAAATCTAAACACCATGAAGAATCTTGAGTTTTAGCATGTGCTTTAAGCAATGTTCTTGCTTTGGGAACCAACACATATTAATAAATGGTTGTCTGAAAATATTATTACTCAGTATCAGTTAAATATTGGTGCATATAGCTATAAGAACTATTTGGAATATTAGCCAGAGACCTTTTATTTCTCTTCACTTCCAATCTCCTCATTACATTGTACCCTATAAAATTTCTTTAAGTTAAATATCCAGAACAGGAAAAAGCAACCAAAGATTAACTCTTAGTCACAAAAAGGTAGGTTGATGGGTACCTGAGAAGAAAGTAGCTAAGAGTCAATTAAAATGAACAGAGGGTAAGATTATAGTGATGGATGGAAACTGGACTTTTGGTGCTATAAGGCTTCCAGAAATAAAATTGTAGTGCTATGAACCCAAAACATATATAGTGTTATAAATCATTGTAATCATCAACTAAAATACTTTTTTGCATTATAAAATCACAAGGTTATTTTTGAGTGTGTTACAGGCATACAATGTTTCTTTTTTATTGTGAAGATTACTTAATTGTTAATAATATCTTTATTTAAGCACCGACATGTTTGTAGTTGGGTTTCAGTCATAAAGAACACCTTCTTTCACCACTACAACCTTCCCACCAATAATGCCCCCTATATCCTTCCTCCCCTACCCCCTGCCTGTATTCAAGATAGGCATTCTATTTCTCTCACTCTACTACTGTCTTAATAGTTGTTAGTTATTTCTCTAACTGCACTCACCTCACTTAGTGATAAGCTTCATTTCGTGGGCTGGTCCTTCCAACCCTCTCTTTATTATCTCTGCTTATTATTTAAAATACTTTTAAAGAAATGTTGAAACAAAAGAAAATGTACTGATTTGAACTCTGTCTTGGCAGTGATCATCCTATCAGAATAGAACATATAAGATCATATCAGGTCATAACCTTAAAAATAGATTGGAGCAATTGATATCATAAAATAATATTTGAGCTCATTTTAATATAAATAATGACAATAAATATATAAATAAGTAAGGCACTTATCTTGAATGTATCTGAACCAGTGGTTTTTCCAGTACTAATTTTAACAGTTCCCATATATTACCAGGTGGGATCCCTGGCCACAGAGTTAAGAATAATCCCTAAGATTCCTGATGTGATCCAAAACACCTCTTTCTCTCCTAAAAATAGAATATGGGTGTAGCTATTGTCACTTCAGTACCAAGCACTTTTTAATATAATTTCTTTATTTAAGCACAGTGGTTATAGAAAGTTCATAATAGGGTTTCAGTCATAGGATGTACATTGCCCTTTACCGGTGCAACTTCTTTGCCACCAATGTCCCCCATTTCTTTACCCTCATCCTCTCCCTGTCTTTGGAACAGACATTTTGCTTTTCTCTCACTGTCATTGTCACGGTAGTTGTCAGTAAAATTATTGCTCTGAGTTCACCATTATTTGTGGTAAGTTTCATGTCATGACTGGTACTCTCAGCCTTCATCTCTATTGTCTCTGGATATTATTAACATATTGTCTTTTATTTTTCTTATAATGTGTGAGACTACGCTATATATATCCCCCTCCCTCTGACTAACTTCACTTAGACTGATAGACTCCATATCCATCCATGTAGAGACAAATTTTATGACTTCATTTTTCCAAAGGGCTGCATAGTATTCCATTATGTAGATGTACCACTGATTTTTTTAGCCACTTATTTGTTGTTGGGTACCTAGATTGCTTCAAGATTCTGGCTTTTTAAATAATACTGCAATGACCATAATAGTACAAAGGGCATTTTTGATTTGTGTGTGTGTGTGTTTCTATGGTATATCCCTAGGAGTGATATTGCTGGATCATATGGAAGCTCAAATTTTTTGAGAAATATTCATGTTGTTTTCCAGAAAGTCTGGGCTAAACAGCATTGCCATCAACTGTGAATGAGAGTTTCTTTCTCTCCACACCCACACAAGCATTGGTTGTTCTTGGTGATGTGAGCCAGTATAGGAGGTATGAGATGATACTTCATTGTTGTTTTGATTTGCATCTCCCTGATGATTAGTGTAACAGAAGATTTTTTCATGTGCCTTTTGGCCATCTGTATTTCTTTTTTGAGGAAATATCTGTTCATTTCTTCTCCCCATCTTTTGATAAGGTTAGATGATTTTTTTCTTGTTGAGTTTTGTCAGTACCTTGTATATCTTAGATACTCACCCTTTATCAGAAGACTATTGGGTGAATAGTTTCTCCCATTCTTTGGTTAGCCTTTGTGTCCTGTCACTGTTTGCTTTGAAGTGCAGAAGCTTTTCAGTTTAATGTAATCCCATTTGTTTATCTTTCCTTCTAGTTGCATGGACAGTGGTGTTTCATCATTGAAGATGTCTTTAGTATCATTTTCAATGAGTGTTTTGCCTAAATTTACTTCTTTATACCTTATAGTTTTCGGATTGATATCAAGGCCTTTAATTAATTTTGGTTTGGCCTTTGTGTTCAAGAGAGGTCTGATTTTGCTCTTTCGCATGTATCTGACCAGTTTTACCAATACCACTTGTTGAAGAGGCTTTCCATGCTCCACTTTGTGTTTCTGTCTCTATCAAAGATTAATTGATTATATGTCTGAGGGGACATTCTCAGAATACAAAAATATATTCCATTGATTGAGTATCTGTTTTTATTCTAATACCATGCTGTTTTAATGATTAGTGCTGTATAATACAATTAAAATTGTAGAAAATGTTGCCTACCATCTTCCTTTTTCTAAGAATTGCTTTGGCTATTTGTGGGTATTTATTTTTTCAAATGAATTTCAGGAGTGTTTGATCACTTCTTTGAAGAATGTCATGGGTATCCTTATATGCATTGCATTAAATATGTACAATACTTTGAGAAATATTGTTATTTTAATGATCTTAATACTCCCAATCTATGGAAATGTATATGTCTCCATTTTCTTGTGTTCTCTTCTATTTCTTTTAACAGTTTATTATAGTTTTCTGTGTATAGATCTTTCACCTCTTTAGCTAAATTGACTCCAAGTTATTTGAGTTTTTGAGGCACTATTGTAAATGGGATTTTTAATGTCTATTTCCTCTCTATCATTATTAATGTATAAAAATCCCTTGGATTCTCTGGTATGTACTTTTGAATCTCTGGAATTATTTCTACATGGTAATGGTGTATGGTGTATGACCTTCTTGATTAGCCCTGGAACCCTATTTTCTAGAATTTTTGAGGATATTTTCATTTGCATTCATCAAAGATATTGTTCTGTAGTTCTCTTTCTCTCTTTTTTTTTGGCATCTGTATACTTTTGGTATCTGGGTAATGTTAGCTTCATAAAAACTTTTTGAGAGTGTTTCTGTTTCTTCTGTATCTTAAAAGATACGGATTAGGGGGCCGGGTGGTGGCGCTGGAGGTAAGGTGCCTGCCTTACCTGCGCTAGCCTAGGAGACGGACCACGGTTCGATCCCCCGGCGTCCCACATGGTCCCCCAAGCCAGGAGCGACTTCTGAGCGCATAGCCAGGAGTAACCCCTGAGCGTTACCGGGTGTGGCCCAAAAACCAAAAAAAAAAAAAAAAAAAAAAAAAAAAAGATACGGATTAGGAGTAAATACACTTAAAATGATCAATTTGTTTTTTAAGCAGGTGATAATCAATATTCTAGACATTCTTTCCCACCACACAGAGTAGGAACTAAACAAAAATGTTTTGAATTTTAAGTTTCACTCTTCAGTTTACCTTATAAAGACATGTTTACAAACTGCAATCTTGCAAATCACAAGGTGAGCCATTCCCAAATCAGAACTGTTGAGAGATTTTCTTCCTGACCACATTGTTGGGGGTGTCTCATACTTACACGAGTGAAAGTAAATTAGAGCTTCAGAGTTTTCAGCCCTTTCTTTTTTTTTTTTTTTTTTTTTTTTTTTTTTTGTGGTTTTTTTTGGGTCACACCCGGCAGTGCTCAGGGTTACTCCTGGCTCCATGCTCAGAAATTGCTCCTGGCAGGCACGGGGGACCATATGGGACGCTGGGATTCGAACCGATGACCTCTTGCATGAAAGGCAAACGCCTTACCTCCATGCTATCTCTCCAGCCCCATCAGCCCTTTCTAACAATTCTTTTTTTTGCATCAAAATTCTTGAGCTATCTGGGTTTTATCTACTATAAAGGTAGATAAATCAAAAATGAACAATTCAAAATATTTCTGAGCCTCATTGTCACCTTAAGTAATTAAAATAATTTACCTTAAAATGACATTCAAACTCTTGTCAGCCCTATGAAGTCTCAGGTGCCTCTTATACTCTTTAATTACATGTTTTTGATCAGAAATATTTATGTCTTGCATTTTGGAAGTTCTGAAATTTTCAAAATGTGATTGGTAATATTAAAATTCACAATTATCTTTAAGAAAGAGCCATTTTAGTCCAAGAAGATAACAAAGAGTTGATACAAATGCTATGTATAGCAGAGACCTAGTTTTGATCTTTGAAACTGTATGATCCACAGAAAAACACTAGGAAATGACTTGGAACAATGAACGTGTAATAGCTCATAGCATTGTCAAATGTGACCCTCCCCTCCTCCCAAAAATCAATGGAATCAATGAGTTAGTACAGTGAGTGGGGCACTTTCCTTACACATGACCAACCAAGATTCAAACAATGGTACCCAATATTGTCTCCCAAGTATTGCCATGAATGATTCTGAGAAAGTAACCAAGTGTAAGCTGCCACTAGCTAGCTTCAGTTCATCAGTGCCAGAGGATTTCTTTGAACCTGCTTCAGGGAAGTGGGTAACATGAAGACGTATGGTGAAATGTGAGAAAAATAAGAGAGCACACACAAATGTGTGTGAACAGCATTGTAACTTTAATCTCAAAGCTAGGAGTTTTATAAGGGATAAATGCTAGTCACAGGAATGAGAAGAATGTTTACAATTACAAAGATAAGCTTAACAATAAAACAATACATCAGGCTAGGGGAATAAGCAGTAAGAGTTCTGAGTTACAAAGGAGAATGTTAAGTTAACATCTCAAAGCAGTCCTAGCAAGCTAGCCGCAGTTATAAAATAAAGGATTAGTGAGAATATGGGAATTCTGTAGGAATTCTTATCTTCAAGGAGAGAGGCTCTTTTATTTTAGAGGTGGAAGTGAATGATAGAGCTAAATTTACAGGAAAGCAATTTTCAATGTCTGGGAGAAGTCAATAGTGAAAATTTGCATGCTGGCCAAACCCTTAATTCCCAGAAGCAGATACTTCAAGGGCAATTTAAAGAGAGAAAAAAATATTGTCTTTAATTTGGTGCTAAAATTATCCAGATAAAGGAATTTTAATCAAGGCTATATTTTGGCTGTGAATACCAGCAGAAGGAAGAATTAATTTTAGACCAAATAATATGAAAGGAATATAATGTCAGTTCCATAACATAGATCTCAAAAATTTCTTTATGAAATTTCCCCAACTCTTCTCACAGGGGTGAAACTTCCACAATGGGCCTTTTGGTGAAAATCCTTTGTGGGTAAATGAACAGCCATCCGTGCTAAGAGAGACCTTCTGTCTGTCCCCTATAGAAATATAAAAGTTCCTATAAATGGTGCAGCAGGAAGCCCTGAGCACTGCCAGGTATGGACAGAATAATAATAATAATAATAATGATAATAATAATAATAATAATAATAATGCAACCATTTTAATATAATATGGCATATGTTAAATTTCATCTGTATTTCAATGACTCAACTGAGTCTACTCTAAAATTATAAAAAATCGTTTGCACTGAAAAAATGAAGAGAAATGACAATGACATTATATCTCAATATCTATATATAGATATTAGTAGGAAATTATTTTTTATCAACCTGTTGAGGTCATTAAGTCAGGAGATACAGCTAAGCAGAGCACAGAATTGAATACATTAATATTGATAGAATTAAAAAACCTTAATAAAATATTTATATTAAAACTAATATGTGCTAAAATACATAAAATTAAGAATATTTATTGTTAAAATAAAGTTAGGGGGTATGAAAGATAGTACAGTGGGTAGAACTTGCATTAGGCCAACCCAAAATCATTCCCTAGCACACTAGGTGGTACCCCAAGCTCAGGCTAGAGTGATCCCTGAGCACAGAGGAGTAAGTTCTGAGCAATGTTGAGTATGTCCCCCCCCAAAATAAACATATACAATGTCTTTGCATTGTTCTAGCTTTATTACTTTTCCATTGACAGTCTGAGCTTATTTTTCC
The DNA here is from genome assembly GCF_024139225.1 of Suncus etruscus. Taxonomy (NCBI): domain Eukaryota; kingdom Metazoa; phylum Chordata; class Mammalia; order Eulipotyphla; family Soricidae; genus Suncus; species Suncus etruscus. The sequence continues at coordinate 99,939,527 of NC_064848.1, read as the reverse complement.
AGTGTAAGGCTAAAATAATTTTTTAAATAGCTAGAAAGAAGAACCTGAGTCAAAAATTTATACTTTGACATTTTAATGTGAATAAATAAAGGAACAGTATCTGGTAGCAACAGTGAATAAAAGTTAAAAAATACATAATAAAAAAGGAACAAATAAAATTAGTTTGTTTCCATATGGGCCACAACTTCAAGAGCAGTATAACTGATAAAAAATTTTAAATGAAAAACAATTGAGTGCTCACTTCGGCAGCACATATACTAAAATTGGAACGATACAGAGACGATTAGCATGGCCCCTGCACAAGGATGACACGCAAATTCATGAAGCATTCCATATTTGAAAAAAGAAAAACAATTGAAATTTTCTTTGGGAAAAATGGCTAGTCAATAGTTTTGAGTTGTATTGAGTATATTGAGTGTATCAGTGTGTTGAGTTGTTTGGTTGTTTGTCTTTGAAGCTATAAGGACCTTTATCTGAGATATATGGGATAAGTCTTTTGGGGTTGACGTAGGAAGAAAATGCTCATGAATACTTAATATTTCTCAGTTTTTAGAAATTTATTTTATTTGGGGCCTCACTTGGAGCTGCTCAGGGCTTACTCCTGACTTTACACTCATATATCATTCCTGGTGGTGCTCTGGGAAACACATAGGGTCCTGAGTGTTATAGATGGGTTAGTCACATGTATTCTAACCTCCCTACCCACTTTTCTATTGCTCTGTCCCCACTGATTATTCTGTGTCACTTTTTTCTTGTCAGCTAAAGCCACACTAATAAGTTAACTCTTCTATACTTGTAGATCATTTCTCTGGAGCACAATGGGCAACAATGGAGGAAATAAGAAACCCCCAGAGGGCAGCCCAGCCAAAGTACAAAAATATACTGCTTTTTCATAGGATATGTTATGTGAATGGGAGCTGAAGGAAAATCCAGCCCTTATTCTTTGTTGGTTGTATTGACAATGGTTTCATTGGCAATAATCTAGGTTTTATGTTTAGTTTATTGGCAGGAATCATCTCTAATTAAAGTAATTATGACAATTAGATAGCTAAGCATATCAATTTGGTAACATCAAATTATTAAAAAGTCAAAAACAAACATTCATTAACAACCTTTAATGATCCTCAGATATGAGATTGGATCACTTTGCATTCAATTTATCTTTTTTTTGCAACATGCCATAAAGGCTAAGTGATCCCATACTGGGATTTGTCACTGGATATCCTACTGTAACCCATTCTTCTGAAATAAACCTTTGTTCTAATACCATGCTGTTTTGATAACTATGGCTTTGCAGTAGAGTTTCAAGTAGGTAATGAGATATCTCGCAATTTCTTGGTTTTCAATATAGTTTTGATTATCCTAGATTTTTTTTTCTGGCCACACCCGTTTGATGCTCAGGGGTTACTCCTAGCTAAGCGCTCATAAATTGCCCCTGGCTTGAGGGGACCATATGGGATGCCAGGGGATCAAACCGCGGTCCTTCCTTGGCTAGCGCTTGCGAGGCAGACACCTTACCTCTAGCGCCACCTCACCGGCCCCTTATCCTAGATTTTTTTAAGGTTCCACATAAACTTTATAATTTATTGTTCTATGTCCTTGATAAATGATGTCTGAATTTGAATAGGAATTGCACTGAATCTATATAGTAGTTTAGCTAAGGTGGCCATTTTTAATAACACTGATTCTTTCAATCCATGAGCATGGAAATTTTTTTTCATTTCCTTAGGTCTTCTTCAGTTTCTTAAGTATTGTGAAGTTTTCGTGTTATAGTTAAGTTTCATGGTTAAGTGTTTTGAAGTTTTTTGAAGTGTTTTGAAGACACCTCTCTTGTTAGGCTGATTCCTAGGTATTTGATGGGTTTTGAAACTATTTTAAATGGGATAAGCTATTTGATCTATTCTCCTCTGTGTCATTATTTGTATAAAAATGTAGGTATCTTTTTATTGACTTTGTAACTTTGTATCTACTGTGTGACTTCATAGACTTTGCTGTATCGATTTATTGTTTCTAGAAGCTTTTTTTAGGGTCTTTGATGTATATCATAATGTCATCTGAAAAAGAGATAATTTGACTTATTTTTTTAAGTTTTGTATTTCTTTGATGTCCTTCTCTTGCCTGAATTTTATTGCTAGGAATACTAATACTATGTTAAATAAGAGTAGAGACAATGGGCAGCCTTATCTTGTGTTTGATCTCAGTGGAAATGCTTTCAATTTTTTGCCATTAAAAGTAATGTTGACTATGGCCTTTTTCTAGATAGCTGTTACTATCTTGATGCAAGTTTTTTCCATGTAAGGAGAATTCTTTGGCTTTCTGGTTGGCTAGTTGATGTCTTCCACCTGCAGATTGCTTTCAGCCACCTGCAGTTCACATTATTTGCAGTGTTCATGTTTGTGCCGACCCTGAATGAATAGGTAGCAGCCAATAGTGGTGCATAAGAAACCAGTCAGAATCATGGGAGAATGTGCATGTCAGCCAGGACATGTGTTAAGTAGACTTCTGAGCCAGTCAAGTTCTTAGCTCTCTGCTGCTTTACCTGCCACTTTTATTAGCCAGAGTTTAATATAAATAACCTGAGGTTAAGTAAGGGTTAATGTTACTAAGTGTACTTGTATGAATTAACTTAGAATAGGTAAAGGAAAAAAGTAAAAAGAGAACACTTCTACTCCTATTTTGCTAAGGGTTTTAATCAATCATAAATCTGTTTTAGATCTTGTCAAATGCTTTCTCTGTAACAATTGATATGATCATATAATTTTTATCCTTTATTTTACTGATATGTATATGATGTTGATTAATTAGTGTATATTGAACCATTCTTGCATCCCTGGAATGAAACTCACTTGGTCATAGCATAATTTTTTGATGTGCTGTTGAATTCAATTTGCTAATCATTTTTGAGTATTTTTGCATCAATATTTTCAGTATTATTGGTCTATAGTTTTCTTTCTTGGTAGTATCTCTGTCAGCTTTGGAGATGTTCACAATGTAAACTTCATAGAAGATATTAAAGAACATTTCTGTGTCGTCAACATTTTGGAAGAGTTTAAGGAACAATGGCAGTAATTCTTCTCTGAATATTTGTTAAAACTTATCCTTAAATCCAACTTTTTCTGGACTTTTATTCTTGGGAAGATTCCTAATTACTGTTTCTTTTTTTTTTGTTTTGTTTTTTGGGCCACACCCGTTTGACGCTCAAGGGTTACTCCTGGCTATGTGCTCAGAAATCGCCTCTGGCTTGGGGGAACCATATGGGACGCCGGGGGATCGAACCGCGGTCCTTCCTCGGCTAGCGCTTGCAAGGCAGACACCTTACCTCCAGCGCCACCTACCCGGCCCCCTAATTACTGTTTCAATTTCCTTGTTTGGGATTGGCCTGTTTAGGCTCTTTACTTACTTCTCAATAAGTTTTGGGAGATTACATTTTCCAAAAATATTTCCATTTCTTCTAGTTGGATAGAGTACAGTTATTCATAATAAGCTCACATGAAGTCTTGTATTTCTGGGAGTATTGTTTTAATTTCTCCCCTTTCATTTAGATCTTACTTATTTGAGCATGTTCTCTTTTATTCCTTGTGAGTCTTGCCAATGGTTTGTCTATCTTGTTCATTCTTAAAAAAAAACAAACTGCTTTGGGGCCAGGAGTGAGGTAGCACAGCAGTCAGGTGTTTGCCTTGCATGCAGCTGATCCAGGACGGACCGTCTTTCAAATCCCAGCATTCCATATGGTCCCCATGTGCCTGCCAGGAGTTATTTCTGAGCACAGAGCCAGGAGTAACTCTAAGCTCTGCTGGGTATGATCCAAAAACAAAACAAAAAAAAAAAAAACAAAAAATCTGCTTTAATTGATTATTTCTGTTCATTTATTTATTTAAAATCATTAATTTTTACTTCGGTTTTATTATTTCTTTTCCTCTGCATATGTTTGTATTCCTTTGCCATTGGTTTTCCACATATTTAAGGTGTGCCTTTAGTTTACTGATTTTTATCATCCTCTAAGAGATCAATTTTATGACAGAAGTCTAACTTTCAAAAATTTACAAACATAAAAATCATATCAGACATCCTATCTGACCACAATGCCACAGAGAAAGACATTGATTATAAAAAGATGATCTGGAGAACTCTAACATCTGGAGACTGAAAAACATGCTGTTTTATAACAACTTGATCATAAATATATCCCTTGAGACTGATGATAATGAGTAACAAATTATCCAAATCTATGAAACACAGCAAAAGCAGTAATTAGGGGAACACATAGCAATATAAGCCTACATAAGAAAAAAAGAAAAGAAAATGAACTTTACTCTTGAATTCACAATGATGGTCATGCTTCCCAGGGAAAAATTAATCATGTCTCTCTAATTGAAACTCTGATCATTAAAGTTTACAGAGCCTTCCACCCATTCCCTGATCCTGTAAAAATTGCAGTTGAATACAACCATGGTTGTTTGCCAAGCCTAACATAGAGCTGTACATAGCAGAGCATTGCAGATAAACTTTGGCTAATTGAAAGGACTTTACTCCCAAAGAGAAATATTTTCTTCTAAATACTAAGGCCCCATTCGTTTTCTCTGGGACTGACTTCCTGTAACTTGGCATTTATCAGCATTCTAAATCCTACCTAATCTCTCCAATAAGGTGAGGGGAGACCTAAAGTTGATAAATAGTTGATGACTGCAGTACTCTCATACAGTATGGAAAAAACTTCAGATATTATGAGTTCCCTGGTTTTTTTTTTTACCCTGTAGATGTGTTGGCATGTAGAACTAATAAAGTTTTATTTTGAATTATGATAGATATTCGCTTTAAGACTTTTATCCAACTAGCCTACTTGGTTAATTGTATTTGGTTTTGTCTTTGAGTCAAAGTTTTATGCCCTCGAAAATCTTTGGCTTCCACTGTCCTGGTCTGCTAACACAGCATTCCCAGTTTTTGTATCCCTCTTTGAAGTATGTTGTTTCCAGAGTATGCTAAGTTTTATTTAAATTATCCACGGATGAGTGTGTAAAATGATTCTGTCCTGAATATACTTGTACAATAAGCTCTGATTAGGTGCTATCTACTTTTTACAGGTTTATTTAGGAGGTGAATAGGAATTGCTGGAATAAGAGACAAACAAATCTTTAAAGTCACTTCTGATGAGTTCAGGAGTAGAGTCTGATATTTTTTGTCTGATATTTTTTTTCCTACCTGTGAGTCAATGATGGTTTTTTAATACTAGCACACTAACTTGAATTAGGAATCTGGTCTTCTAGCACATGTCCTAGAGTCATTGTTGTGAACTCTTTTGCCATACAGGTCAGATGCATCCAAGCTACTCCTCAGGCATGGTCTTAAGTTGCTAACACTAGTAAACTAGAGTCCTGAAAATTTCTTCCAGTTCAGGATTAACACTCACAATGACACCCTTGCTTCCAGCAACATATTAGTTTTTGTAGAGTGGATCTTGCCAAAATTGGAGCTCAAACTAAATGGTTTTTAAGATTTTGAAAAGTCCATTGGCAGTTTTTTTTTATACAATGTACATTCTAGAGTACTTAAAAGTAGAACTACATAGCCCAAGGTGTAAAAAAAAAAAAAAAAAAGCCAGAAAGGTCAGATGCGAAGAGTAGAAGTCACTGGTGTTATTGACTCATGGAAATTTGTCTATTCTGCTAGCCAGGGATCCAAAAATTGACAGAATTCTTTTATTACCAAAAGAATATAGGTTGCATTCTGAGTTTGAGAATGGTTTTCCTGCAGTCACTAGATAAGTTACTGGCCTTCAGGACTAAGTATATATATTTAATAATTAATTTCTGATTGTTGAATAATGTGTGCCTTATTAAGAAAATTCTTTTTTGTGCTTATTAATGAATCCTATTTCTTCTAGAAAATATATGAATCAAATGAACAGTAGAAACTGCTCACAATTCAAGTAATATCATCCACATATGTGGCCTCATTCCAATATTCTATTGCTCAATTTCTTTTCCCTGTGCTCTGCACTAGGGGAAGTGAAAACTTTCTCTAAAGCCCAGGGGAAGAAAAGTCTAGACAAGCTTCTGTGTCTCATTAAAGTCTGGTCCATTAAAAAGGATCTGGTGAGCAGAGTGTAGAGAAATACAATAAAATGCACCTTCTAGGTCTCAGACTTTAACTAAACAATTTTGCTGAGGTTTCAGCTGGTATATTGTATGAGTTAGGCACAATGGATGAATGAAGTAGCTGCCTCATTAACTGCTCCAGTGTCTCTCACTAGTCTGTTGCCATTTGTTTTCTTTATTGAAGGGTGGGGTTATTGCCAGGTGACTAGCAATACATCTGTAGCAAATTTTTCTTTTTTTCTTTTTCTTTTTTTTTTTTTTTTTTACAAATTTCTTTCTTAGGGCCTGTAACCCTTTTTTTTTTTGGTTTGGATTTTAATAGAATATTTTTGACTGTGAGGACACATTATGCTTTATTTTACTTTTATCCTCACCAGAAAGGATAATCATATAATCAGGTATTCCCTGTTTCACTACGAGGTTTACAATATCTTTAATCTCAGAAAGGAAATATAAAACTTTTTGAGTATGATTAATGCCAGATCTTTCACAAAGACTTTCTACTAAGATGGAAAAGATGGACAGTTTTTGTAGGACTGCATTACAAAGCTCCTAGGTGTTGGTCATTCTAGGAAAATTAGGAAAGAATGAGTAAAATGAGAATTTTACTGACAGTTGTTGCTAAGTTGGTGAGTAAATTTTCACTTTCAGGATACCCCTTCATTACTTCACAGGAATTAACTGAGAGTAGTCATGGGTTGATTTAGAACAAAGTACAGGTGTCTCCTGTATCAATTAGAAAATTCAATTCTTATCTGTGACATTCAAGTCATGGCCATCATAGTGATTAGGACAAAGCATGAAGCCAAAGGTAGCTTCATGCTTTTTAATATCTCCTACATTGTGACTTAGAGAAGAAACTGGGTATTTAGGTCCTTAGAAAAAGTAGTGTCAAAGCATCCACTGACTTTTTTCTTTCTCCTCCTCTAACTCTTTCTCCTCCTCCTCCTCTTCCTTCTTCTTCTTCTTCTTCTTCTTCTTCTTCTTCTTCTTCTTCTTCTTCTTCTTCTTCTTCTTCTTCTTCTTCTTCTTCTTCTTCTTCTTCTTCTTCTTCTTCTTCTTCTTCTTCTTCTTCTTCTTCTGCTTTTCCTTCTGCTGCTGCCTCTTCATTCTTCTTTCTTCTTCCTCTTCCTCTTCCTCTTTTTCTTCCTCTTTTTTTTCTTCCTCTTCCTCTCCTCCTGCATATCAATATGTAAAGTAAATAATTGTAACCACTTAAACTACAATAAATAAAATATTTTAAATAAAATAACTCTTACAAGTCAATAGAAAAACAAAATTTAGATAGGATGAACCTTCTGCCCGCAATACAATTAGAAAGATAAATAGAAGAAAAGAGAAAAGATAAAGATAATGCCACATCTAAATATTTTAGGTTACATTATAATTAAACATATTTTATGTAGTTAAACAGTTTATCCAATATCTTCAACAGGCATGAAGTAACCTTTCACAAGTCTGTTTATATTTCAGCTAAGGCGTGTCTTGATTACCTTTTGTAATAATTAGAGTTTATTTTCAGGTTCTTTGGAACTTCATTTTAGAGTTTTTTTTTCCCACTCTCTATTAGTTATACCTGCCTACTAATTAGAATTTTAGTCTCTTTTTTTTTCAAATTTTGTTCTATGAAATACTGAAAGTAGTTATAGATGTTTTTATATGTTTTTATTGTCTGATGCACTGTTATTAGAAGCCTTATTTTAAAATATGATGTTGTGAGTTAGAAATATGGTAAGAAATAGAATTAGAATACTACAATATATAATAAGGCTTCTTAGAAAAGTTATCTTGTCTAAGTAAATAGAGAAAAAGTATAGGTCAATCTTTGGGATGTGTTAAAGTTGTGAAGCAGTAGCCCTTAAACGTCGTATGGCAGGGTTACTGAGTAGAGTGAGAAAGTAGACATCAATATAGTTGACCATATGAGGGAGTTTATTTTTCTTAATCTTAAATACTTTATTCTGAAATGCTTGTAAAAGCAATATAAAACTCAATAGGAAATATATATGTGTGTATATATGCATGAATATATATTACAATTTGTCTATTTCACAAATTGTTTCACAATTTGTTTATTTCATAAACTGGCAACAATTTATGACTCTTTGGAAAAGGTTTTATATGTGTTATTTATTGACATTAAAAAAGAAACAGACATGAACTACTGAGAACAAAAAAGAAACCCTGTACTTAAAGTACCTTCATAATAGCAAACCAAAATTAGTAAATAAAACAAAAAACTATTTCAGCTTTCAAAACCCAAACTCCCTGATTATTATTTGTGATAGGGCTAGTGATGCTAATGTGTGTTTATGTGTAAGCATGTAAGTATTTTAAATTATAAATGTCTTTTAAATCCTGTATCTTAATTACTGAACTAGCTATTTTATGTGGAATTTTATGATTATAAGTATGAAAGATAAATGAAAAGGTAAGATTGTCTCAGTTCCCTAAAAAGAAAATCAAGAAATACATTTTCTATTTGAATTTAAGTGACACTACAGTCTCATTCAAGTAACAAGAAAATTATGACTTTTTCAAATAATAAAAAGCTTAAAACAATTCAAAAATATCTCAGAGGGACTCCAAGGTAAGTGATAACAAAGGTAAAAGATTGGGAAGTCATCTTCTACCTTACTACTGATAAAATTTAACCCCTGGGTTTTCAAAGACACTCTAATGACTCCATGAATGGCACAATCATCAAAGTGCAGGCAGTTTCCACAAAACATCATGTCTCCATTTACAAGAAACAATCATTTTCCTTTCTTAGTAAACATCATAAGGGCCCTTATGAGTTTAAGCAATCATTTGATGTGAATAAGAATGGCTTTCAATTTCCATGAGTGAGTTGAGCTAGAAGTTGCTAGAATTACAAGTCCATTTAGCCAGTTTCACTAGACTAAAACAAAACAGGTTAAAAACAGAAGAGAAAATAAGATCCACCTATAAACAAACACAGTTCTTAATTAGATTAAATTGTAAAGTGCTAGTTAAGAGAAATTTTCAAGGGAAATAATACCATCTCATTGGTCTTTTGAGAAAAGCAGAAAAGGAAAGAGTGTTGAAAAGTGAATCGTGTATAAAAGAATAAAGAAAAATGCATAATATTCAGTGTTTGGTAAAATGTGAAAAATATCATGCTCAAAGTACTTTGCTTACAACTTCCTTTAACCATATAAGCATATATACATTTTTTATAAATCTCATTCTCATTCTTTCTAATACTGTTGCTGTGGAAATTTATCGTACAATTTTTAGTAAGATTGTAACAATTGTATTTATTATCAATATAAGGATCAAAACATGCTTCCTGACTGTGTATTGATTTTCTGAACCTACTGTGAGATTAAAGGTTTCATTCTGAGAATTTTGAAATGGTTACTATTAGTTGATGCAAGGTGATACAACTTCAGACTTAGCACGAGATATAGACTTTTATACACAACAGAGGCTAGCACTCATATGTATTTTTATAAAATCAAATTTAATTTTAATATAGTAATTCTAGAGATGATACAAATTCATTTTGAAATATTTTTAGAACATTATTGTCATGGAATTTAAATGTAATTAAAAATATTCCATTTAAGTATGAAGTTCATCAAATTTTGACAAATAGTGTAACATCACAAAAAATGCAGAACATTTCCATGACAACAAATTTCTTTAATGCTTCCTCCCAATAATCCCTATCCATAGTAAAAACAGATATAGTTTTATAAATGATATATTTAGCTTCTGTAAAATTTTATGTAAGTGAAGTAATAATTATCTTACATTTGGCTACTTTGTCCAATATGATTATTTTGAAATCTATCTATGTTGTTACATAGACTAAAGTTTTCTCTAAGTTTAATTCAAATACCAGTTTGTGAATCTGTCAAAAATACATGGCAAGCATATAATGTTCCAACTCTAATCCCAGTATAAAGGTCAGCATCCTCCACCAATATTTTCAGGTTCTCTCCTACCCTCCTGTCTAGTCCTTTAGCAGACATATCTTTAGATTTAATTATTGTCATTTGGGTTCCATGTACAGAATTGTTGGCTCTTGTGGTTTTGATATATACAGAAACTTCACCTCTATATCACTGCCTTATATAAGGTCTCTGACCATTGCCCCTGTGTTGCTTCCAGTCTACCTCTTATTTTACCCCTAAATTTTTTTTCCATGATAATTTAATTTTTTTAATATATGGTCAATCTGTGCCCACTTAATACTTTCCATTCCTTGTCTTATTCTATTTACCACAGAGAGTGAGAACATTTAGTATTTGTTCCCCTCCAAACTGACTCCACTTAACAAGCTTCTTTTTATTTAAAAATGTACTTTGTATAAATCTCACTTTTAAAAGCTTAGAAGCATATTTTATGACACAAATATGCTTTCTTTTTAAATTATCCAGGTGCACATGAAAAATGTGCATTATGTTTTTATCAATAAAGTTTCTGTATACATCCTGTATTCGTATTACTTAACATAGTTGGTTTTTATTATTTAACTCTTCAATACTATAGTAGTGATTCTCTGTTTTATTTTTATGATATATTACCTAAAATGTAATTATGGAATTGTTGACTTATTCTTATACTATGCCATATTTATATGCATTTTTATTTATTTTATCAGTTCTAAACATAATTGACATTTTATATTCTTCAAAAAATGACTCAACATTACAAAATTTATCTATGTCTTTACCATCAGTGGGTGAGGACCCAGTGGTGGTCCTTGTCATATTTTAAATATACCATATATGGCAGTAACTAGAAGGCCATGTAGCACTTAGGCAACTTCATAATATTGCATGTTCTAATCATGTACTTGAATTGTATCTCTAGATCTTTTACATCTTTTGAAATATACATTTTAAATATTGTTTTATCTAATTTTAACATAGACATCCAGCTCATTTTAATCTTTGCATATTGTTATATTTATAGTAAATATTTTGCAGGCAGCATATTTTGAGATGGTTTATCTAATAGAATATGATTATCATTAATATAGACAAATCTTAGATAAAATAATAATCTGTGGTAAGCAAAATAATGGCCCCCAGCATGTCCATATCCTAAAATGCAGGACTAACTACAAATTTGTTTAATTAAGTTGCAAAGGGTATTAAGATTGCAAATAGAGGCACTGGCGTGGTGGCACAGTGGTAGGAATTTTGCCTTGCACGCGGCTGACCCAGGACAGACCATGGTTTGATCCCCCAGCATCCCATATGGTCCCCCAAGCCAGGAGCGATTTCTGAGCACATGGCCAGGAGTGTCACTGGGTGTGGACCAAGAAACAAACAACAGAGATTGCAAATGGAAGAAGGCAGAAAATAGATTAAGGAAAGTACTTCACTAAATGTCAGTAGCTGAACGGAGAGACCAGAGTCAAAAAATGGAGTTAGCTCATCAAATTGCAAGCTACAAATAAAAGTGTTACCCCTTCCCCAATACCATATGCTAATCTCACCTGAATGGTGAGACCCACCCACAGCTGGGAGGAGTCTGTGGTTGGTAATTAAGGGGTTGCTGAGGGAAGGGGAGAGAAAGGGAATAGAGGAAGGGTGTTTGCTGGGTGGAGGCTGTGAAATAAAGCTTAGCTTAGAGGCTATGTGAGAAATATGAACATGGTAATTAGAGCCTTCTAATAAAGCTGGATATCTCCTGATACTTCAACCTACTGCATGTGGGTCATTTCTTCGCCATTACCCTTACAACCTACAGACCCACTGGCTGAAGGAGCTGCAGGCACCGGGCCAAGCCTAGGGAGGCCTCACCACAACACGAAGCCTAATTAATTAATAATTAATACAACAAGAAAGGATATGGTATCTCCTCTAAAATATCTGAAAGGAATATGCACAACTACATTGACTCCAACATTTTTAATTCAGTCACTCCCACTGAAATGCATTTTATAGTTTTGACATCTGTAATTCTTAGATCATAAATGTCTGTTGTTAAACCATTGATTTTATAATGATTTATTACAGCAGCACTAAGAAAATAATACAAATGAGAATATAAAATGCTCATAAAATAGAAGATATTGGGGGTTAAAGGATTTTTGCAATCAAGTATACATAGAAATGATGTTAATCATTTTCAATATGAAGTTGTATAAAACACCCTATAGCAGGGGTGGTGAACAAGTTCGACACAAAAAGCCAAAATTTTAAACTGTGAGAGTCAGAGAGCCACACCACGCAGTGACCTACCAAAACAGACAAACACTCACACAAAAGCATCTAATTTTAACAATAATCTATTAAACACATATTGCATTTTGCCATCTTGAGTGAGGGTAAAAATCCTGCAGGGATGGTGAGGGTGTGCTGCGTCCTCCACACTCAGAACTAACGGCAAGATGTGACCCAACATATGCCACATGGGTCCCAGCTCACGGCCCGAGCAGTTGTTTCCTAGGGATGGGAGACAGGACGACGCAGCCTGGGGGCGGGACTCCACGCTGGGAAATCTCTCCTCAGAAGCAGCAGAACAAAATCCAAACTTGGCAAAGAGCCACAGTATACAAAATAATGATAAGAGGCAAAGAACAGCGTTCATTTTGATTGGGAGTCGCATGCGGCTCAAGTGCCAAGTGTTTGCCACCCCTGCCCTATGGCCATATTTTAGCTCTTTTTCTATGTTGCGATGACTTTTGTTGACTTTGTAAGTTTGTATCCATAGACACAAAGGGGTTAGCTTTGAATTAGTGAGTCAGCACATGTCAGAGATTACATTATATTATTGCTTGTAATATCCAATTTAACTGAAATAAAAACAAGATATTTACTTATGTGTGGGAATGGCTTTCTCTATTGGTGACCAGGGATAACTCCTATCTATGCCTAAAAAGGATAATAGGCAGTGTCAGGATTTGAGTTGGGTTAGCAGCATGCAAGGCAAGTGCCATGACACCTTTGCTGTAATTTAAACCTCAACCTGCTTTTAAAGATACTCCAGTTTTATAATTACATTTTATTTTTAAATAATTACTCTATGCAATGTGGTTATTCATTTGTTCATGATTTAATTTCAGTCATACAATGTATACCACCCTTCAGTAATGCAAGTTTCCTACCACCAATGTGCCAGTTTCCTTTCCCTTTTACCACCCCTCACCCACCTGCTAGCACAGGGCATACATTTTGCTTCTGTCTGTCTGTCTGTCTGTCTGTCTGTCTCTTCTTTGTCCCCCCTTTTGGACACTATTGTGCATGGAGTTTTTGGGTTCCTACGTTATATCTTAAGAGTGGTAATGCTGGATCAGAGGGATGCTCAATTTCTAGTTTTGGGGGGGATATGAATATATATATGTACATATAGACATATATATGTCTATATATATTTATATAGTTTTACAGAAAGGCTGGAGCAGTCTACAATCCCTCCAGCAGGGATGAGAGTCTCTTTCTTTCTTCCCACATCCATGCCAACTCTGGTTGTTCTTGTTCTTTGTGATGTTTGCAGTCTCTCTGGTGTGAGATAGCCTCTTGTTGTTTTGATTTGCACCTCCCCATTGATTAGTTATGTGTAACATTATGTGCCATCTGTATTTCTTCTATTAATTTCTTATTCTATTTTCTGATGGGGTTAGACTTTTTTTATCTTGCTAAGTTTCATCAGTACTTAGCATATCTTAGATATTAACCCCTTATCTGATGGGAGCTGGATGAATAGTTTTTTCCTTTTTGTAGGTAGACTTTATAACCTAGTTACTGTCTCCTTTGAAGTGCAGAAGTTTCTTAATTTCCTTGTGTTTATCTTTGCTTCCACTTGATTGCCAGTAGTATTTCATCTTTGAAGATGACTTTAGCTTTAATGTCCTGGAGTGTTCTTACTCTGTTTTCCTCTATGTACCTTATAATTTCAAGTCTGGTATCAAAGTCTTTATTTTGATTTGAACTTTGTGCATGGTTTTACAGAGAAGTCTGGGGGGGGTTGGGGGGTTGCATTTTTTTGCACTTTTTGCACTTTTCCCACCACCCCTTATTGAAGAGGTGTTCCTTGTTACACTTTATATTTCTTGACACTTTGTAAACATTAATTGATCAAATATCTAGCATTCAGTCTATTGCATTGATATGAGGCTCTGCCTTTATAATATAGTGCTGTTTAAATACTGCTGCTTGAAAGTATAATTCTAATTTGGGAAAAATGACATCTCCCATTTACTTTTCCCAAGTATTGCTTTAGCTATTGGAGGACCTTTATTTTTCCAGATGAATATCAAGAATAATTAGTCCACTACTTTGAAACATGTCATGGGTATTGCATTAATTCTGTGCAATGATTTGGGAAATAATGCCATTTTAATTATGAGAATTCTCTGAAATGTATGAGCAGGATTATAGTCTTGACTTCTTCCTGACCTCTTTTATGTCTTGAAATAGTGTTTTGTAGTTTTCTTTGTATAAATCATTCACATCTTTAGTAAAGTTGATTCTGAGGTACTTGATTTTCTTATATGATTGTGTTTCTAATGTTTTTATACTCTTTTCATATTTGTTTATAGAAAAGCCATGGATATTTGCATACTTAACTTGTAGCCTGCCACGTTACTATAATTGTTTCTAGAAATTTTTGTTTTTAGAAGCTTTTTTGGTAGTCTTTAGTATTTTCTAAATATATTATCATGTCACCTACAAACACAGACTGCTTGATTTCTTCCTTTCCTATTTGGATGCCTTGGATATTTTTCTTGCGTGATTGTTATGGCAGTATTTCCAATACTATATTAAATAGGAGTGGCAAGATAAGACAACCTTGTCTTGTGCCAGATATTAGAGGAAAGTTTTTTTTCCCCATGTGTATAATGTTTGCATTGGGCTTGTGTTAATTGTCCCTGACTATATTGAGAAAATTCCTTTACCATTTTTTTTAGAGCTTTTATATTAAATGGGTTCTGGACCTTGTCCAGCGGGTTTTTTACACTTACTAATATATGAGTTTTTTCTTTTGTTGATATGGTAATTATACTGATTGAATTGCATTTGTTAAATCATCCCTGCAACTCTGAAATAAATTCACTTAGTTTGTTGTATGACCTTCATGATGAACTGTTGCATATTATTTGCTAGTATTTTGTTAAAGATCTTTACGTATGTGTTCATCAATGATATCTGTCCATAGTTCTCTTTTGTGGTGACTCTGTCTGCTTTTAGTATCAGGGTGATAATAGCTCCACAGAAACTCTTTGGGTTTGTTTCTACTTCTTCAATTACATGAAAGAGACTCAAAAGAATTGGCAATAAGTACTCTATATATTTGAAAGAATTCACTATTAAATTCATTGAGCCTGGGCTTTTGTTTTTAAAAATCTTTTGATTACATTTCATTCCTCACTAGTAATAGGTCTATTCAGGTATTCCACATCACCTTGGTTAATCCATGGGAAGTTGTAGTAATCCAAGAATTTATTCATTTCTTCCAGGTTCTCTTGTTTTGTGGCATAAAGTATCTCAAATAAACTCTGATTACCCTTTGTATTTCATCAGTGTCTATAGTGATATTCCCCCTTTCATTTCTAATTTAGTTTATTAAATTTTTCTCTCTTTTTTTGAGATTCTTGCTAACAGTTTATTGATCCTATTTACTTTTTTTTTTCTTTTTTTTTTTTTTTTTTTTTTTTTTTTGGTTTTTGGGCCACACCCGTTTGACGCTCAGGGGTTACTCCTGGCTATGCGCTCAGAAATCGCCCCTGGCTTGGGGGGACCATATGGGACGCCGGGGGATCGAACCGCGGTCCTTCCTTGGCTAGCGCTTGCAAGGCAGACACCTTACCTCCAGCGCCACCTACCCGGCCCCTACTTTTTTTTTTTTCAAAGAACCAATTCTTGCTTTCATAAATCTTTTGGATTTGGGGGGTGTCCAGTACATTAATTTCTGTTCTAAGCTTTATTTCCTTCGATATTTGGTTCATTCTACATTTTACTATATTTGGTTTATTTTGTTGGCCCTTTCCAATTTCCTAAGCTGTGCCAATTATTTATATACATCCTTTCTTCCCTCCCGAAGATTGCTTCTAACATTCCTTTTAGTTATACTTTAGCTGTGTCCCACAAATTCTGATAATATGTGCATTTGTTTTCCTTTATGTTCAGAAATCTTTTTATTTACCCTTAGTTTTAATCCTTGACCTACTGTTTATTCAATATTGAGATATTTACTTTCCCAGTATTAAACTTATTTCTTCGTTTTTGTTTGTATTTCACTTCTATTTTCTGTGCATCATGGTCAGAGAAGATAGAAGATAGCTTATAAACGGGGCCGACAAGGTGGCGCTAGAGGTAAGGTGTCTGCCTTGCAAGCGCTAGTCAAGGAAGGACCGTGGTTTGATCCTCCGGCGTTCCATATGGTCCCCCCAAGCCAGGGGAAATTTCTGAGCGCTTAGCCAGGTAACCCCTGAGCATCAAATGGGATTGGTCCAAAAAAAAAAAAAAGATAGCTTATACAATTTCTATCTTCTTGATTTTATGGAAGTATGTCTTTGGCCCATCATGTGGTATATCTTGGTGAATGTTCCTGTGCATTCGAAAAGAATGTGTATTCATCTTTCTGGTGGTGAAAAGTCCTATATGTATCTCTTGAGCCACTACCTTCCATTTCTTTCTTCAAAGCCAGAATATCCTTTTTAACTTTTAATCTTGCTGATCTATCAAGAGGTGGCAGAGCAGTTTTGAGGTCTCCCACAACTATTGTATTTCTATTGGTCTTTCTTTAGTCTATTAGTAGTTGTTTTAAGTATTTTGCTGGCCCCTGATTGGAAGTGTATATATTTAGGAATATGATTTCCTCCTGACATACATATCCTTTATGTATGTCTTTTCTGTTGTTTCTCTCATTCTCTTTATTCACTGAACACCTATGCATTATACTTATTTTCAGTTATTTACCTTATCTCTTCCTATTATCCAACTTTGATTTACATTCTTAGTGGCTGATCCTTTTTTAAGTTAGAGCTACTGTTGGAATTTTCTCTGATTGTCTCAGTATACTTAGTGATGGATGATACCAATCTTCAGTTTAACAAGAGAAAATTCAGGCATACAATAACTTTGTTAGAGTTTAGAAAACCAATCTTTATCTCACTATTTATTTTTGAATACTGCTTTTAAATTTGGTTATTATATTTTGTATACACACACACATATATATATATATTTGGTATATACAGATGTACATATATCTGTGGCATATATTTGATTGTATAACTTTAGCTTGTTTCTCAAAATTGAATTGAAATATTTTTGTGTACTCATTCTGAGCAAATAAGAAAATAGATATTACACATTTTGGCAAATCAGTTACAAATTATTATTTTTGGAGACTGGAGAAATAGTGTAGTGAAAAGTGCACTTGCATACAGCTAACACAAGTTTGAAAACAGATACTTCATTGAGTTCCCAAACTCACTAAGAGTAATTCATGAGCACAGAGACAGAAATAATCGCTAGACACAGAGCCAGGAGTAACCCCTGAGCATTGTTGTATGTGGTACAAAAATCCTTTTAAATTTTCTTTACTTTTTTTGTTTGTTTGGTTTTTTTTTTTGGGGGGGGGAGGCATACTTGGACACACTCAGGGGTTACTCCCGGCTATGTACTCAGAAATCACTCCTGGCTTGGAGGGACCATATGGGATCAAACTGTGGTTAATCCTAGGCTAGCACCAACAAGGTAGACACCTTACTGCTTGCACCACTGCTCTGGCACCTAAATTTTCTTATTTATAAACACTTTTGGTCACATCTGCATGAGTATAAAGTTGAAAGTTGTAATTGTTGACAGGTTATAATTAAAATATAAAATATATTGTTTTAGGACTAGTAATATGAAAACTTAATGTCAATGACAGATTTAGTTATTTAAACAAAAAGCTAAGGGTGATAAAAATCATAAAACATGAGTGACATTTTTTCCTTTAAGTCTGAAACAAACTATTTCAGTACTGTTAGCAGTGGAATTTATTCTATGTGACATAAAATGACATTTATATTTATTAATATGACCTGTAGTAAAGAAAATAGAAACATATTTATATGAGATCATCATTTGTCAAAAGGAAAGAATCTAGTTTTCCTATCATTAATTTGAAAGTTGGTTTATTGGTATATAATAGATGATGAGCATTTATTCATATTTGGAAAATAATAAGAACCTGTGTCATAGAATAAAGTAGAAAATAAAACATAATAATTAAATTATAATATGTGGTAGAGGAACTAGAGGTGATTGATTGGGAATCAGTGAATCAGTGAGCCCCAGCAAAACACATGGAAAACCCCACAACACTGTCAAACTCACAAAGGAAAACAATGCAGAAAATCATAATTCTTAGTGAATGGTGATAATATTTCAGAAGACTGGTACATAAAGTACATAGCCACCTCTGTACTTTAGAGAGGAAATATGGATAATATTCAAAGTACTTAAAGAAACTATGAAACAAAAAAGAATAGAACAAACAACCAATAAGACTTAAGAGGATAGGAAAGTAGAAAAAGAGAACTACAAACAGAAATAACTGGACTGAAAATTTTGGTAGGTTAAATCAAAAAATCACTGGAAGGCCTCACCAGCAGAGTAACAGCTATGAGGAAAGAATCAGTGAGATGGACGATGAGATATATAACACTTCCATACAACAGAAGAAATTGGAAAAGAGACTTTAATTAAATAAACAGAAGATGGAAAAAATCCCCAAATAAGCAAACAGGCAACAATAGACCTTTGGGATAAATTCAACTGGAACAATATAGGAATCATTGGGGTCCCAGAGAAGCAGGAAGAAAACTCCAATGAAAAAGTAAGAGTCAAAGATATCATTGCCGAGAAGTTCCCAAACCAGAAGAGTGCAAGTAACTACATATGTATGCCCAAAAATACCAGTTAAAAAATAAAAGTAAAGCACCCAAAGCACATACTAGTCATAATAATGAAAACTTCAGATAGAGATAGAATACATAAAGAAGAAAGATCAAAAAGTATCTTTTATATTCACAGCAGATTTATCACAAGCCACCCTCTAGGCCCAAAGTCATTGGTAGATTTAGGTTAAAAAAAAAAAAGAAAACAAAACTCAATGAAATGGATGCCTCACCACTACTACTTCACACAGCCATATTTCACTCAAACAAAGGATACACTGCTTTATGAATAAATAACTGTTCAGGAACCTTACAAATTTAAAAGCAACTCTAAAGGAAGGGAAGGGTACACTTTAAGGCAAGGCAGACCTCAAAAACACAACAAACTTCTACAAAAAATATGGCAAAAAAAATCTCATAACAATCATATCTCGCAATATTATCCAGTTAAGGACCAGCTAAGAGACAGAATGGCAAAATATATCAGAAAATTGAATCCAACCTTTTGCTGTCTGAAAGAAACACATATGAATATTCAGGTTCAAAATGAAAGAACAATCCTTCAAGCAAACAACTCCCTTAAAAAGATTGGGGTGGCCATACTGATATCATATGACATAGACTTTAGGCTTAAAAATATTAAAAGAGACAGAGAAATGATACCCTCATCATGAGCGGCACGAAAGACAGATTTTTAAAGTAATTATATAAACAAGACATGAGCATTTATGACAGCTACATAAGCCCAACTATGAAAAGCAATACAAAAATAAAGTTGCAAATGTATAAATGTTCATATTATCACACATGCTCAGCTAATTAAATGATTTCAATCATGTTTTTTTGACCACACTCAGTGATGCTTGGGGGTTACTCCTGGCTATGCACTCAGAAATCACTCCTGGCTTGGGGACCATATAGACATTGGGGGATCAAACCACAGTTTGTACTAGGCTAGTGCTGGCAAGGCACAGGCCTTACCACTCTGTGCCACCGCTCCAGCTCCTAAATTCAATCATATTTTAATTTTTCATAAAATATTTTCCAGATTCAAAAGTACCCATTTATGTAATGCGGTGATATTCAAATAACTGAAGCAAACTATGGTATTTGTTAAAGTGTTCTATGACATCTGAAAGAAAGTATAAATTTAATCACAAGCTAAGTAACAAATTAATAATTTATTATAGTAAATGGAAACTGTTAACACTGTTATACACAAAGAAGACTTTATAAAAATGTTCACAGATAAGTGAATGTTATAAACTGCTCTTAGGGCCTTTACTAAGCAGTTTGGACTTTAGTCAATAGCTAATGAGGAAAGTGAACCACTTTTTAGTATGCCTGAAAATCACTTGTCTCTTATAGAAATTGGGTTAATTTGTAGCCAAGAAAAGAGATTAGAATAGTAAGATCCTGGAGAAATGTATCTCTCTTTATAAATGGGAGATTAGTATTAAGTTTAGTAATAGTCACAGAATTAAGCAAGTGAACAAAATCAAAGTCATCAGATTAGAATAGATTTAAATGATAAGATTAGAAAATAAATTAAACTATCACTATATAAAGATATAACCTATCACTATATAAACTATCATGTGCTCATTTACATTGAAGACTCTAAATACGCTGCAAAAATACTGCTCAAAATAATTTACCCATCCATTAAATTAGCAGATTATAAAATCAATATATAAAAATATGTTACATTTCCATGTGAACAATAAAATAAAAAAAATTAAATTAAATTTTGTTCAAAAGTTTCAGACACCTACATAGGTGGAAAACATGCACTGGAAGCTATAAACCACTATTTAAAGAAATAAAAAGAAGGCACAAGAAAAAGTGGTATTCCTATTCCAATCTATTTAATGCTCAAATTAAAGTCTTATCAGTCTTCCAGTCTTATCAGAATTCCAATGTTATTTTCAAAGTCATATGAAAAACACTATTAAAATTTCTATGGTATCTCAAGTTTCCCCAAATTGTAAAAATATTTGGAGAAAAAATTAGATGGAAAGCACTATATTCCCTGATTTTAAACAATACTATAACACTTTAGTAACCAGAATATTTTTGTAAAATAAAACTCATCATCAGTGGAATAACATTTTTTTCAGAATTAAATCTTTAGATGTATTAAAAGCCAATTACCAACAAAGAACTAGTTATATTAAAATGAAGAAGGATAGTCTTTTTAAAATATAGCATTAAGGGTCCAGAGTGGTGGCACAGGCCTTAGGGCTTTTGCCTTACGCGTGCTAAACTAGGACGGACCACTATTCAATCACCCGGCATCCCATATTGTCCCCCAAGGCAAGGGTGATTTCTGAGCACATAGCCAGGTTTAACCCCTGAGCGTCACCGGGTGTGCCCCCCCCAAATATATATATCTATATATATGTCTATATATATAGCATTGAAAGATGAATAATCACATGCAAGTAAGTAAACTAGGTCCCTATTTCATGCCATACACACATGCTAATTATGGAACAATAGACTTGATATTAGACTTAATCTATTAATTTACTCAACATATCTGAAATTTCTTAAACATATCTGATAAACATTTACAGAACTCTTCAGGATACTTAACTCAGATAAATCTTTAGTAATTTGATTCTTTTATCAAATGTAAGCAGAGGAGATTACATCAATTTAAGAAGCTTAATACTCTAAAAGAAATAATGGTTAAAATGAAAACACTCTAGACCAGAGAGATACTATGATAGGTAATGTGTTTGCCATATGTTCAATCCTCAACACTTTATATGGCACCATGAACCCCACCAGGGAGGATACCTAGCATAAAACAGGAGTAAGTTCTGAGTACCACCGTGCATCACCCTCCCAAAAAAGATACCTTAAAGGGAAGGAAACATTTCCACATCAGACATCTGACAAAAAGCCTAATATCAAAGATATTGTATACAAAGCACTCACGAATATAAACATCAACAAAAACATTAACAATCCCAACACAGAGAGTGAGGAGGTGTTAAATTAACACTCTTTAAAGAAAACATACATATGTGCTATTGGCATATAAGATATTAAGGATATCTTACAATCAAAGAAATGCACATAAAACTTACTATGATCTATCACGTCAAACCAGTGAAAATGACTTGTGTCAAAATTACCAGAAAGAACCAGTGTTGTCCATGAACCTGTATGTCAATAGGATGAAACAAAATCTCATATACTCTGATAAAACTAGCATTTTAGCCTCTATGGAAAACAATATAAAACATTTCTTAATCAATTAACAATGGAACTTTTACATGACATAGCAATTCTACTTCTTTGCAATTTCACTAATAATATAAAATAACTAATTTGTAAATAGATATGCATAACTCTATTTCAGCACTATTTACAATAGTCAAGATTTGGAAAAAATCCAAATGCCAAACAAATAAATGAATATAGATATTGTGATATTTTGGAATACTACTAAATTTTTATTTCATTAGTTCTAAAGTTTGCTGGTTATAAATATTATTAGTGGGGCAGGTGATAAAACATTAAATTTGCTAGGTGTTCCTTCATGTTTTTTTTTTTTTTTTTTGGTTTTTGGGCCACACCCAGTACTGCTCAGGGGTTACTCCTGGCTGTCTGCTCAGAAATAGCTCCTGGCAGGCACGGGGGACCATATGGGACACCGGGATTCAAACCAACCACCTTTGGTCCTGGATCGGCTGCTTGCAAGGCAAACACCGCTGTGCTATCTCTCCGGGCCCTCCTTCATGGTTTTATCTTTACTTCACAAAAGTTATTTGCCATTTGTTATTTGCTTTCTTTAATTAAAGTTAATTATTATTTTTATGAAGAATATACTTACCTCAGGGTTAGGAAATGAGAAAATAGTCCAGTAAAATAGGAAATTTATCTGAGAATATCTACTTCTTATAATACCTAAAAATGTACCTTGTTTTTAATGTACCATTCTTAAGTTATTTTTTAATTTTTATTTATTTTGGAGGAATTGGCCTACACATGGTGGCACTCAGTGTTTACTCCTGGCTCTGCACTCAGACATTGCTCCTGGCAGGCTTGGGGAGTCATATGGGATGTCAAGGATTGAATCCTGGTCAGCTAGCAAGGCAAACACCTTACCCACTTTGATATCACTCTGTCCCCCCGACCTTTTTTTGGATTTTGGGCCACACTTGGTGACACTCAGGGATTATTCCTGGCTGTGCTCTCAAGAAATTGTTCCTGGCTTGGGGGACTATATGGGATCCCAAAGATCAAACTCAAGTCTGCTTTGGGTCAGCCTTGTGCAAGGCAAATGCCCTACTGCTGTGCTATCATTCCGGCCCCTCTATCCTCATTTTTAGATTTTGTAATAAAGCATATTTTGGTGAGAAAAATTATTTTCTAATATCAAGTATTTTGGTTGACAAAGTCAAGAGATGTTAAAAATAAACCTCAGGTGTTGGCACAACTGGATAGCCACTTGCAAAAAATTGAACTTAGACCCCCAGCTACCATCATGTACGAAGGTAAAATCCAAATGGATTAAAGACCTCGATATCAGACCCAAAACCATAAGATATATTGAACAACACATAGGCAAAACACTCCAGGACATTGAGACTACAGGCATCTTCAAGGAGGAAACTGCACTCTCCAAGCAAGTGAAAGCAGAGATTAACAGATGGGAATATATTAAACTGAGAAGCTTCTGCACCTCAAAGGAAATAGTGCCCAGGATACAAGAGCCACCCACTGAGTGGGAGAAACTATTCACCCAATACCCATCAGATAAGGGGCTAATCTCCAAAATATACAAGGCACTGACAGAACTTTACAAGAAAAAACATCTAATCCCATCAAAAAATGGGGAGAAGAAATGGACAGACACTTTGACAAAGAAGAAATACAAATGGCCAAAAGACACATGAAAAAATGCTCCACATCACTAATCATCAGGGAGATGCAAATCAAAACAACGATGAAATACCACCTCACACCACAGAGAATGGCACACATCACAAAGAATGAGAATAAAGAGTGTTGGCGGGGATGTGGAGAGAAAGAAACTCTTATCCACTGCTGGTGGGAATGCCGTCTAATTCAACCTTTATGAAAAGCAATATGGAGATTCCTCCAAAAACTGGAAATCGAACTCACATATGATCCAGCTATACCACTCCTAGGAATATACCCTAGGAACATAAACATACAATACAAAAACCCCCTTCCTTACACCTATATTCATTGCAGCACTATTTACCATAGCAAGACTCCGGAAACAGCCAAGATGCCCTTCAAAAGATGAATGGCTAAAGAAACTGTGGTACATATACACAATGGAATATTATGCAGCTGTCAGGAGAGATGAAGTCATGAAATTTTCCTATACATGGATGTACATGGAATCTATTATGCTGAGTGAAATAAGTCAGAGAGAGAGAGAAAAGCGCAGAATGGTCTCACTCATCTATGGGTTTTAAGAAAAATGAAAGATATTCTTGCAATAGTAATTTTCAGACACAAAAGAGAAAAGAGCTGGAAGGTCCAGCTCACCACAGGAAGCTCACCACAAAGAGTGATGAGTTTAGTTAGAGAAATAACTACATTTTGAACTGTCCTAATAATGAGAATGTATGAGGGAAATGGAGAGCCTGTTTAGAGTACAGGCAGGCGTAGGGTGGGGAGGAGGGAAACTTTTGACATTGGTGATGGGAATGTTGCACTGGTGATGGGGGGTGTTCTTTACATGACTGAAACCCAAACACAATCATGTATGTAATCAAGGTGTTTAAAAAATAAAAATAAAAATAAATCTCAATTTTATATATATCCATATATATGTATATGTATGTCTGTATATATTAATATATAAGGAATGACACGAAATTTGCCTTTGTTATGGAAATTATTAAGCATACTTTTTGAAAGATTAGGAAAAGTTAGAAACAGAAGTATAATAGCAAAAAATTGTAGTTTAAATTTTGTGAAATGATCTCCCTATTTACTCCCACCACTTCTATTTGCGACAAAGTGTTTTAAAACGATAAGATGTTGGCATGCACTCAACCAACACAACACAGACAATGGTACAAATCCTGGCATGCCATATGGTCCCCTGTGCCTGCCGGGGCGATTTCTGAGCACAGGCCAGGAGTAACCCCTGAGCACTGCTGGGTGTGACCTAAAAAAACAAAAACAAAAAATATGTGTGTGTGTGTGTGTGTGTGTGTGTGTGTGTGTGTGTGTGTGTATCTTTAGAATGTGTAGGGAACAGAAATATTTGCAGTATACACTGTAAAAGATCATAAATTCTGTAAAAAATATTTGTAATATAATCTTGGTTAAAGACTTTCCTAAATTTCTTCAGCTGCTTATTGAAAGTTCTTTCTAGAGAGAACATACAAATGAAATTCTTTGAATTCTATATTGATGTTCCTTAAATGTGCATGTAGTGTCAGAGATTAATCATAAAGTCTTACACAAACAAGGATGCACAGAGTAACTTTGCAGGCCCTAATCAAGTCACTAGGATAAAGTTTGGGTTAAAATAACTTTTTCTGTATTTCTATAATTTATGTCATTAGTTTAATTCAAACTTTGAAAACAACGTTTTTTTTCCAAAGAGGAGACTAAATGAAAAAATACAGGTGAACAAAGGAATTGACAAAAAGTTGTTAGAATACAGATAAAATTTTCACCCATTTGTGGATGCTGTTTTCACATATGGATTTTAGGCTGCAGCAAGACGATAAACACTTTAAGAACAAAAATAGAGCTGTACATTTACTACCAGTAACAACTCAGGACTTCAAGTCAAGGTGAAAAAAGGAATACTGTTTATGTCTAAATATATCCAATTTTATATTTGGAAAGGAGGGGAAAGAAAGAAAACCATTTAAGAGAAGAACCAATGTTTAGAAAATGAAAAAGGGAAAATGTGCAAAAACAAGATAATGATAATGTGAGCCGTGCTTGATGACTGACTCAAAATTCTGGTTGCACACAACCATTCAGAACTACTGAAGCCAGAGTACTAAAGATGGTACATGCAGCAATAATGCAAAGAAGCAATGTCAATAAGGAATCTCAACAAGATCTGTAACAACTCTCATCGTCATTAATGTCACGTTACTTTTTGTATTAACTGTCTTCAACATGGAAGAAAATTACAGGTAGCAAATTCATTTGAGAAAGCACTTTGTTTTGAGGCTCAATATTTCACAATAAAATTGTATAATGAATTGTATCTAGCTCAACCTTATGGCTTATTTGTTGCATTTGGCATTTAACAAGCCTCTAAAGCTAATGAAGGTAGTCTCTTTCTATGCATGTGCTACAACTTGTGTAAATTTATAAATCTAATTCTAAGTACTGAATAGAAATGCTAATAGATGTTTGACTAGAGTGACCAAAATCATCACCCTAATAAAAAATGTTTTTAAATTCTCATACATCTTAACTGACAAAACATAAGGAAGACGTATTTTGAAATAATAGGTTTGTTTTTATATAATCTGTTATATATAATATGTTTTATATAAACATGCTATTTATCATTAAAAAAAAAAGACAGTAGAAGATATCTACTGGGAAAATATTCCTGGGAGTATATTACAGAAAAAAATCAGTAAAACAAAAACTAGCAAATTCTAGTTACATAATAAAATAGAAGTTTATCTTTTTAAGTTATTATTCAATTTAAATGCTGTTCATAATTAAAGGAGAATTCATTATTATGCATTTTATTAAATTTTTTCTAATATCTTAGCACACATCCAGCATGTTATTTTCAAGATTGCCTCACAAAGGAGAGGCAAAATTTAGTCTGTTTTTCAAATAAGGTTAAAAGTGATGTTGGTTTTAATTCAGCATTATAAATCTTATGAAACTGAAATTACGTTTGAAAATAACTAAACATGTTCTAATTCACATTCACTAAAGAGATAAAATATTTCTAATTAATTAATATTTGGAAATATGGCCCAGATAATACTTTCATTTTTAGATAAGATATGAAGTAATTTTGTGTATATGACTTTGAGGAAAACTGCCATAGATATGCAGAAGGATGGTGGTTCGAATCCCAGCCTGCCAGGAGCAATTTCTGAGCATAGAGACAGGAATAACTCCTCAGCACAGCCAGGTGTGACCCACCCCCATCAATCCCCCTTCCCAAAAAAAACCTCTTTATTTGAAGCTCAGTGCTTGCTTTGTTGTTTATTTATTGGTTAGGGATTTACACCTGGCTTTGCTCAGGCTTACTCTTGATGGTGTTCCTGGGCACTAAAAATCGTTCTAGGGCTGAAATCCAGGTTGACCTCATGCAAGGCAGGCAAACATTCTACCAGCTATACTGTCACTCAGCCCCATATAATTTATATTTTTAAAACACATCTTTATATTCTCATTAAAACTTAAGACTTTAACTTCCATCTGACTCATTAGTTTCACTTCTTTGACTATACCCCAAGACCTCCAAAACAATTTTTAAAACACATGTCTTCCTATGTTCATTTCAGCACTATTCACAATAGTGATATATAGAAATAACCCAAGTACCCTAATACAGATGACTTGATAAATAAACTATGGTGTTTCTATACACAATGGAATGCTCTCAGCTGTAAGAAAAGATGAAATGCAATCCTACATATGTGGATGGAATCAGAGTGTAGATTACTGTGTAATGTTATTCAGGACAGGGAAATGTAATGTTATTCAGGAAATAGCTAATGGCAACAGTATTTGAGAATCTTTCTACAGAAATGAGTAAACCAAGGTAGGATGTAGGGTATTATGAATACCTTAGGAAAATGGTTATGGAACATGGACATGCTGGTGGTGGGTGTCTTGTTGAAACACTATGTGCCTGAAACATTATTAACAATATTGTAAATCTTGAATGGGCTAGAAATGTTTTTTCCTAAAAAAACATTGGAGAATAAGACAAAATTTCTTTTCCTAGTTTTATCATGTTTTTATTCATGTTTACATTCAAATACTGAAAAAAGAAAGCCACAAAATATAAAATAGTTTATTTAATTTTTACTATAATAATGTGGGATATAATCATTCATAGAAATTTTCTGTTTCAAGGGTCAAATGAAGAACTTGAAACTGTACAGATGGCTTTTAATCCTTTTTACAAGTTTTTGATTTATGTGATTCCTACTCAGTGTGCTTATTTGCTTATTAAGGAAATTAATAAGTATATCAAACTTTAATCTGCCCCAAACAGATTTTGTTTTGTTTTGTTTACTGGGATACACATGGTGACAGTCAGGGCTCTGCCTAATAAAAAAATAAAATAAAAATAAATAATCCTAGTTCTGCACTAATAAAACACCCTGGCAGGCTCAGAGAATCATCTGAGTTGCCAGAATTTGAACCTAGGTAAGGGAAAATACCCTACATTCTGTGTTGTTACTTCACCCCAAAACAGAATTTTTTTGTTTGTTTGTTTGTTTTTGAGCCACACTGGGCTCAGAGGTTACTCTTGGCTCTGCACTCAGAAATTGCTCCTGGATCGGGTGACCATGTGGGATGTAGAGAATCAAACCTGGGTCTGTCCCCAGTCAGCCATATACAAGGCAAACACCCTACCACTGTGCTACCACTTTGGCCCTTAAAACAGAATTTTTTGTTTGTTTTTGGGCCACACCCAGCAGCACTCAGAGGTTACTCCCAGCTCTGCCCAAAGAAATTGCTCTTGGGAGGCTTGGGAAACCATATGGAATGCGGGGGATCAAATTCAGGTCTGTCCTGAGTTTTCTGCATGCAAGGCAAACTCCCTGCTGCTGTGCTGTCTCTCTGGACCCAAAAACTGAATTCTTAACGTCTATTAGCTTAGCATATTCTGCTAAAACTAGCTATATGGAAAAATAACTCTCATATCTTATTTAGCATTTCTGAAATTCACTAATAGTTTATAAGAATATTCTTTCTAGGGGCCGGAGAGATAGCACAGCGGTGTTTGCCTTGCAAGCAGCCGATCCAGGACCTAAGGTAGTTGGTTCAAATCCTGGTGTCCCATATGGTCCCCCGTGCCTGCCAGGAGCTATTTCTGAGCAGATAGCCAGGAGTAACCCCTGAGCGCCGCCCGGTGTGGCCCAAAAACAAACAAGCAAAAAGGAATATTTTTTCTAGCTTAATTATTGATTACCTAAACTGTTTTTGTCTCGATTTTTGTTTTCATTGTTTAAAGTTATTTTTAATTCCATTTCATTTTTATCCTTGACCAGCTTAAGATGCATTCTGAAAAGGGTAGCCAAATCAGTATACTTGAGACTTTATGTATATATTCTAGTTACTAACAACAGATTTTGTTTTGTTTGTTATTTCTAGCACAGTAACTCATTCATTGGTTTGCCAACAAACAAAAACATTTTTATCTCATGAAATTTCATGTACTTCTTCTTTTGGAGCATTTGTGTAGAGTTAAGGAAAGGTAATCAAATACAATTCTCACTGAAGCTGAGCTCTAGGGTGCTAAAAGAATTTCAAAAGCAAGACAATTTGGGCAAAAAAAATCATTTATTGAAAAAGAGTACAGTGGTCATACTGACCCATCTAGCATTCTTAGAAGACATTTTTTTATGGGAGATGCTTCAGATGAGAAACTTGTGCTTTCCACAAATTAGTTAGTTTTGGCAGAGGAATAACTAATCCAGTAAAAGATCCGTACCCAATTTTGGGGAGATGTAGATTGTATGTAAAATGCTCGAAGCCAGTCCATTAAAAAGGATAAGAATTACATATAAATTTTACTTCAACTATGAAATGTTCTAAACAAATTTTATAAAGATTATAAAATGTACATAAAACAAGCCTATCCCGTGAAAGTTGCAGTGTGGCCAATTCTAATATTTTAAATGGCAGAGACATAGGATGTATAGGCCTTGGTGGGTCTAAATGATAAAACAAGGGTACCTAAGCCAGTTATAGGAGCTATGAGGCAAAATGAAGAAATATCGGAACCTCTATAGCCTGGGCACAGTTGATTACCTTAGCATGAAAAATCATAGCTTGTTTTTTACTTTTCATATGAAATGGAAATTTAAGCTAGTCATGTTTTTAGAGGTCTCTCAGATTTTACATTGTTCTTCTGTATAAATTGCATAATTTTACCTTGTTTCTCCTAGTATCAGCTCAAATTTTAAATTCTTAATTTTTCCTCCCTCAAAGAGCAGAGAGATAAAACAGCAGACAAATTTCTTGCCTTGCTTGTGACCAACTTTGGTTCCATTTCTACCAAAAATATAATTCTTCAAGACCCAACATGAGTGATCCTGGAACACAGAAACAGGAACAAGTTCTAAGTATAGCCAGGTATACCCCTGCAAATTATTTTATCATAATTACCTAATTTAGCTTTACCATTCTAGTATGCATCCATTTTTCATAGTTAATTTATATCATTAATTGATATAATTTTAAATTAGTTATTTCTATACAGACTATCTTCTCTTTACTTACAATATTTTTATAAAGTTAAGAATTTATTATTTTAATAAGCCAACAAATTTCTAATCTTACTCCAAATATGTGCTTGTAGGATTAGTCTCTCCCAAAGTGTTCACCTAGGCTTTCTTTCTTCCCCCAAGAAGTTTAGAGTAGGCTTTTTCAATTTGTCATCTTAGTGTGTAGAATTAACATCAATTAAGGTTCTATGGAAGAAACTTACACCTATAATTGCCCAGAGATGGGACATCTCCAGAATTTAACTTTAGAGCAATACTAAAACTGTCTTAAAGTAGCACAAATATCTAAAAATGATTGTGCCTTATGAAGTCATTGTTTCCTCATTATGTGAGAATACCTGTCTTATTCATAGAGCAGTATATAAAATTCTCTCAGTTTTTCCAGTTTATTTAAAAATATAGTCTTGTGTCCTCTAGATACTGCAATATACTTAATATTTCTCCTAATAATCATTTTAATGTTGATTTATTATTCAGTACATGCAAAGTCCAGAGACAGATGGAGGAAATTTTCCCTGTACCATGATCATGTCATATACAAAATATATGATTATCGTACTCTGTCCATTATTGTACTCTGATCTGAATAAGGGATGTTCAATATATCTCTGCTTTGTATATGCAAGTCACTGTTTCCAGTCAAATCTAGAACACTTACCTTTTTAAAATGTTCACTTGCCAATTTAAAAAACTTTACTTTTTTATTTTCATAGTTGTAAGAGTGGAGGTAACTGCAGGATTAGAAGATAGGTTGGGCTATGCCTATTAACACTAAAGACTCACTCCTGACATGCTCAGGAGACCATAAGTGGTTCTGAGAATCAAACGAGGATTATATGTGAGCAAAGCAAACTCCTTAACTCCTGTTATATCGCCCAGCCCCCAGGCTTTATAATTTAGAAAATGAGTATATTGGGTTTGCTCTTCAAGCCAGACTTCTCTCTTCATCTCTGTTTCTTTGCTTTTTCCATGTTCCCTTGAACATATATTCTTTCTCTTTCTCTCTCCTGAGACCTTTATAAATGAGTTTTATTCAATAAAATCTTCACACACACACACACACACACACACACACACACACACACACACACACACACACACACACAACACAATGATAATGTGTCTATGGAAAATGAGGTCTACGGAAGTGTTATCAAGACTTTAGCTTTCTTCCCAGTTTGACTGAAAAGCTTCTACCTAATTCTCGGGGGAGATGTCTTTTTTTTTTCTTTTTTCTTTCTTTCTTTTTTTTTTTTTTTTTTTTTGAGAACATTTACTTGGAATATCATGCTGAGTAAAGATAGTCAGAAGGGGACACAGAACACAGAATGAGCTTTAACAAGCAAGACATAAAGGAATACAATAGGGTAAAAGCAAATATCCAAAGACAGCAGAAAAGGAGTTAAATAAAATATAAAATAGTAAGCACTCCATAGATACTAGTTACTTTTCAAAGGTATTAGTTCCAATTACAATCACCTGGAGGACAGAGTATCAGCTTACCAACATCAGCATATCAATAGAGAGAACCAGGTCAGCCAGAAGTATTTCTAGACTCACCTGGGACAGATGTTTAGGACTGCTTTGTCCTTTTGATGAATTAACCACATTATCTTTATGAAAAACCCTCTTATTCCTGGTTTAAATAAAGAAAAAGTCTGGGCCTGAGTGACAGCACAGCAGTAAGGCATTTGCCTTGCATGTGGCTGACCCAAAACTGACCTCACTTCCATTCTGGGTGTCCCATATGGTCCTCCAAGCCAGGAGTGATTTCTGAGCACATAGCCAGGAATAAACCCTGAGTGTCTCCGGGTATGACCCCCCCCCCAAAAAAAAAAAAAACAAAGCGAAACAAAACAAAACAAAAAAAAGAAGAAAGAAAAAGTTGTCTCAGTTTTCTTCTGTCCCTTTTAAATGTAAATTTAATTTTTTTTTTTACTTTTATTTTGGTTTGTGGGACCACCTCTATTCCTCAGATCATTCCAAGCAGGGCAGCAGACCCTGGATGTAAATATTCTTTTTTTTTTTTTTTTTTTTTGTGGTTTTTGGGTCACACCCGGCAGTGCTCAGGGGTTATTCCTGGCTCCAGGCTCAGAAATTGCTCCTGGCAGGCACGGGAGGACCATATATGGGACGCCGGGATTCGAACCGATGACCTCCTGCATGAGAGGCAAACGCCTTACCTCCATGCTATCTCTCCGGCCCCTGGATGTAAATATTCTTAAAAAGCTCTTGTTGCATTGGTGAAGAAAGTGGGGGGGGGTATTCTGTTTATGAATGAACCCCAACTACAAATATGCTGCGTAAATAAACATGATGCTTAACTAAAGATTAAAAAAAAAAAAAAAGTTCTTGTTAGATTTACATTCCAGGACTGCCTATACCAAAGACCAAGAGGTCATCTCCCAGCATTTTTGTAGCAGACTTCTGTGTTTATAACTTTTATAATTTTTTAGATGCATCTCTGGGAGTAAAATTGTGGGTCATCTGAGAAATAAACGCTTTATCTCTTTAGAAACTTCTCAGAAATAATCCAATTTACTTTATTCTTTTGTACTTCCATCAACGACGTATGAATTCTGGCTACTTCACATTCTTAAAAGCAAACTGTTGTCAGTTTTGAAATTTTAATCATTCTAATATGTGTGATGTGGAATCTCATTAAAACTTTGCCTTTTATTTCCCTGATGAGTAATGATGTTGAACCCTTTTTCTGTGTTTCTTGTCACTTGGACAATTTTCTTTGTGAAATTGCTGTTTCTTTTCCCACATTTTTAATGGCCTTTAACATTCCTTTGGTATTTTTAGAAGACTTTAATGTTCTTATTAAAACATATATGCATAATGATCACTTTTTAAAGAGGCTATAATTTTATTATTAATAGAAATAGTAAAATTTCAAACCAAGCAGTATTTACTCTTTGAAACAACAAAAATAGGGTCTCCATTTTTCCAGATGGTTACACATAATAGCGTTTACAATATCATTACTGTTGATCTTCAGGACTCTGCTCAGACTGCCTTTGTTCTCGACACATTCACTTGTTACATGACCTGTTCTATACTCTTAATTTCCACACCGAATTCATCAACCTCTTCCTCTTCACTTTCCTCTGTACAATTGGAGGCTATGTGTTTTCCTGAATGCTTGAGACAGCTTCACCTTAAACTTTTAATTTCTCAGAAGCTGCTAACTGTGCTTCCTGATATGTCTTCAATCTTAACAATTGCATTTTCTAAGCCAGTGTCTTCTAACTTATTTTCTAAATAGTGTCTATTAGTTGTTCAAAATGAATTTTTACAAAATTTAGTTTTAGCAAGCAGTTTTATTGTTTTGGAGGGAGTGTTTGATTGATTTGGGGACCACATTCACTAGTGGTCAGGGGTTAATCTAGGGGTTAATCAGGTTCTATGCTCAGGTATTACTCCTTCCTATGCTTGGGGACCATATGGGATACCAGGGATCAAACTTGCCTATAATGCAAATGCCTTTTCTGTTGTACTATTTCTCAGACATCTAGTTTTAGTTTTAGTTTTTTAAATAAAATATACTTTTTATGGGAAAATTTTTCTAGCTTAGAGACTATTTCCTTTTTTTTCTCAGAATCTTTTAAAGTTTTAATTTTAATTTGGTGCCTATTATTTATACTAAAATTTATTTTGAGAGAAATTTAATCACTCAGTTTATCCATATTAGTAAGTAGTTGTTGCAGAACACATGAAAAAATAATTTTATCATCTCCTCAATGATTTCACAAGCATATTATTTTCTTCTAAAGTATGTATGTCTTTGTCTTTTCTTTTTTTATTTCCTTTCTTATATCTTTGTAATTAAAACTAGAGCCACTATTTCATATTATGCATCTTTTTATGTTATATTTATACATTTTAATATATATCCACATAATAGACTCTCTTCAGAGATACATACTAGGCCATTTCAATAATAATTTTAAATTAGAGCTGGTGAAAAAAATATAGAGAATACGGTGCTCTTTTTGCAAGCAGTCAATCTGGGTTTTATTCCTGTACCACATATGGCCCCACTGACAGAGGCAGAAGTGACCTCTGATCAAAGAGCCAGAAGTAAGTTCAAATTACTAAAACCTGAATATTTCCATTGTTTTCTTTCCAATTCAGTGATTCATTACATTAAAATAAAATATATTAGGACCTGAAAGTTAATATAGTGAGTAAGGTGCTTATCTAACATTAGGCTGACCCAGATTTTATCTTCAATGTTTTCCAAATTGTGAAGAGAGATTCCTGAGCTCAGAGTTGGAGTAAGTCCTAAGCAGCACTAAATGTAACCCCAAAATAAATAATGTTATACTGTGTAAAATAAAAGTCTATGAGTTGTGAGATCACCCCAGGCATCATATTTCTAAACCCCATGTAGTTGGGTCTGAAGAAACAGGGTAGCAGCAAAAAAATAGTACACCAAGCAGTCAGAAAAGGATGATCATGATGTACATGGCCTTTTGCCTCGTGTTCTCTGCCTCAGTCAAAAGCCATGTCTCACCTTAATTTATTATCCCAGAACAAAATTCACCAGGGCAGAGCAGGGCATAGTGATCCAGGGGGGCTTTTACATATCAAAGGAAGAGATTTAAGCAAGGAGGAAGTTAAGGGAACACCTTACTTTGGTAATAATAGCTGGGTGTCATCTTATAATACTGTCCTAAATAGGAGGAATCATTAGTTTAAATCTAGTCTTTAAGACTGAGTAGAAAGCCCTAAATGAATTTTAAAATAATTCTTGCCATTCCATGAAAATCTAGTTTCAACTTAAGATTTATTTTCTTTTCAATATTGCTGATTATTAGCCTTTCAATATTGACTCTTATCATTAACTCCTAAATTAAAATTTTAGATTTTTCCTAAGTGATAGTTCCCATTATAGGATAATATAATTAAGGATAATTATTGATTAATTGAATAAAGACAATTCCCTGCTGGAAATCCAAAATTAGAGCTGCCCAATTTAGGGTAAATATGATGTATGCCACAAGTCTCTGAGGATATCCTAACTTACATGTGTTGCTTATTTTTGGTATTTTCTAGAAACAACTTGAAGGAAGAACCTCAGCGATTATGAGATTACCTTCCACACCAGAAAAGTAACAAAGATTTAACCTCAATGGGACACTTCCCACATGGGCTGTAAATAAAAAATAAGGAAAACAGACTAGGTTAGATTACCACGAGTATAGCAATAAAAAAGGACTCTCTCACAAGACTGATAGCCCTCAGGAGTATGAGAAAAGGGAAAAAAAAAAAAGAAAAAAAAAAAAAAAAAAATAACCTCATAAATTGAATAAGTGTGAAAAAAGCTTGCCAGGATATCTTGGGTACACTAAACTCTTTTTCTTTCTCTTTAACCCACCATAAATCAATGAATTAGGAATGTGGATTTATTCCCTGCTGCCTTTGTATAAGAGAGTATACAAAGTATACTAAAAGATAATTCAGGGCTTTCGGTGTCACTTTGGCCAGGGGTCCTCTGCACTGAGTTCTATAATTTCTTTTTTTTTTTTTTTTTTTTTTTTTTTTTTGGTTTTTGGGCCACACCCGGTGACGCTCAGGGGTTACTCCTGGCTATGCGCTCAGAAGTCGCTCCTGGCTTGGGGGACCATATGGGACGCCGGGGGATCGAACCGCGGTCCGTCTCCTAGGCTAGCGCAGGTAAGGCTTACCTTACCTCCAGCGCCACCGCCCGGCCCCATAGTTCTATAATTTCTAATAGACTTTCTATTCTTTATCTACCACTGGTGTCTCATGTTTCTGTGGGTCCAGCCAAACAATAGGCTATATTTTCTAAATTATAGTTTTTTAATTTAATAATGAACATTCCTGAATGTTTTGTTATATATTTGCATATATATCTTTTAAACCAATATATGTGGGTCTTTTGTAATTCATGAATATGGGAGAAGGGCAAACTCAGTACTGCTCAGGATTTACGGTGTTCTTAGGGATTATTCTTGGCAGGCTCTGGGGACCATATGGGATGCTAAATATTAAATCTATATGAGCAACTGGGAAGTCAAATATTTGACCCTCTGTATTAAAGCTCTAGCCCTTGAAGCCTTTTTTAATCTTTACTTTTGAATTGATTACTGCTAATAGAGAGCTTTATTTTTTAAATGCATATATAACTCAATTTGTTAGCAAATTATTGAGCTTTGAGTTTATAAATGTGTAAATTTGTTACCATTTATAATTATTATTTTTAATTTGGTACTGTTATATATTTGCAGCTAAATACATGAAAATTTTTTCACAGTGACTCAAATTTTACACTCATTTTAATACAAATCTGAAATATATATTGCTTTAAATATTTGTTTGATATTTTATTATAATCTTAAAACTTAAGGTAATCATTATTTCTGTTAAAGGGAATTATATTTTTGACATGTTATACTGTTCCTCATTTTTTAATATATTTTTTATTTAAACAACTTGATTACATATATGATTGTGTTGTTCGGGTTTCAGTCATGTAAAGAACACCCCCATTACCAGTGCAACATTCCCATCACAAATGTCCCAAGTCTCCCTGCTCCCCACCCAACCCCTGCCTGTACTCTACACAGGCTTTCTATTTCCTTCATACATTCTCATTATTAGGATAGTTCGAAATGTAGTTATTTCTCTAACAAAACTCATCCCTGTTTGTGGTGAGCTTCATGAGGTGAGCTGGAACTTCCAGTCCTTCTCTCTTTTGTGTCTGAAAATTATTATTGCAAGAATGTCTTTCATTTTTCTTAAAACCCATACATGAGTGAGACCATTCTGCGTCTTTCTCTCTCTCTCTGACTTATTTCACTCATCATAATAGATTCCATGTATATCCATGTATAGGAAAATTTTATGACTTCATCTCTCTGACAGCTGTGTAATATTCCATTGTGTATATGGACCACGTTTCTTTAGCCATTCGTCTGTTGAAGGGTATCTTAGTTGTTTCCAGAGTCTTGCTATGGTAAATAGTGCTGCAATGAATATAAGTGTAAGGAGGGATTTTTGTATTGTATTTTGGTGTTCCTAGGGTATATTCCTAGGAGTGGTATAGCTGGATCGTATGGGAGCTCGATTTCCAGTTTTTGGAGGAATCTCCATATTGCTTTCCATAGAGGTTGGACTAGATGACATTCCCACCAGCAGTGGATAAGAGTTCCTTTCTCTCCACATCCCCGCCAACACTGCTTGTTCTCATTCTTTGTGATGTGTGCCAATCTCTGCAGTGTGAGGTAGAACCTCATAGTTGCTTTGATTTGCATCTCCCTGATGATTAGTGATGTGGAGCATTTTTGGCCATTTGTATTTCTTCTTTTTCAAAGTGTCTGTTCATTTCTTCTCCCCATTTTTGATAGGATTAGATGTTTTTTTCTTGTAAGTTCTGTCAGTGCCTTGTATAATTTGGAGATTAGACCCTTATCTGATGGGTATTCGGTGAATAGTTTCTCCCACTCAGTGGGTGGCTCTTGTATACTGGGCACTATTTCCTTTGAGGTGCAGAAGCTTCTCAGCTTAATATATTCCCATCTGTTAATCTCTGCTTTCACTTGCTTGGAGAGTGCAGTTTCCTCCTTGAAGATGCCTGTAGTCTCAATGTCCTGGAGTGTTTTGCCTACGTGTTGTTCTATATATCTTATGGTTTTGGGTCTGTTATTGAGGTCTTTAATCCATTTGGATTTTACTTTCCTAAATGAGGTTAACTGGGGGTCTAAGTTCAATGTTTTGCAAGTGGCTAGCAAGTTGTGCCAACACTACATGTTGAAGAGGCTTTATTTGCTCCATTTAGGATTTCCTGCTCCTTTATCAAAAATTAGGTGATTGTATGTCTGGGAAACATTCTCTGAGTATTCAAGCCTATTCCACTGATCTGAGGTACTGTCCTTATTTCAATACCATGCTGTTTTGATAACTATCGCTTTGTAGTAAAGTTTAAAGTTGGGGAAAGTAATTCCTTCCATATTCTTTTTCTCAATGATTGCTTTAGCTATTCTAGGATGTTTATTGTTCCAAACGAATTTCAAAAGTGCCTGATTCACTTCTTTGAAGAATGGCATGGGTATCTTTAGAGGGATCGCATTAAATCTGTACAATGCTTTTGGGAGTATTGCCATTTAAATGATGTTAATCCTGCCAATCCATGAGCAGGGTATTTGTGTCCATTTCTGCATGTCCTCTCTTATTTCTTGGAGCAGAGTTTTATAGTTTTCCTTGTATAGGTCCTTCACATATTTAGTCAAGTTGATTCCAAGATATTTGAGTTTGTGTGGCACTATTGTGAATGGGGTTGTTTCCTTATTGTCCATTTCTTCCTTATTACTATTGGTTTATAGAATTTCCATTGATTTTGTGTGTTAATTTTGTAGCCTGCCACCTTGCTATATGAGTTTATTGTTTCTAGAAGCATTTTGGTAGAGTCTTTAGGGTTTTCTAAGTAGAGCATTATGTCATCTGCAAACAGTGAGAGCTTGACTTCTTCCTTTTCTATCTGGATTCCCTTGATATCTTTTTCTTGCTTAATCGCTATAGCAAGTACTTCCAGTGCTATGTTGAATAGGAGTGGTGAGAGAGAACAGCCTTGTCTTGTGCCATTATTTTGAGAGAAAGCTTTTAGTTTTTCTTTATTGAGGATAATATTTGCCACTGGCTTGTG
The DNA here is from genome assembly GCF_024139225.1 of Suncus etruscus. Classification (NCBI taxonomy): domain Eukaryota; kingdom Metazoa; phylum Chordata; class Mammalia; order Eulipotyphla; family Soricidae; genus Suncus; species Suncus etruscus. Next base: position 99,900,416 of record NC_064848.1, on the reverse strand, counting down.
ATAGATGGCCTTAACTATATTGCGAAAGGTTCCTTTCATTCCCATTTTGCTAAGAGTTTTGATCAAGAATGGGTGTTGGACCTTATCAAATGCTTTCTCTGCATCTACTGATATGATCATGTGATTTTTATTTTTCTTGTTGTTGATTGTTGTATATGATGTTGATAAATTTACTGATGTTAAACCAGCCTTGCATTTCTGGAATGTAACCTACTTGGTCATAGTGGATGATCTTCTTAATGAGGTATTGAATCCTATTTGCCAGGATTTTATTGAGGATCTTTGCATCTGTGTTCATCAGCAATATTGGTCTGTAATTTTCTTTTTTGGTAGGACCTCTGTCTGGTTTATGTAACAAGGTGATGTTGGCTTCATAAAAGCTACTTGGAAGTGTTCTCATTTCTTTGATTTCATGAAAGAGTCTTGCCAGGATTGGTAGTAGTTCCTCTTGAAAGGTTTGAAAGAATTCATTAGTGAATCCATCTGGGCCTGGGCATTTGTTTTTTAGCAGACATTTGATTACTGTCTTAATTTCCTCAGTAGTGATGTGGTTGTTTAGATATGCTACATCCTCTTCATTCACCCATGGAAGATTATAAGAGTACAAGAATTTATTAATTTCTTCCAGGTTCTCATTTTCAGTGGCATAGAGTTTCTAAAAGTAGTTTCTGATTACCCTTTGAATCTCTGCCATATCTGTAGTGATCTCTCCTTTTTCATTCCTAATACAAGTTATCACATTTCTCTCTTTCTTTATTAGTTTTGCCAGTGGTCTATCAATCTTGTTTATTTTTTCAAAGAACCAACTTCTGCTTTTGTTGATCTTTTGGATTGTTTTTTTGGTTTCCACTTCATTGATTTCTGTCTCAGCTTTGTTATTTCTTTCTGTCTCCCTATTTTTGGTTCCTTTTTCTGAGCACTGTATGATTCTATGAGTTGTGTCATTAAGCTATTCATGTGTGCCCTTTCTTCTTTCTTGATGTGTGCTTGCAAAGCTATAAAATTTCCTCACAATACCGCTTTTGCTGTTTCCCATAAGTTCTGATATTTTGTGTCTCTATTGTCATTTGTTTCCAGAAAGGTTTTGATTTCCTCTTTGATTTCATCTCGGACCCACTGGTTATTCAGTATTAGTCTCTTTAACTTCCAGGTATTAAAGTTTTTCTTCTGTGTCCCTTTGTGTTTCACATATAATTTCAGGGCCTTGTGGTCAGCGAAAAT